>NW_005841861.1:3027533-3043689 GCF_000455745.1 Alligator sinensis | reverse complement strand
GGTCACAAACTACTTCAAGATTGTTTCAGGCTAGTCATAAGGAAGAATTTCTTTGCTGTCCGAGCCCCCAAGGTCTGGAACAGCCTGCCACCGGAGGTGGTTCAAGCGCCTTCATTGAACACCTTCAAGATGAAACTGGATGCTTATCTTGCTGGGATCCTATGACCCCAGCTGACTTCCTGCCCTTGGGCGGGGGGCTGGACTCGATGATCTTCCGAGGTCCCTTCCAGCCCTGATGTCTATGAAATCTATGAAAAAAGACAAGGGTATCTAAGATGTGTACTGTTCCCTGCCACTTTAGAAATAGTACATATTTATTTCACCATTCTGCATTGCCAGGCAGTAAATAGTATTCATGGTGTTAATAAAGTTTATGGCAAAATAAAAGGAAGTATTGATCCTACCAGTGCATCAATATCAGTAGCTGAGACCAACATATAATACTAAGCCCATTGCTATGTCAGCTATCTATCAAATACAGTCAAGATTACAATACAAGCCTAAGTAATATAAACGAGTAGCAGCCATAGCTTATAGCCTACTTGATCATTTTTGACTCTTCACCCTACTCATTTAATACCCCATTTTAAGCATGTCTACTATCAGATGTCTCAACAGAACTTTTTCCTATGCCTGATGAATGAGGGAGAAGTAACATGCTTCTGAAACATTCCGGCAACACTTTACATATTTGACGTATTTCTAGACATTGCCTAATTAATAAGAGATCCATATAAAGTATGCAACTGCCCAGGGACACAGTGAGTGAGGAAGGAACAGGGTCTGGGATACATCTCAGGAACGCCTGCTTCTCAATTCTATGCCTAGTCTGCTGGACCACTATCTTGTTTGCCTATCATAGACATCAGGAATTTAGAATTTGTAACTTTTGTTTAGTGTATCTAATTATCTCACTCTTACAGTGTTTATACCTTGGAATTAAGGAATTAAAAAATATTTAAATAATAGAGCCCCCACAAGCTTTTTTATTTATTTATTTTTAAGCCTGCCGCTAGTGACAAAATCTCTAATTACAATATAAACTAACTACATCTATGTTCCAATTAAAAAAAAAAAGTCACAGGCCTACTCACCCTTTCCATATTCCACACACGTGCCAGCAAGTACAATGATTGTCCATTAACAATCATTAACGCAACAGTGGGCATAAACCAAAGCTAAAGTAAAAATTAGCCCCTTTACACTTCAAATGAAAAAGTATAACCAAAGCATAACTATACTTCAATAGTGGCTTGTATATCCATTCCACACACAGCTTGACTTAAACAGCTATAACAAACATGAGTTTTCTCTTAGACCTTAGAGTGCAGCTAAAGCACCTCCATTCCAGCCCATTCCCTGAGCCAAGAACTAAACTCACTCAACTGCTACCCCTTCTAGTCTCTTGATGTGGCTCAGAACACCTGCCAGCCAATTGCTAGCCTCACATAATTAGTCTTTAATTTTCCCCAGTTACATTATCACCTGTTCTGCTGGCAAATCCCTAGCCCTCCTAGCTTTTCCTATTAGCATGTTCTTATTCATTCCCCTCTAGCATGAGGTGGGGAAGCAGCCTTTCCATTAAGGAATCAATGCTTCCTTATAGCACTTTCAGGTTTTGTCATACTTAGAGTTACACTTCCAATGACCTTCCTTGTATTAAATCCACAGAATATTTGATCAGATACTGTATTCTCTTTTATGGAAGAAGTACTTCCTGGTTGGAAAAGAAAAATGCACCTCTCCCTCATGCATGCATTGCGTAGTCAACCTGTTTTTCTCAGCCTTAGCAAGTCAATTTGAAATGTTATGTAAATGACAATAACTAGGTCAAGTGAAATATTCTTTGGGTGGTATTTATTAACTGTTTATTAACTGTCTTATGCTGCACCTCAATAGCAGCTAAATACAGTAGTTGATTCTCTTTGTAAAATCTGCAAGAGAAGTGATTTGGTAAAGAAAAAGCCTTGTTTCTGTTTGCTATTCAAAGAAATGGAGCTTTGAAGAAGTAGTAGTTTCTATAAAACATCCGTTTTCTTACCCACAGAGGAGTAGAAAAAAAGGGCTCATTGTATGAATCACATATACATTTTTTTTAAATGTAGTGACAGGCAGAGATAGAGCATGCAAATGAAAACAGACTGTAGATGTAGCCAATGTTCAAGCTATTACACTAATTGAGTTTCAAAGACAAACTCTAAGCTCATACTCTCCAGTCTCTAAGGTAGCTAGGAGGTAGAAGGCTACGAGAAACACTAGGCTCAGATCAGTAGAAATCTGGAGAAAATTAGCACTAAACCCTTGACTTTTGCAACTCCAAAGCATGTTGTTAGTGAGGTCTCGACAGCTCTTGTCCACTAGAGAGAGAGGCTGGTCTTCTATACTGTCTGACCCAACCCCCAGTGAAGTTGAAGGAAATTTTTTCAGGGAGTTCCTTTGGGAGCTAGGTCAGACCACAGAGATTGAAGCAGCATGTTAAAAGGGACAAAAATGGCACCCTAGTGTGAGACTACTCCTGTAGAAAGATGTATTGACATGACATATTTGCAGCTAGTTATTCAAGCAGAGATTTCATTATGTTCACATCAACAAAAGCATTTTCCTGTCTCTCTGCATCTTGTTTTGAGCATGAAACTTTGTTATTAATGTAGCTGATGTGCCTGTGGACTCAACGTAAAGTATATGCTTGTAGTTGTAATTGTTAAGCTATTAACAGCAGTAGTAGTATAGATCATTCTTTCATAGTGTTTTTGTATTGATTTGATAAAAGTTGTAAAGGGTATAGAATTCTGTGCTATTTGAACTCTCTTTAATGGAAAAGCATCACAATCATTTCTAGAAATAACCTGAAATGCTGGCAAAGTCTTCTCACAAAAGAAAATTGCTTGCCCTCCTTTTTCCTTCTCTCAGTGCTCTCCCTCTTTAGCATCTTATTAGCTAGAGATTTTTTTCAGGACACCTTTTTCCTTAAACAAAATCAGATGTCTTCCTTGCAGTCCACGGAGCTTTCCTAAAATTGCCAGAAAAAAAAATCATTCACTAGAAGAATATGACAATGTTTAGAGTAGAGTAAATGGGAGTTTCACAAAAATCAGAATTTGGAAGATCAAGGATTATAGAATTTAGAATGAAAGTTCATAGGAAGCTGTTTAGAGAGTTGTACATCTTTCTGGCTGCTTATTTGGTTTTACTTTTCCTCCATCTAGCTTAGGTAGGCTGATGTTTTGCCAAATACTGCCTATCTGCCTCCATGTGTCTAAACTTTTTAAAAAATGTTAATCTTACAGTATATGTAAAAGAAACAAGGCAACACAATGCAGACACATCCTGCATTTACTAGGTTCAGATGTGCCAACACATCCATGTAAGTGGGGTGTTATGCCCATGCTAATTCACTCTGCTGAGAAGCACCTTTTCAAACCTTGCCAGGATAAATAGAAAGAGCTTAAAAAGAAGTCTCAGACTACAGTCTTACAATGCGCTCTGCATGATTTCACTGTATCTATGCAACCCAAAGGGAACATTAATTTGCATATTAATTGTGAATTTGGCCTTTTGAGATTGAAGAAATTGGAGGAATAAGCAGAACTAGGGGAACTCAACTACATCTACAGGATGTTTTAATACATTGAGAACACTTGCAAAAAGTAAAAATTCTATCACCTTGGATACTCTCAAGATGTTTTTAGGTAGGATTGTACTTAGCTTCTCAGTTTTTCAAATCAGTAAAATGGAGAAAATAAATTGTATCCACCTACAGACATCTCAAATATTGCTAGTTGTGTCTTAGGCTGCATACACACATTCAAATAGTCTGTGAGAATTCTCTCAGGTTTGTTCTCCTGGTAGAAAAACTTACAGAAATCTGAATGCTGAGCTTTGGAAGAGCAGAGAGCTTACAGTGCTGATGTTGTGCAGCCAGGGGCCGCTGTGCATACATCTCAGGATGCTCTATAGGCTCCCTCAGTCTGCCCAGTGATAGAACTGCAATAGTACACAGGGCAGCCCTGATTGACTGACTCATACTCTCTGTATTTTCCTGCAGGCACAGGAGATTGTGAACAGGATGTGTTCTGTTCCATGCTTGACTGAAGAAGCAGAGTCCAGCAAGCAACAGTCTCCCTGGAGAGGGATGGGAAGCAAAGTACCTTGCATGTCCAGAGAACTATGCTGTGGCTTCTCTCACAAATGTATACAGATATTGTCTTTCCTAGGAGAGCTCTCCTGGGAGTGATTTAACCCTGGTTGTTGCTAAGTTATTCTTCTCTTGGAGCAGCCATTTTTATTCTGGGAGAAATATCCTGAACAATTTTACACTTTTAGTTTCTCCTGGAAGAGCAGTGGAATGTCTGTACATGGCTGTTAGTCATGGTCAAAATCATTGTTCTATTAAGCTTATATGACTTGTTTGTCTTTTGTTAAAGAAATGGAAACTACTTACACATTTAAAAACTTTTGCAGGGTAAAATTAATGGGCCCTACTTTGCTGGAATAATAATAATATAAAGGTATATATTGGGAGGTTATTACCATTACATTTTAACTGCAAAATGCAATAGAAAACACAAAAGTAACATATTTGTTTTGCTTGAGTTGAATGTATTAACTCCCTGTCAAACAGAAAAATCTGACAGGTACACCTGGGTAGAAAATTCTTGGAACATTTTCTATCATGCTCTGGACATGTTGATATTGACCTCTAGGCCAGTTCTGAAATCCAGTAGCACTTGTCCAAACAAATAGTGTATGCTCACTAGAGCTCTTACACAAACAAAGTATAAAATACAATACAGGCATTACAGGTTTCTCATTTGTACATCTATTTAAACAAGCTTAAGGTATATTTTAACTTTCGGTCACATTATAGATGCAGATCCATCATAGGTTGTAGTTTTATAAGATAAAATATCACAATAGTGCTTATGGAATCAATAATATTGATACAAAGCTACTACTTTTCTTTAAAGGAAGACCAAAGCAACCTTCTGGTACTAGACCGATAAACAAATAGTAATAAGACTCTAAACAGTCTTCCCAAAATACCCTCCTGATATCTGCAGTGCCTTTGTTTGCTTGTTTTATTTCATTTAATTTTATTTTCATTGAGTCAGTTGCTTTTTGTTCTACTTAATGTTTGAGAAAGCACAAGAAACATTTGCATAGACACTTCTCTGTATTGCAACTTCCTAGATGTTAGAGATGGGCCTGAAAGTTAAAATACTATTCCAGATCTTGAAGCAGCCTTTCCCACATGCAACAAGCCATGGATGTTCAGAACTCAATTCAGCCCATCACATAATCAGAAATTAGCCTAAACATTCAGAAGTGGATCCAGATTTGGATTCCTGGTGTCTAAAAAATTTTAGAGTTTCTTGGATCTGAGACTTTAGCTTCAGGCCATCACATGCATCTGGTTTATTTAGTTTAATGTCATCAGTTCATATTGTTCTTAAAGAATTTTTCAATCCAATTTATTAGGAATAAATAGCAAGATTAAGGTTTGTTATAAAAATTATACTAAAACACTTTAATAGACAATATTATATTTTGTATTTTTTTGTAATGTATAGAATTCTATAATAGGATTCTTCAGTAAATACTATAGAAAGTACGAAAGTCATATGGAAAAGTTATAATTCTTGATAGGGTATTTTCCTTGGAATGTTATACAAACTTTCTACAAAGGAGAGGGCAGGGGAAGGGAGAAGAGAGCACTAGAGCAACCTCGAACAACCTCACACGATCAGGCTTTTATAATGAAGTCTTGCTATTGGAGTTAATGCCATGAGTTTCAGGACTGGGCCTTAATTTAACACTGAAAAACTGTAACAGATATTTATATTGTATTTGCATTGTAGAACATCTATCTGATCTAAAACAGTGAAAGGGAATCAGATGAGCAAGCTGTCCTACATGTCACTGAATCCGTACAGCTAAAGAACATGTTTTGTTCCCTGTGCAAGTCACCTTCACTCTGGTGCCTCCCAATATCTCTACTTTTTCCAGTCATGTTTACTAGTGTTTATATTTCATTTGAGTCATACCATACAGTTATTTAATAATGCAAAACAAACCTACCATTTCTCAGTGCTCCTGAGAGATATTATGAATGAGGTTATGCAGAGGGAAAAGAACCTGACCTAAAAAAAAGTTTCCTCCTACCTTGGAAAAACCTGCCTTTGTATTTTCTTAGGGTAGAAGTATGTTAGTTTAGCATGATGTCAGTCAAATTCCAAAGGTTAGAAGGCCAGAGCTTGTTTTCTTTAAGCTCTAATATTAACCAGGTAAAACAGTGAGAACCATGAGACTCTGAAGAATGGCATCTGAGATGTAACAAATGGAATATTTGAAAAATTGAGCAAATGGTCTTGTATCATGTATTATCTACTATTTTGACTATTATCAAAACTGATAAATCACAAGGGGGTTAAAGGCAGCTATACATTTTTTTCAAATGTGTAAATCAGGATTGAGATGTCTATGCCTCAAAAAGGAAAGAGACAGGTTTTAGTTCCAGTCCTTTCTCATTTTCTTCCTTGAAAAGTCATTGAAACTGGCATTGCTGACCACAAAATACAGTAGGAAAATTGTAGGCTGTACAAGAAAAATGTAAGTCTGATCTGCCAAGGATCAGTATTTGTCACTTGTTTTTATTATACCGTACAATCTTAGCAAAAAGTGTATTCATCCAATGCCTTATTTTTAAAACACTGGGGGTTGATTCGATCATCTTTGTATACCAGAAGAAAGCATTTGAAAAAAAATATTTGTGCTGAATTCACTATTTCTTCTCAGAGATACTAAGGTATTCTTTTCTTCTTTTTTCTAATTCTCTTTATGAAATCAAATAGGACTTATGAACTCCTTTACCAGACTTCTATGTGAAACTTCATCTTGGTCTTAATCAAGATTACACAACCACACCAGCTCAGTACAGTTTACTAGCTCTTCAGTTATGTCAATCAACTTCAAAGGACTTAGAGATACAGTTTCATTGGCATTGTATCAGATTGAAAATACAGTGCACAATTACCATCTTTGATTACATGCTATGGACCAGATTCTCCATTGGTGTAAATAAGCATAGCTCCATTGCAGTCATCTTCCAGAAAAGATTACTAAAATACTTCTCCTCTTGAAAGGTCAAAAAGGAAATTACTTAAGCACTGCATTTTAATAGGCTCTGTCAAGGATCTCAATCTGAAAGAAAGCTCTGCTAAGTATGCCTTATCATCATTCTAAAATTGCCTCTTACCTTCCTAACAAACTGCAGTAATTGGAGAATTAAATGTATATCAAAGGAGATAATTATTTCATTATGTAAGGCCTCACTTACAGTGCTGCAGACATTGGTCTCAGATTTTAAAAGGACATCAAAGTCTTAGAAAGTGTTTTGACCTCTAGATCTTATTATTGAAACACAGTATACCCAAGGGTACAACTGCTTGACTTAAAAAAAAGTTCTATTTGGTTCGAAATGTAACAGCTATTCTGCTTAGTAGCAAAAGCAACCAAAAGCTCTTCACCCCACTTTGCAGCTCTTTATACTGGCTCTCTGCTGAATACTGAATCAGGTTTCTCTCATGCTCTTCACAGCTCTTCACAGAAAACACCCATGCTTAGAGCCTGCCTCACGTTTGGGACCCTGATGGTTCTCAGCTGGTAGGTCCCACTAAAACAATGGACCTGTCAACCATATGTCCTTCCTCTTCCTACTTGTTGGCCTTGATACAAAATAAACTGTAAATTCTTTAGGGCAAGCCTCCCTATGTGTTTGCTCAGCACCTAACACTGAGCTTAACAATTCCAACTGTAACCAGTGGGCACGACCACAGGATGTGTATGTACTAATAATACAGAGCAAAGCAAGAAACTATAAGTAGCACCTGGCTTCCAGCTGAAAAACTGAAAATGCCATTTCTGAAATGACCACAATCATCCTCCTTCTGAAAACAAAATGGAGTTCACAATGAGACACAAAACCACTTGAAACATGACTGATTTTATGCATCCTTAGAAGCGCTGTTTACCAAATTGTTTGATAAGGTCCACACATTGCTTGAGTCAGTCTGGAGGTAACTCTCAGTGGCCATGGTTTTGAATCAAACTCAAGCAAAATTGCAATTTTAGCATGATTCTGATTAATAAAAACCCATTGTGTCTAATTAAAAGTTCTGTTGAGGCCATTTAAAACCAACCCAGAGTTCAAGCTGGGTAGGGGTCAGAAACTCAAAATCTGTATGCCTCTAAAGGAAAACCACATAAAATCACACAGGTCTAGATTGATTCACATTAATAACAGCTGAAGGAATGATCCTCTAGCTTTTATTCAAAAAATGTAGATAAGGCTTTTGTAAAATTGCAGTGATTTCATTAGCGGTCATTGGTAAAAGGGAGCTGGAAGTCAATAGGAAAGAGGGAAAGTTAATGATAAAAGTAATTTTTTCCTACTTTATATTTAAAGCCTGAAAAATAAGAATCAATAATGAATGAATGAGATGGGTGCATTTTCAGTACCAGTGTTCCATCGTATTTAGAATGAGTTATGGAGAAAAACAGTTCCTCACCTTGGAAATTAATGCACCCAGTAGGGAGGTAGATGGGTCAGCTAGGATCTGTCAGACAGATTTTTTCACATACAGCATGATCTTAAAAAGCAAAATCCATGTGGAAAACTAGAACAAATAATAGTGCAGTGGAACACTTTAATAAATGTCCAGACTTACATGAGATGGGAGATATGCCAATTTCCACTGGAAATGTCAGGTTGAGTCTGGGTTATAGGCTTCAGATATATACAGTCCAGGTTTAAAAAAATCATGATTAGAGGAGGAAACTAAGTATTTGTCTTTCTTTGATTTTCCCCACTCACTAAGCTGAAACAGAATAGGAACAGACCTGGGCTTTCCTTTGGCCTGTTCTCATGCTCCACCCAGTGTACATGATTCTGCCCCTAGTCCATTCCTTGAAACTAACTCTCTTTTATGCATAACCCAATATTTTCCTTCCTTTTGAAAGCTTAGCCTTTTCTTCAGGAATACCAGCCACTTGACCCATATCCCCCAACCTCAAAGTCTGTTCTTAAATGTCTACACCTCTAAATATAAACATTTCCCTTAGAAAATATTACCATAAGTAAAGCAGGGTTAATAAACATTATTTATATTAAGTTAGTAGTAATGCTTTTTTTCTGGAAAATATATAACCCATGCAGAATCATCTTATATAATAGGCATCATAGACCAATTGGAAATAGAAGATTAACTTCTCAGTACTGAATGGAAGATTCTAAGTAGGATAGAGATTGACTGTGAAAAGCCTTGAAAGTGAGGACACAACGTTGATGTTTGTGACAAAGGAGTGCCAGTAGAAGGATGCAAAAATGGTGATGTGGTGAAAGCAGCATGCTAGGAGATGGATTTTTGCCTCAGCACTCCAAACAGCTAGGTGTAAGATAGGATTGCATTTGTAAAGGCCAGAAGAAATGATGTTGCAGTTACTAAGATATGAAATAATAAAATCCTAGATGGGAGCTTTAGCTGTGTGAATACAAAAAAAGTTTCATCTTAAAGATGTTAGGCAGGAAGAGTATGGAAGGCTTAAACATAGCCTGGAGATGAGGTCCTTGCGAGCATGTCTACATTATGGTAGAAGCATGCCCCCAGCTGGGTCAGCCTCAAGCATCTATTGTCCACGAACTTCTGCTTGCAAACCTCACACCCAAAAATACATTGGAGAAAGTGTCTGGGAGTGCCCTTCTGCAATTGCTCTCTAGATATGAAAGACTACTTTCAAACTGCAAGTACCAAGAGTATGTCTAAACTGAAGTAGCAATATGTCCTGGAAGACACTCCCAAGCTTGCCTTACCAACCTCTCCCCACTTGCACGCCTCAAACTCAAAAATATGCTATTGATACTGCTGACATATCTTGCCATAGTCACTTCTAAGACCTGAGTCTTGGACTTGGTGTGACACCTTCACAGGAATACCTCCAGGATTGTAAGTAACCTGTATGTAACCTGCAGCAGTCAGGGGCACACAGTCATTGCAGTACAGACATTTGTACAGTGAGGTCAGATTAAAAAATGGCACCAAAGCTGTTGACTAGAATAATATATAGTATTGTGATGTCATCACAAGAATTGACAAAGGAAGAAGCAGCAGCGTAGATGTGCTAGAAAAGATTAATTCTCTATTTACCTAGGTTGAGCTGAAGCCAATGACTCGATATCCATGAGGGGTGACAGAAAGAAAGAATATATATTATTTGGAAGATGACATGCCTGGAATAGAAGGGTAGATTTGTGACTTGTCTACGTAAAGCATTAGTATTTGCAAAACAGACTGCCTAGAGGTAAGTTATGCAGGGGAGTGCAAGGGACATTGGACAGAAACCTGTGGAACATCTGAAGAAAGTTGGAGAAAGAAACGAATCCTTAAAGGGCATGTTGAAAGAATGATTAGACAGCTGGGAGGAGAACCAAGAGAGGGTGGAATGACAGCAGCCAAGGAAAGATAAAACTTCAGCCAGCCAGCCTGACAAGAAGTTCTAAACACTAATATATATAATAATTAATAATATCTAAAACTTTGGGAATATCTGTCCTACTTTCTGTCCTGGGCTTTGAAACTGTATTTTCCCAGAGGAATGCAGCTATCTCAGGAAGCTATAGAGAAATGTGAGGTCACTGATGCAGCAGTTCCTGACCAATTCATGATTTAAAAGTCCAGGTCTGAGGCCTTGAACTGGCAGTAGAAATGAAATGTACAGAGGCAGCATGCAATGTACAATGTCTGTCCCCCGAGAAGATGAGCTGTTGAATTCTGCATTATTGTTTCCCCAGTTTTAGGTTCAGAGATTCTGCTACATAGAAATAGTTAATACATAGACTATTGTGGCTAGCAGAAAGGGACAAGGCTTCCCAGTAACAAAGTGGCATTTTTTACTACTGACACTATTTGATTAGCTAAGGTTAATAACAAATCAAGCAGGGCTTCACAATGCTTTGACAACTGGTATGGGACATATTGAATATAAGTTGACTTCAGTATTATGGCCAACATTTTGAAGCATTTCTGCTATAGAATTAGTATAGCTTTATTCTTGTTTAGGTTAAGCTTGAGCCAGCTGGATCCAATACTCATGAGAGTATTGATTCTGTATGCATACCCTTATATGTCAGTTTAAGTAAAGATTTCTAGAGCAGTGATACTCAACCTCTTTTATACTGTGGACCAGCATGGGAGAGGGATGGGGCACATGGAGCCAGCTTCCTCCCTTGCGGGGCTTCCCTGTCACCCAGCTTTAACCCCACATGTGACTGCTGGCAGTGGAAGCCACTTGCCCAGGTGGACAAATGGGGGTCTGAGCAGGGGGCTCGTGACATGACTCAGCAGCCATCCCTTGGAGGCCCAATACCAGGCCATGGCCCTGTGGTTGGGAACATCTGTTCTAGAAAATCAAAATACAGAGAGACTATACACTTATTCTTTTATCATGTATATTCTATGGTGAGGTTAAGATTAATGAATGACATAATTCATGGGAGAACTTTTCACAGCTTCTTTCCGCAGAGTTTTCCTTTCCCCTACCAACACAGTATCCTCATGTCCTCACATTAAACTCTCATCCCATGGTCAAGGCTCTTAGCCATTTAGCTTGCCCATGAAGAAAATGGATTACTGCCTCATAAATGAGGTACCTCCCCTATTATCCCTGAGTTATAGAAAATCACAGCATAATAGTACCAAATTCTGTTCTTAGTTAAAATGATGTTCACCCTAAGTACATTGGAGTAACTCTATTGACGTTAAGATGTAATAGGTACTTCAGATTTATATCATTTCAGCAAAGAGCAAGTAGTAGCCTACAAAACACTTTAAAACCAAGGTAGTAGAAAGTGCTGTTTGGATTCTCCAATCCTAGTATGATGCAGGAAAAGGCTTCCTATTCTAACTAGATGTTACTTGATCCTCTTGTGTTGCTGGACAAGACATTAGATGAAGAAAATCCACATTTTTCTTCTTTGCTGCTTTACCCTTTCCTTACACTGTATTGTTGTGACAGGAAATGGCAAACAGATGCCCCTGTGACCCTTTGTTCCCCTGAGGTGACCAATCAAAGTACAACATGTGGTCGCCTCATTTGGGCCGGAGCCAAAGTCTGTTCTCTTTAATTGGCTGAGCAGTCCCCTACAGCTGTAACAGATTAGTGACAAATTTTCTTCAAATAAAGCTTCACTATTTTTTGCAGGGGGAGAAGGGGTTGTTTTTATCATGCCTGAAGAAATGCACATAGAAAAAAAGTGAAGTTAATAAAAATGTCAGGTAGGCAAACAAAATACCATTCATTATTAAATGGCAATAAAAAGACTTCATTGATGTTTATAAAGAATCAAGCAACCAGAGCATTTGTAGGGGGAACACGAGGGAAGCAGAATCCCATGAATCATTACAAAAAGTTGCTCTGATCTTTAATGCCAGACTTCACAATCTATTTACCCGAACAATTTAAGTTGCTCAATTAGATCCAAATTCTAATTCCAGTTTCCAGTTCTGCAGCTGTGTATGACAGAAAACCAGTATGGCTATGCTGTGATTGCACTGTGGTAACAGATCTGGGGCAAAAGATACAATTCAGGTGGAGTTTTCACTCAGAACATGGCTCCACGGTTGAGAAAGGTACTTCATGAGTGGCCATGAGTAGGGAATTTTGATGATAAAGTCACTTGAGATTTAACCTCAGAGTAGGTTGTTTAATGTTTTAGGGCTGGGATCCACCACATGTGAGTTGCTTATGAAATGCAAATTATGCATAGTAGTCACATGGAGAAATGGTAACCCTACATGGCATGTAGGGTTACCATTATTCTTTTTTTCATAGATCTCTCAGGACAAAGTGCATTTGCCTAGGCTCTTCAGGGGCTCTGAAGGCCTTTTATGGCTTCAAACTCTTCTTAATGCTCTTTCTTTTTTATTTCAGTATATTCTTAGTGCTGTAAATTATTTTTTTACAAGGAAAATACTTTTTTTCATACCTAACAAGACATCATCCCAACCCATGTCTTTATAGTGAATCTGAAGCCATTGAGACCCAGACTTGATTTTTCACAAAGGTTCACCTTCATGCCTAGTAACTATGGAACTGCTATCATTTTTTGGTTAGGCAAGTGAGTGTAGAGGTATAACTTTTGCCATATAAAAGAAGAGCCACAAAAAGAGATGCTCATTTTAATGTGTTGCAAAAGAACATAACTAACTTTTTCCTCCCCCTCTTCCCTCTCCATCCAACCAGATAACCCAGTGCCTACTTATATGTGAAAGAATATTTGTATGATTTTATTTAAGTACTCAATTTAATGGCCTAGTGCCAACAGAAAACACTAACTTGCCTTTTTGTATGGTATATTCATTATTCTTACAGCCAGATTCTATTTCACCTATTAAAGTTCAATTCTATTCCAACCTGTTCAAGGCTCTAAAATCCATTAATGCATCTACTTTTGTAGCACACCATCATACCACTCTGAAAACTGAGTCTCACAAGGCAGTGAGGAAGAGAATGATAACCTTATCTTTTGCATTAAATATTTTTCAGGGTGTTGAGCAGCACTTTAGGCACTGGAGTCCACTTATTCATGTAACAGATTGAAAAGAATCTGGCCCTGTATGCCTTCATAAGCTGTACCACCAGCATAGAAACACAGATATAGCAAGCGTTCTGCTGAAATTGTAACAGGTTTTCTACTCCAATTTCATGAGCTAAAACTGCTTTATGAATAAAAACCAATTCATTCTCAGCAAAAAATTCAATGGGAGATGCTAATTAGCAGCACTTTATAAAACCAGATTTTCAAAACACATGAAAATAAGCTACTTCCAACTAAATTGGACCCAAGCAAAAACAAATGCAAAACCAGAAGTTGAACACTCCAAAATTTGAAAGGAGAGAAAGGAAACAGAAGAAAATCTGGATTTAGGTAAAAAAATCAGATTTTGTTTGACCTCTGGTAATATTTTAAAGTGTTTTGTCTTGGGAGCCAGCCCAGGGAGCAGCACCCAGTGGGCTGGGACAGCACCTGTGCAGTTAGCACCCTGCCCTGCCTGCCTCGGGGGGCACCACTACTGCAGAGGGGAGGACTGTGGCCCCTTGAAGCTCAGGAGCTGCCCAGCCAAGCAGCAGTTCATGCAGGAAGGTTCCATTTGAAAAAAACAGTGATGAGGGGCCTGATCCTTATTTTTTTCCACAGACCCTGCCCTCCTCTCCTGCAGTTGGGGGGCGAGCTGCCAGCAGGTCCTGAGCTGCAGGGGGCCCTGGTCCTTCCTTTCAAGGCAGCAGTGCCCCCCAAGGCCAACTGGCTGGCTGCTAGTGGGTGCTACCCCAGCTCAGAAGTAGTGCCCAGTCCAATCCAACTCTTCCCTGAGCCGGAGCTAGGGCAGCACCTGCCTACTAGCAGCCCACCCAGGCAGCCCCTGGGGCACCACCACCATGGAAGAAAGAAACAGAGCCCTCTGCAGCTCAGAGGTCACTTGGCCCATTGGCAGCTCACCCTCCAGTTGTGGGAGACATGAGCAGGAGCCACAGAAAAAGAAAAGAATCAGGCCCCTCACTGTAACAGTGAAGGAAGCCCCTAAATTGAAGCAGTGGGTTTTTAATCATTGTAATTAAAAACCACCATTTCAGTTTAGGGGACTAAACCTCTGTTGCATGTACAAGTGCACCTTAGTTGTATCTGTCTACACACAGAGGCATTTAATTTTCCCCTCATTGTACACATTAGCATTAATTGGTTTTCCATGCATGCCTTGGAAGGAAAAACTATGCAAAATGTTTTTGCATAGTCTGCTGTATTCATTTCAGAACATTTTTACAGTGTCTGCAGGCATGGCGTTGATTGGTATTTACTGCGTATTTCATCACATATAAAACCCCCAAATATAATGTCTAACATCACTAAATATACCCTTTTCTTGGGCAGCAAAATTATTTTACGTCACTTTTTGAATGCAATGCCAAAGGGGTTGGGATAGAATGAGCCCAGCACATGTTTTCATCATCATCAGATTGCTACAGTTCCACAAGCAACCAACAGAACAAAAATAGCTTTGTGCGCCAGGAATTTTTGCTCCACTGATTCTGAAGTGATGGAGTTCTCTGGCCAATAAACCAAGGCTGATATGTGCTAGTGTTATGTGCTGGCATTTGAGGAAAAGAAGGTTGCAAAATTCATTGACACCAGTTTTTTGAATCCACAATCTTCCTCTCTCTGCCAGCAGTCAAAATTCCTTCACAGAGTACTGTTTCTGTATTAAAATATGTATTATTATAATTCCATGTGACAACTACTATCAAGTAAACACTGGAACATATCACCAAGGTGCATATCTTAAGAAGCATGAACAAAAAACCACAAACTTTATAAACACAAACACATGTATGCACGCACACACACACACACACACACACACACACACACACACACACACAAAAATATACATGCACACACACCCTTCCAACATTTCTGTTCTCCACGTACGGGTCTGGCCCAGTGCAAGTCCCTGTGCTTCTGAAGCACAGAAAGAACTGCTTCCTCCTAAAGCACCCAGCATAGGCCAGTTCAGACAGAAAAATGCAGAAGGATGTGTCATGTTCCATATTGTACTATAGTGTAAGTAATAAAGGACAGTGAAGTGAGTGTGAAGTGACAGTGAAGCATTCTATCCCTCTGGAGGACCCAAGGGGCATGGCCAGATGAGCCCTCACACGCCTCTTGCAGTGTCTCAGACACCTTTGAGACACTACAATAGGCAAGTGCAGAAACGAGAAAATGTTCCCCGCACTGCAAATTTGCAGCACAGGCACAACATTAGACCTCTGGATATCCAGAGGTCAAAAACCGTGCAGAAAAAAAAAGCAGGGCAGGGAATGGTCACGGACTATGCCCTGAGGCAACCGGAGGTTGGGTCCTCCACAGAGACACTCTGGCTGCCAGACCATCTCTATGGTTATCCCTCACCCTGGTGCTGAAGCATGCTTCCTGCCCATGCAGGATAGGCAGCATGCCAGCAGCAGGGAGCTTGACCCAGGCTCCACTGCTGGTAAGTAAGGGGCTGGGGGGGCTGGAGGGGGGGAAGGAGACCATGGGGGGAACAGC
>NW_005841861.1:3026236-3026884 GCF_000455745.1 Alligator sinensis | reverse complement strand
AGCAAGCGGGGGTGGGGTGGGGCATGTGGGCCCTGAAGGGGGGAGTAGCCCCAGTTGTGGGGACTGTAACCCCTGTGGGGGACAGCAAAATATATATTCATATATTCATGAATTCATTAAACACATTTAGAACTCACTTTATTATTATGTTAGAGATAGTGGTAGTCTTCCAAATTGCTTTAACACTGTAGATATATTAATAAAACATAGCCCAACTGATCGCGCTCTCTCTCTCTCTCTCTCTCTCTCTAGTGGTCTTTTGTTTTAATTGTGAAGGAACATGGATTTGGGGGTATTTTAGAGAGTGACTTTGGGATTATTTTGTAAGGAATTTTTCAGTTTTCCAATAGGGAACACCAGAATTCCTGCTAGGGAGGCCAGTGGCAGGACCCTGCCTGCTCAGAGCTGGCACCTTGGACCCAACTGGAGGTGGCTGACCTCCTGGCCAATTGGGATCAGGAAGACATGCTTGACAGTTCAAAGCAGGCCACCACACCCAGCACATCTTCCGGGTGATAGCTGCTCAGATGGCTGGGCAGGGGGCACACATGGCAGGCGTGCCACACAAAGGCCAACTCTGTAGCCACAGCCCACTGGCAGCTGACCCAAAGGGGCAGATGCCTCAGCTGGGTCTGGGAGGGGGACCGG
>NW_005841861.1:3004908-3026226 GCF_000455745.1 Alligator sinensis | reverse complement strand
GCAGGCCGCACCCAGTCACCAGCCCCCACTGCCAGACTGCTGCAGTGGGTAGAGGGTGTAGGAAACTCTCACGGCTGCTTCAGCAGTCCAGCTGGCACAAGGGGTAGTGTCCCCAGGTACCAATTGGTTGGGCCCCAGAAGCTCCTAAGAGCGAGTATCCCGGAGCTACTTACCAGGGCAGCTTTTTGTAGTGATGGGGCTAGGACAGGGCAGCTTTTTATACTTCTGGGGCAGCACAGGTGCTGGCCCCAGGCTCTAGCTCCCCCTGGCTGCAGATGTGGGAGGAGCCAGGCAGGGTTATTTTGCCCCAAGTGGAACAATTTGCTCCACACCAAAGTGCATGTCTGAGCACGTGTGCTGAAGCAAAAACCCCCGCTTCAAATTTGCACTGCTTCTATTTGAGCTGCTGCAAGTGCACTTGCTTGCATGTGTGGATGCGCCCAACAAGTCCATCCAGCCAAATATGAAGTAAGGGGACACAGAATACCCCTGGCTAACAGGGTTGAAAAAC
Organism: Alligator sinensis; assembly: GCF_000455745.1. Lineage (NCBI taxonomy): Eukaryota > Metazoa > Chordata > Crocodylia > Alligatoridae > Alligator > Alligator sinensis. The sequence goes on along the minus strand of NW_005841861.1, from coordinate 3,025,715 downwards.
TCAATTGGTCCTATGGGCCAGATGAAGTATTCAGAGTCAGTCTGCTGATTGGATTAGACCCACCAACCAAGCCCACATGCCAGCTCCAATCTGTAGTCGTGGTCTGATGCAGGCACCCCATGCAGCATGCACCCTGGACCAGCCATACATGTTGCTTGCAGTGTGTGTGCCAAATCCAGCCCCATGCACTGGCCCCAGCTCCACTGAGCATGCACATCACACAGCTCTGTACACTAGACCTGGCATGCAGGGCCAGGCTCTGGGCCTGATCCAACCTGGTCCATGATCCATCATGCAAGGCCAGTTTGATGTTGACACCACATGCAATGCACATTCCAGATTGGCCCTGCACTACTTGCAACCCACCTCAGACAGGCTATACATGCTACATGCAGTGTGAGAAGCCAGGACCAGTGCAGGTTGCATGCAGCACACCAGTAAGAGACCTGGCTCTGATCCCTGGATGTTGGATCTTTGACACCCCTACTGTAAGCATATCCTCCATTCATAAGGTAAGCTGTACCTGGGGAAGCATTTATCCCTGTGGTAGAGCTTGCAGTGGTATTGCTAGCACCATGCAGTAGGGGAAGGCAACTTTAAATTCCACCCCAATAGTGAATGTTTCTCAGGAGTTTCCATACACAGGCATATCCATCCCCACTTTGATTCCTGTCCCTCTCAGACTGAGACCTTGTAGTGTTAGAAAGGTTTTTGTGTCCCAATGACCCTCAGAATTATGTCACCCAGTCTCACACTTCTGGCAGAATCATCCATGGCAAACAGGCCTGAGGGGAGGTAGCAGACAGACCACAGTACAAATCCAAGTCCTCAATCAGGAAGAAGATGTCAGGATCTTAACAGCTGTAAAGATGAAAGAAGGTTGCAACAAGATGGAGGTCTATTGTCTAGGGTTCTCCCTTGCCACTCAACTCACATCATGTGGTTACTGTTTCTGCACACCAGCTTCCTCCTATTAAACAGTCACACACAGACTTCTATCACAGGAAGCAACACACTCTCCTGTACCAACCTCCAAATGCCCTGCAGTAATGGATGAGTGGTGATGGAGACAGGACTAGTGAATCCTTCAATCTCCAGCCATGGAGACTGCATACTGTTGCATGCAGGCAACAGTAAACTGATGGTCATCTTGTACCTGGGTGGAGACAGGGATGCAATTCAACAGCTACTACTGTGACTGAGCAGTTCTATTCAGGATCCCCTCTGCTCACCACACATGGGGAGGAGGCTTGAAAAGGTGACCTAAACCTAGGCTATTTTATCTGCTCCTGGATGGGATCACTCACTCTATGGTTAAAAACAACATAAGATGACAATGATTTTTGAAACATGAAACGTTCGCACCTTGATGGTTCACCAAGACAACAAACAGCCAGAAAGAAGCATTGCCATTGTCTCCAAGGATGGATGCCTTCACAGCATCAGCTTTGTCATCAAGAATATTCTTGTCAGTCAACTTATGAAGCTCCATGTGGGCATTAATGAACGTTTTATGACCCATAATCTTAAGCTTAGCACAACCAGGATGCCACTGTCATTAGTGCATACACCCCAATGCTTGATGATGATGATGTTCTTGAAGAACAGTTCTACTCCAACCTTGACCATCTACTAACACTTGCAGGGATAACAAGATCATTCGCCTTCTCACCATCTTGTCAGATCCATTATGAGCATCTGGCTTGCTCCAAAATACTGAAAACAGACAAAAGCAATGCGAAGGACTCTCAACACCAAACCTCCTCAAGACCCGACAGTTTGTAAGGATCTCCAACAGTTCCTCCATGGAAAGCTCTTCCACCCTGTCCACAAATGAAGGCAACATTGAGGAACCCTGGAAGGGATTTAAATCTGGCGTTCATGTGGCCTGTGCTGAATCTATTGCTATGCCACCAAGACTTATTCGATGAAAGCAAAGCTGAGATCCAGGCTCTCCTCGACAAGAAGAGAAGAGCTAATTCTGCCTGGCAAGATGACACCTCATCTCAAAAGAAGAAACAGATCAGATCAGATCAGCTCCTCAGAGGACCTCAAAGGAGCATCCAGAAAATCAAAAGTCAGTGGTAGCAAGAAAAAGTCAAAATGATTCAGCTCTTTGCTGACAAACACGCCATGCATAGCTTTTTCCAGGCAACAAAGGCCATCTACAGTCCAGCTTCCTACAGTCCTATTTTCCTGTGATTGCAAGATGGCTCAAGGCTCCTCAAAGTCTATTTAAGCTAGATGGAAAAAGCACTCTGAGGCACTTCTGAACCACGAGTCCACTGTGGCAGATACCACCACCATCACCCTGAAAAGGGATCCTTCACCAACCTTATTATCCTAAAAGAAGGCTAACGTACCATCAAAGAAATCAAGAATAACAAGGCCACTGGACCAAATGGCTTACCTGTTGAAATCTACAAAACTGGGGGTGAGACTCCACAGATTTATTGTACATATTTTTGGAAAAAGGAAGAGATCCCATAGGATCTGAGGAATGCCAATATCATGACTATCTTCAGTAAAGGAGATAAGTCTATCTGTGGGAATTATCTAGGTATCTCCCTCCTTTCATGCATGTGCACTCCCTGAGATTGGCCATGCACCCCCTCAGATTGGCCACCCCTCTCACAGCCCTGCTGCCAGAGGCACCTGCAAGTGGTTGCTGCTCACACCACCCCCATACACTGCCAACACTGATGGCAGCATCTGCGGGCAATCACCAATTGCCACTCGGTGCTTGCCACCTCCTCCCCCACTGCTGATACTGCCCTGGCTGCCTGCGGATGGTCCCTGCTCAGCCCACCCTCACCTCTGACATCACCATGGCCACCTGCAGGCAGTCCCTGCTCACTGCCACCATGCCTCTGCTGCTGCCACCACCACCACCACCTTTAGGTGATTGCTGTGCCCCACCAGCCTTGGGAGGCATAAGGCGTTCATGGTAGGTGACCTACTGTTGTCATTGAAAGAGCCTGGAATGTTAACCCTTATGATGCCTCTGAAAAATCCTCCACATCAAATGAGAAGATCATCACACAAATGCCAGCAGTCTTCCTGAAACAAGTGTTACCAGCATTGAAATGATGATCTTCAAGCACCGGCTTCACTGGACATTGTGTGCAGATGCCTGACTCAACTCCCAAAACAAATTCTCTCCTCTCAGCTTAGTAATGGCCTGAGCTCTCATGGTGGCCAAAGGAAGTGCTACAAGGATACATTAAAGGCAAACCTCAGAAAATGGATGCTGATGTCAAGGCTTGGGAGGAGCTGGCTGCTGTGCTGACTGACTCCAAAGGTGCTGCAACCTCAACCAAGTGGCTTCCCATTTTGAGGTAAATTGTCTTATCCGCAAAGCAAAGAAGACAGAGGGAAAGAAGGGAAAGAAGAGAAATCCTTCCCTGCAGCCTACCCTCCCCTGTGGAAAGATCTGCAGCTTCTGTGGATGGGCCTGTGGCTCAAGAATTAGACTCTTAAGTCACCTCAAGACCTATCAATGAGCCATGCTAAAGATCATCCTCAAATTGAAGGATTGTCGATGATGAAGAATCCTGCTTTACCAAAATGTATAACCTACTGCCTGTCAATAACAGTAGAATTTCTACTCAGGCAGCCATGAGGGTGTCAATTGACTTCATGGGTCATTATAATTTACCTGATTCCTTCTCAGCATTTCATTGCACAAGTATTCACAACCCTTTCTCCTTTTTAATAGTCTCCAGTGATTCCACTAATCAAACATTCTGCTGTCTGTTAGCTGCTTCTGGAAATGTAGCTCGTCTCTCACAGCCTGTTTTTAACTCTAGCTAGAAACATGGACTGGTGTGGAAATGTTAATTTGGGTGAATGTTAACTCAGGTGGAAAAATACACTTCAGTGAAGCATTGGCTGCACTGTCAAGATGCTCAGGAAGGCATGATTTCATTTTATGAATCTGAAAGACGTAGACACTAAATTCTAGTGACTACGGGGCTAATGAAACAATAACCATTATTTTGTCTAGTTTAGTGTATTTTTATATTAATTTATAGGTGGGGCCTGGTTTAAATCACAGGTCCAGCTCATGGTGCGGCAGTTCCTTTAAACTTGGAGTTCACCCTTTGTGCCCCCCACTACTGATTGTTAGAGGGGCCCGTCAGCCCTGCCACTTGCTCATGATGGCTGGGAGGCAAAAACTGTGGTTATAAATATGTTGCGGTTTTTGCCTCCTGCTATTTGCTGCTCACCAGACAGGAGTCAAAAACCACAACATATTTAAAACCATGGTTTTCACCTCCCAGCCATCAGGAATGAGTGGTGAGTGGAGGGGCCAACAGGGCCCCTCTACCAAGCAATGGCGAGGGAGCATGTGAGGGAAACTCCAAGATTAAAGGAACTGCCACACCATAAGCTGGGCCAGCAATTTAAACCAGGCCTATTTAAAGCCAATTCACACACATTCTACTTTTTTTTTGTTTACTTTGATCTGAATCAGAATATTATAGCCCTGGGCCCAAGCTTATTAATAAATCTTCTAATTACTTTTTAACTGGAGAAAAACTTAGGTTATATGCCATGATGCACCACAGTACCTACACTTCCTTTTTAAAATCCTATATCCACCTATGTGGCTATATGTTAACAATTCTCCTAGAAATCCTGTCCTGCCCTCTTTCTAGCCACTTATAAAACTGCACTGGCTGAATCTAAGACTCCTGGCAGAGTAACAGTTGCAGCTTCACTTGGTTTCCCTTGTCTCTATATTATCAAAACTTTCTATTGATGCCAGGAGTGAATCAGCACCCTGAAAAATAGAGAGGATATCTAGCTTTCAAAAGTATTTACATAGCTTAAATAAATAACATCAGTACTACTAATAATGAAGTACCATACAGTATTAACTTGAGATCTCTCTCTCATTCCATGAACCATATAGTGCATTTGCTTACACAAAGATAAGTCAGAAGTAACTCTTCTGGCTTGCACCACAAAATCAGCATAAGCTGCCATAAGGAGCGAAACTGCATACAGGTTATATAGGGACTTGTCAGCCTTTAGTTCAGAAACTTGTCTTATAGTGGTTTATATGAGAAATAAAAATCCCATTCCCTCTTAACATGTATAGTATTCACCCTACTGCAAGAAGAAAACAGCACGGAAAAATAAATTAAAGTATAAAGCTTTTAAGGAAGAAATGTTTCCAGGAGAGATGGGTGGATTGAATTACTTTCCTTTTTCCTAAGTTAGGAGGCTATTCTATTTACAAAAAAATTCATTATTTGTAAACTGAGTTGAGATCTTGGATGTTGGGTGCCTTAAGATGCTTCTCTACACATAGTATCTGAACCAACTGTTTAAGCTAACATTTCAGTCAACCCACAAGTGGGTGGATGAGAAGAGAGTGCTTCTAGTCACTGAGAGAAGCTCTCAAAAGGAGTCATACTGTAAAGAACCAGCATGGAGTGAGGAACAGGGCAGGTAGCAGACAGGAAATCAGCTGGCAGCAATGATCTGTTGTTCCAGCTCTCAGCCAGGGAATGGAAATGCAGGGACAGACTATGAAGACATCAGAAGGCAGAGCTCCTGCTGAGAAAGTGGGAGTCAGGACAGTGTTTGTCTCAACTCCAGTCCCACAGTAGATAGCTGTGAAAAATAAGAGAAAGGGACGACACTTCAAAAGTGTTCAGTGCTTGGCAAGTCCATTGAAAACACTAAACACCCACTTTAAAAAATCTGGTCACTTATTTATATCTGGTGCTTTTATGAGTGATTAGCTCTCTTGAAATTCAGCCTTATACTAACTAATACACTAATCTAAACATATGTAGAATCAAGTATACTGATTGTACACACGAGTGGTTTCAGGGATAGGGGAATAAGCAAAGCTACAGAGATTTCCCAGAAATTAGCAGACAAATTAGCACTAGACAGTAGGGCTGTGTGAAACACCATTGTTTCGTTTCGACATCTGTTTCACCATTTCAAAGGGACAGTGTTTCGTTTTGTCATTTCATTTTGTTTCAAAACACTGTCCCATTTCATCTGCTTTCCAACATCTTGCCCATAGGCTATAATGGGGAATCATGAAAATGCCTAAAACTTTGCCATTTCTTACCTGATTTGGATGAAAATTTCAGGGATGGTAGCCCCTTCTGAGGGCATGAATCCTGCCAAGCTTCAAGGAGATAGGTGCAGAGGTTTCTGGGAAACTGTACCTCAAACTGTTCAAAGCAAAACTTGTGACACTTGCCGGCAGTGGCAGCCTGCTCTCATCCGGCGCACAGATCCCAGGGTCTGCACCTCTGGAAGGGCTATGGGGCTGTGCTGGACTCAGGCCCCTGGATCTGTGTATCAGATAAGAGAAGGCTGCTGATGCTGCCTGGGCCAGTGCCTGTCCCAGGCAGCAGAGGCAGCTTCTTCTGATCCAGCACAGAGATCCGGGGACTCACACCCCCAGAAGGAGTCCAGCACAGCTGACATCCCTCCTGGGGATGTGAGCCCCCAGGTCTGCACCCAAAATGAGAGGAGGCTGCCTCTGCCACCTGGGACCAGTGCTGGGCACAATCTGAGTCCAGCACCAGAAAAGATAGCTGTTGCCACCTCTCCCAGGCGGCAGCAACAGCCTCCTCTTATCTGGCATGCAGATCCAGGTATTCGCACCCCCGGGAGGAGTCCAGCACAGCCCAGCAGCCCTCCCAGGGGTGTGAGCCCCCGGATCTGCTCCCCAGATGAGAGGAGGCTGCCTCTGTTACCTGGGACTGCTTCAAAATGAAACACCCGGCAAAAAGTCTTACAGGCCTAGTAGGCAGTCACACTAGTGCACAAAGTAGGGACCAGAAACAGAGCTCAGGTGCCTTGAATCTCCATCCAGTGTTCTTACCCATTGGGCCACAATGAAAGGATCAAAAAGGAGAAACAAAGGGAAAAAATAGGATTAGTGCACGGACAACCTTTCCTTATTGTTTATACTTAAAGCTAACTGGGAAACCAAATTTCAGTTCCATGAAACAACTGAGGTTTTAGGAATCTTTTCATATAAATGGTGACAAGAAAGAAGCATCAGCAACATCCTTCAGGGTTTGGAGCATTTAAGCAAGAAAAGTGTGCTCAGGAACATCCCTGGTGTGGGTCACTTGCTGCTTTGTAGACATACCTTTGGTGTTTGCAGCTGCAAGGTAGTATCTGTGGTGAACAGGCACCATGGATCCTGGATGCTTCGGGCTCTCCAGCAGTTTTACAGGTAGACTGTGGAAAAGTCCAACAGATGAGCTGGCAGGAAATCTGCCTCATTTCCAAAGGAATTCTGTCTGGATTTTGTTTAAAATTCACAAAAATAACTGCACTATTTCTATGAAACATTCAATTTCAATGAAATTTCAAATTACAATAAAAAATAGACATTATAGTTTTTTGAGACAGCTCTAGTTACACTGGTTCTCTCTCCTATGTGTATCTTCAGAGAATTAGCATAACTCCATTAGTTGTCATCTAGCCAAGCTATAAATAGCTCAGTTTTCTGCATTCTTATATATTCCTCCTCATGTCAGCCATGTCTGTTATTTGCGAAAAATATATAGTGGCAATGCCAACTCATAATTATTCATATTTGCAAGTCATTTGCAAACTGTATTACAGTACTATACCTATTCACTGTGAATGACTTTCCTTTGACTTTCAGGACAGACTCAAGCTGTCTTATTTTGTTTTGCATTCAAAAGTGGACCATTTCTACAGTAATCTTGGGTTGGTTATTTTTTATGAACCAAATCCATCTTTTAGTACAAGTGAATGCAATTTTTAAGGGAAAACTCGGCTTGTTGGAGTATCAATCTGACCTTGCACTAAAAACACTGTAAATTTGTTTCACATTTTTTTTTAAGTTAAGAATGCTACTTTGCTGAAATTTCTGTAAAATTCTGCAAAAGGGGTCTTGATACATGTGAAAAAATTACTGCTACAACTCTAAAAAATAAAATTTGTAATCTAGCCTATTAGAGCTCACTGTTTCCTTCAGCAGTCAGGATGTATTTTCATTTATGGTACTTCATGCTGACAAAACACACAGGCACTTTGGTCCACATTCTCCACTAGTGCAAATTGGTCAATTTATTTCAGTTCAGAATTTGGCCCTCCATTGATAGGCATGAAGCTGTGCACAGTTGGACTAGCCTGAGTAGTTTTTTGTTTTTTTAAAAACCTACTCAGTTCCTTACTTCAGGATTCCTGATAAAAATCCTCAATCATTTTAGTTAATTTCATTTTCTTTTAGAATCTGTTGCCACAAAACTTAGTGCAAACTTTTCAGTTGTCTGCAGGTCTGGAGCTTGGGAAGAAATAATATAATTGAGTGTGAACCTGCAATGGTAAAGTCAAAGGTAGCTCTGCCACTCATCTCAGTATGTGTGGAATCAGACTTATTCTTCATTGTCAAGGCTGACAGCACAAACCATTATTTGTGCGATTAGCCCACAATAATATGAGTAACAACGGGAACTGCGGTAATGATCACCTTCTAGAAGGGTATGCCACAGAATAGAAGGTCTGCCCAAAAATTGTTGCAGTAGGCTAAAACACTGACCTTTAGTTACAAGATAATTGATGGGTTTCAGAGAGAAAGATGCTCATCACAGATGTAATCACTCTCACAAAAACCACAGTGGATAATTCAAGATAATTAATGCTTTATGGAAAAGGGACATGGGAATAATCTACCATAGCAATTGCATCACATGAAGTGAAAGACATTGATAGGCAAACTTCTAACCAAATCAGGCCTACAGAATCTAGTACCTAATCTTTTATTGCACCCCTTCCTTAAACATGAAAAAAAAATATTTCAGCACAATTTTCTCACATATGGAACACTAAAAAAGGTGAAAATGTTTATATTAGGAGTAAAAATAGGAACAAAAATTCCAAATATTTGAAACCCTCTTTTACCTTCCACTTGTTCCTTATGCTATTTTTCTTTTATTTGGCACAATTGAAAGATTTGTAAGACTGTCAGATTTCATGAAATGGCTGCAAAATGAGCAATAAACATATGGAAGTTAAATAATAAGGAAGTCATCTTTTATATTTTTCTACTACAAAAAATACTATTGTCAATTTCATAATCACTGCTTTTTAAAAGTCAAGTCCAGGAATTTTGTACAGTTGTGCTGATTCTTTCAATGCTGTCCTAATGAAGAGTGAATTTTTTTTTATTCAGCCTTAAATCAGCTTCATACAAAAAGCATTTCTACTTGGAAAATAAAGGATAAGTCTCTTCATAGAAAGTCAGATCTTATTTGGGATTTAGCATTTAACATGATATTGTTAGCAAACTCCAAGTCAGTTATAAACCAGTATTTATATATTTACAATGTTACAAAGTAAACTTTTTTTTGGTTGGTTGATACTTCTTACCAACTAAAGGGATAAATAGTTTTAATTTTCTATGAGAAAGTCTCTACTCCTGACATTTATTTTTGAAAGTTGGGCAGACAGTTCCATTCAAACTCAAATACACAACAAACTCTGCAGTATCCAGCTGCTCTCCTTTTGTTAAGGAACTGTCAGCATCCACAATGAAAGCCCTCTGTTTAAAGAATTAAAAAAATCATTCATAAAAAGCTGCTCCGGGCTGAAACTTTGCACACTAGGGTCACAAGATTCCCCCCCCCCCCCTCATTTTCTTAAAATTTCAAGTTTGACTTATCCAGGTGAAGGTTCAGAAGTGTTAGGTCCTGGCAAAAATAAAACGAAGAAGGTCTGATAAGATTTCAGATTTTAATATAAAATATGATTTCTTTACATATATTATACTTTGAACCATGGACCTCAAAACAGTAGCTAGATTTTATTTTAATGTAATGGATGAGAAGTTCACATTTAAACATCAAGTAATACCAAATTATCCAACATCCAAAATCATTCTCCAGCACTGACTTACGTGACTCAATGAGATTACTTTAAATAGTAAGGATCACACATATCACTCAGGGCTGGAGGACTGTGCACTTGCTGTACAGCACTACACATACTGCAGCATATACTTTGTATCATCATAACAGATCAATACAGTGGACTGCCATGTTACATTTTAATAGCACAGAAGTAGCCATTAGGTTATTGTGTTTCAGTTCCATGACTTGTTGATTGATGAGTTCATGATACCCATTAGTGCAAAACATCAAAGCTATTATGATGTATTTTGTGTCAATAATCTGTGGCGCACAGTAAAGACTAAAATTTAATACCATGCATTGTTGTCATGATTTATGCTCAATGGCTAAACATTAATGGATTGATTCAATGCCTAGGCTAGACACATTGTAAAAGTAACATGCAGCAATGCCTGAAGTAAATGATTATCAATGGCTTGTAAATCCAATCCTACCTCTAACTATTAGAACCTACAGATAGCTCTCTATTCATATTCAATCCTTTAGTATTTAAGAACTAAGAATATACTGTAAATGTATCATATTCTCTTGCTTTGGAACCGCACCAAGTTACTGGGACCACAACATATCCCCCACACTTTTCTGCCACACCTTGATGGAAAGTATGTCTGGGAGGATGGATGTTCTGGTGTGATGGCTGTATGTGTTGTATGGCTTGCTACCACTGCCCTGAGCCCGTCTGCCTACAGGTGGTGACAGGGTAGACCTTGGCTTTGGAACACCTGGTCCGCCAGGAAGTTGGTCTGATGTTTTCTTGCCTACCATGACTTCAATGAAATATATTCCCAGGAGGCACTGCCCATGGTGATCCTGCCTAGTCTCAATCCCTGTTTGTCGATTAGGTACACCCTTCCAGGGCTGGTCTTGCCCTGTACTCAACTATCAAAAGAAAAGGCAAAAAAACCAAAGAAAACCCCGGCTTCTCTCAGCCTCCTTGTCAGTCTCCATCCATGTCTCCTTTTACCCGGGATCAGGTTCTCAAAATCCCAGTCACAACGATCAAGAAAATCCCTTAGTCCAATCTTTGTTATGTGCCAGACTACCCTGAACCCCTATGAACATTCACAGTCTACTTGGGGTCTCCCCCACGTGCAGGAAGGCTCTACCTGTAACTGTAGTTTTCTCTCAGGCCCTCCTCTGGATCCTCTGTTGAAAACTCCACTCTGGAGATTATCACAGACCTTGTGGACTCCCTCTCTCCAGAACCTCAGCTGCAGCTCTGATCCGGAGATTATCACCAGCTTCATGTGTGCAGGCCTCCCCCTGCCTCCTGCTCAGGGTCACTCGCACAGCATTCCTCTGGCAAGTCCTGCAGCCCTTGCCTGCCAGGATGCTCAGCTGCTCCTCTCTCCCTGCGGCCTGCAGGAGACTGACCCCTCTCTGCCCCTCTTTGGGGCTGGAAATACCTTTGGGCAGCCTCCTTCCTCCAATCCTGAGCAAGATGCTGCTCCAGAAGTGTGGTGGATATTTTTCTTCCCTTCCAGTCTCCAGCTGCAGCCCTGCCGGCCCTCCATGCTGTGATTTTTGTCTCACTCCTTCACATCTGCCTTGGTGGCCCATCTGATCCCATCCCAGATCTTCTGTAGGGCTCCAACCTCCCCTATACCCTACCCCTTTAGTCTCAGGTGGATGGTCACTATGCTCCGTGGGTGGTGAGCGGAGACTGTTCTGGTCCATCTCTCTCCATCTTCAGCTCACAGCATTTCTATCTCTATCATCAGTTCATTCACTCTAGGAATATGTGACTTTTCATATCAAAAACTCATCATTTCTCCAAAGTCCCTTGGAGTTATTCCCATGTAGGTCTCCATCCTTTGACCCTAACTTTCTCAATTGTCCCCTCTTTGGGAATCCGGTCCCGCTTTTTTCTTAACTATAACTCAAATCTTTCGGGAAGGATTTTCTCCTTTTCTTGCTCCCCTCTTAGTATTTGTCTCTAGTGGGAATGAATTAAATCAACAACAACAACAAAGGTGAGTTTCTGCTTGGCCTACAATAATGTAGAAAATTATGTAGACTCTTTGCACCCATATTTTCAGGTAAAAGTACTCGCTAAGAACATAAGAATGGCTATTCATTGGGTAAGACCATAGGTCCATCATGCCCAGTATCCTGTGTCACACATTCCAGTGTAACACAGGATGCCCTTCCGCCACCCCCACCCCCCAACCTTGGAGCAAGATCCTTCTGTTGTTCCTCACAGTCCACCATGGTCTTTACCACTGTGAATAATTTTGTGTCATCTGCAAATCTGGCCACCTCACTACTTGTCCCTTTTTTCAGATCATGTATTAATACATTAAACAACATTGGTCCCTGGCTCTTTACTTCATTCCATTCCCAAAACTGACCATTTATATGCACTCTTTGTTTTCTATCTTTAAGCCAATATCTAATCCACAAGGGAACTTCCCTGTAATTCCAGAACTACGTAATTTCATTAAAAAGCATTTGATGAGGGAGTTTGTCAACAGCTTTTTGGAAGTCCAGGCATACTATGTCAACTGGCTTACCCTGATCCACCTGCGTATTGACATTCTACTCTAACAAATTTATAAGGCATGAATTCCCTTTGCCAAAACCATGCTTGTATATCTTACTGTAAACCTAAAAAGTCAAATTCTGATCTATATGAAAAGATTAAATCTTGAATACAAATTTCATTGATCTAATGTAAAGTAGAAATACAGATTCTAATAACTGCAGACATTTCAGGACTTAAAGGGTTTTATCAGGTGTCAATATGTGGCCAGAGATATTTACCTATGGTGTGCATGAGAAAATCATTTGCTTGTTGATAAGAAAACTGCCCTTTGAAAAATCCATTGTTGACTACAATCTGATGTCCTGAATCTGATAGTATCTAGTGTCACTTTCATCAAGTCTATATAATGGACAGTTGTAGAATAATCCATCCTAGACTAGATTTAGTGAATGCCTTATGTATAGTTTGTAACAGAATGGATTAAACTCCATTTACTAGACTGTCATCAATGTTCATATAACTATTTTATTTTGTTAACATCCTACTAAGATCCTGGCTTCAGTGATAACTTGTGGCAATAAATTCCATAAGTTAATGTGGTATTGTTTACAAATATCTTGGTATTAACAGTGTTACCCATTTTAAAGTTGAATATCCTTGCATGCCCTTTTCTTTTTTTGTGTATATGAAAGTATAAGTAGGAGCACTCATTCAGTTTCTTCTAACTAGAAAAGTTCCTTATGACTCTTGTTTTTCTGGCTAAAGCATACATACTTTGCAGTAGAAGTTAAATTCTGAGTTATTCACACAATTACAGCATTTGTCAAATGACAAATATATATAGTTAATGACCCTTTTCATTAGCTTCAACTGTTCTCCTACTCTCTCCTAACATATTTAGGGATTCACACAGGAAACGTCTCCATACTAAATAGCTCCAAGAGACAATTGAATCCCAAATAGGATTTGGAATGGTGACTTTTCTTTTGAAAATGTAACCTGTTGCCTTAAGGAATAGAAATATGATCACAAGCTATTTCTACTAGAGCTAGTCAATCCAAGATTATTTGATTCAACATACATGAAATCCACCAAACAAAATTTGTTACAATAAAAGAAATGGCAAATCAATGTTACTGCTAAAAGAAAAGCAATAGGTTTAAACACAGTTATTGTACAAAATTGGGGAAAAATAGGTAAACCTTGTTTTTTTTTTTAATTTAGCAACTTTGGAGTTCAAGCCCATCCATTCTTGCATGACGATTCTTCATAATCTCCCATGATACAAAGACAAAAGTGAAGATTTAAGTTCAGTTTCAACTGTCCACTGGAAAGCTTGGGTCAGGCTGCTACAATTTAAGATTCGTCACTGTATGGGATAAATTAACTGTTCCTTACAGCTCTAATCATGATGTACAACACAATTTTGGCCATGGCTATTTCCTCTCTGTCAGACTTCTATCCATTGTTACTGTGGGACTCCCTGTGCATGAGTGGATTGATTTCTTGACATTCTGTCAGTGCCACTTCTCCCTGCATGACCGCTGATCTGATTAGAAAAAGAAATTTGCCTTGGTGAAAGGCATATGTTCCATTTCCTGCCCTTGGCAGCAATAAGCTCTGCAGGGTTCCCCCTTCAGCTAGTGTTCAGCAAATCTCCTTCCCTCCCTACCCCCGAACCCGCTCCAACATGGAGTGATTGAAAAGAGGAAGAAAAAGTTGTAAAATAAATAAACAGCCTAAGAAATTAATAGGGGCAGGGAGTTACTCTCTGTCCTTAATCCCTTTTCTCCTCTTTTAGGAACATGGCAGCTTAGATTAGCTTGATTTTAATATTTTTCAGCCCAGGATGACACACAATAACAAAATGATAATGGTGTGAGATGCAGGGATACAATATATTCCCATGCTGTGATTTTAAGCAACACAGTACATGAAAAGCAACACTTACCTAATTTCCCCACACTTAGCCTTTGAAGAGCAGTCTGAAGAAAAGTGGATCAAGCTGAATGACAAGTATTGCTATAGTGAGGAAGGACTGCACACTGAAAAATTGCCTGATTATTGGTCCTAATAAGCTCTTCACTATAGAAGCCTGCAAAGGTGTGACAGGGGACCTTCCTGGGGCTAAATCTCAAGGTAGCCCACCCACCTGCCTAGAGCAGTATGCCCTGACACGCCTGCCACATCTTGAATGTTACTCTGATATATTAAGTGGGAGGCTGCCCATTCACTACCCCGATGCCAGGGGGTGCTATCCATGGCTCTGAACCTCCCTTACATCATGGTTCATGCCTCACAGATGGCATCCAGATTGGTATTGCTCCCTGGTCTGAGCCTGAAGCAAACTCAGTCCTTTGTTGGCCTCTTCCACACACACTCACTCATGCTGCTCCCCTCTCACAGGGGCCTCTAGAATACTGCCCATTGCTGGGCCACTCCCTATTGCCCTTCCTCCCCTTGAGTGACCACTTTGGGCCTTCAGGCTTCACTATTCACATCTCCAGCACTACCATGCAGCAACTTTAGATCCTGGGAGGTTGCCTACTCTACATGGTGTCACTTTGTGCTGACACTGGGCTGCTTTTGCCCCTAGCTCCCCCACCACAAAAGTAATTTCCTGCTCTCAAGCTTGGGGTTGCCCCATGTACTGTCCTTCAAGCCACCCTCTGCAGCCCTACTCACACAGTCCTTCAGGTGCCCCAAATTACACCCTACCTTGTGTGGGCCCTCACCACAACACCACCCACTCTGGACCTCTGGGGTCTCACACCCCGGCTGGGCTCAGGTGCCTCTTTATTAGTGTACCTGGCCCACACTACTCTACACTCTCACAATTGCCCACAAGATAGTGGGGACTGGGGTTAAGGTGCCCCTACCCACCTTTCACCAGGGAGGGGGTAAGTGGTCTGGTATTTCTTGGGGGCTCTCCTACCACAGACAGTCCCACCAGATGTCCCCTTTCCTGGCAGGGTGAAGTTTCAAGTCATGCCCAGGACCAGGAGCCTTCTGCCAACCACATAGCTCCTTGCCATTACCTCCAAGATGTTCCTTGAGCAGTAGCTCAGCCAGATGATGTTACTCCCTTGGCGGCTGGCAGCAAACTGCTGCCCCAGCCTGTGTGAGCTGGGTCCTGGATGCCCTAATCAAGCACCTAATCAAACCAGCTGCCTGCCTCCAGCCCTTAAAGTGGCAGCAGGCACCCAAAGGTACACTGCCACAACAGGCCTCTTACAAACAATGAAAATTTGGCCATATTATTAAGTAGAAGTATATATGAGTATGCCCATGTAATAGGCACATGTACAGACCAGATCAGAAAGGTCAAATCATAACTAAATCATAAACTGAGATTAAGCTAGTAAGGGAAATGAAAAGTAACAAGAAACATTCTAGAATTAAGTTAGAAATGTGCAGAGGAAAGTGCAGGAAATCATGGGCAACTGGTGCCTCCTGAATTTGGGGACACCCGATTGCTGAGCAATGGGGTACCCCAGAGGCTGATCGCCAAGCCCAGAAACACTGGCAGTGAAACTGTAAGTGCTGGCGGTGAAACCAGAAGTGCCACCAGGGGATGGTACGCCACTGTAGTGGGGGCATGTTGAGCACCTGCTGACACCACTGGTTATGGCACCAGTGGGGACGGCCCTGTCGGGGGGGCATGTGCCCTCCCTATGCATCACCTATGCAAGAAAGTCTAACAAATGGGGCGGAAAAGCTAAAAATGGACCAAATTGAGCCAAATGAGACACCTCCTGGAGAACTCAGAGGTAGCTCAAGAAATTCCAGAGACATTGGCTATTCTCTTTAAAAACATGTGGGCATCAAATAAAGTTACAGAAGACTGAAAAAGGGCAAATAAACTCCTCATATTTCAATAAAAAGGGGGTGGAGAGGAGTGCAACAGAGATTTCAGGCAGTTAAATGCTAGCTAATCTAACTTTCTATACCTGGAGAGGCACTGGAGCATACCATCAAAGAATAAATTTCTAAGCACCTAGAAGCTAACATTGTAATAAGTAATAGCTACATTAATTTGTCCAAACCAAATCATGACTCATCAAACTGCTTACCTTCTGTGACAAATTGGCATGCTATTTGGATGAGGAGGAGCAGGGGGTATGCTATGTCCCATCTTTAGTAAGATATTTGACACGCCTACAGAATTCTCACATGTAAGCTAAGGAAATATGGCCTAGACTGCACTTTTATACAATGGGTGGATAATTGCACTCAAACAGTAATCCCCTTCCTGCACCTCATTATACAGGTGCCTCAGCACCCACCCTCATCCTCTCAACTGCAGGTATCCCTGCTGTGCAGGCACCCCTTGCACCCCAGGCTGCATTGTGTTCTGCTGAGCTACCCTGCCCCTGGGGTGAGGCACAAAGCAGATAGGCTATAGGAGGAAGGGGTACCCCAGAGTGTCCAGCTGCTGCAGCTAGAGTGATGGGGACAGTGGTAGCTGGGTAGGAGCTTGGGGGCTGAAAGGTATCCTCTATGTGCCACGTTGGGCCTACAGGCCACAAGTTGGACACCCCTGTTCTACTATCATTGATGATCAGGAGGTTGGAATTTATGGATAAAGCCAAGTTGAGCAGGTTGACAAACATTTTAGAAGACACAGATTGTATCCAAAATTCCTGGATAAATTGGAACAGCCATCCAAAAAATAGAGGGAATTTCAATAATGACAAATGCAAATAGTAGTTAGGAAAGAAGAATCAAATGCACAGACATATACTAGGGGATAACTGGCTAGGCTTCAATACTGCAGCAAGGGATTTGCAGGTTATAGTAGATAACAATTTGCATGTAAGTCAATAATATCCAGGTCTGGGCACCACACTTAAAGCATGGTGAGGCAAATTGAAGGAAGTGTAGAGAAAAGCAACAAAAGTGGCAAGAAATTTAGAAAACATAACATATGAGGGAAAGCTACAAGAACACAAGAACAAAGATTATGTATTTTAGAGAAGAGATGGCTGATAACAGGCTTCAAATACAGAAAGAGTCATAATAAAGAGAATGGTGATCAGTTGTTCCCTGGATCCATAGGGAACAGGTCAAAAAGCATTGGTCTTAAAGTGCAACAAAGGAGATCAATTTTAGAGATTAGGAAAAATTGCTGACTAGGAGAGTAGCTAAACACTAGAATAGATTACCTAGAGAGGTTTTGGAATGTGTCACTGAAAACTTTCAAGTGTTGGTGAGACAAATGTTTGACTAGGATGGTTTAGACAGATTGGACTAGATGAGGTCTTGAGGTCTCTTACAGCTGTATTTTTTCTGTGACTTTATTTCTAAAAGACAATTAAACAATATTTCAAGCTTATGCCTTTGCAGCAGTGTTTGTGCTTAATTAAAATAATCCTAAAAGGTTTAAAGACTTCCAGGATGAATGGCGAAATGAGAAAAAAAAGCAATTCCACTTTGATAGCATTACAATGTCAGGAATTTCTTTTAATCAATTCTTATTTCTTCAAGAAAGAGGTTTGCAGATAGTAACTGCAGAGAACACATCTTCATTGTAAGAAGAGATTTGGGTTTTTTGGTTCTGGAATCAGTCAAACTTGCCTTATTCAAATGTAAATTCCTTTTGACTGTAATGGGGGCTACTTCAGCAAGTAATGTGAATTTGACTCTGTATAGTAAGACATTTATCATCTGTATGTTGAAAACGTGCCACAAAAACAAAAATGAAGGCATGTGAAATATGAAGAAATAAAGACAGGTGGAATTCTCTGTTCACTGATTAGACTTGAGACGTATTTAGAGAGGGGAAAAAAACCAAGATGACTGCTTTTCTACAATCTTCATCAGACTATACTTTGTCAAATTCAGCTTAAACCACACAGTCTGTGGGTCTGGGTTTCATCTTATATCAAACATCACAGGCATGTATTGAGCCCTTCATTCTAACTGGTGAACAGTAAGAACAACTTGTACAATCAGAGATACTGTCCCCAAAATCAATTGACTCATAACAATAGCCTCAGATTCACCCTCAGACTACGAGTCAAGAAAACTGAAGGAACAGTAATAGGGAGTGAAATATAAAGAAATAGTTGGTTTTTTTCCTTTGGTCTTCTAGATATAAGCAAATGATCATATTTATTATGTCCATATGGATATACAGAATTTTATATAATGATATTATCTATTATATATTATGCATACTATTATATATATATATATAATATATATATATTTATGTACATAAGGAAGTACATAATGAGTATAGCGATATAACAAAGAAAGTAAACACATTTGAATACTAGGTCTGTTTCTGATTTCACACTGGATAAAAACCACTAAAGAAATATACTGTTATAAAACTGGTATGTGAAATCAGATTTAAATCTCTTGCCACCTCTGTTCTTCTTCCCTCTAGAATAGTGGTGATCAACTTTTTGACCCCATGGGACAGATGAGTGACACTGTAATTGGGCCTCATGCTGACCTGTGCCCCCAATATAGCATGGACCAATGGGGAGCCTCTACGGCCATGAGGCATGGTACCAGGGAGCAGATCTGTCCTGTGTGCTAAGGGTTCAGCACCCCTCTCCTAGAAGAACTGGCAATGAAAGGGAAAGTTTTTCTTCACTTTCTAGTCATGGTACTCACTAGTATAAAAAAAAAAGATTAATTTCACCAACTGATAGCAGACCTGATTATGGCTGACTGGAGACCAGAATTCTCATTCTGCAGGCAATTCCATCTGGGGGAAAAAAATCATTCTGCCCCAGAATATAACCCCGGCATTCCCCATGGAACAGCAATTCCTGAGTATTATTTTAAAAGGATCAACACTACAGGCAACCCCTGCTTAACACAGTTTCGCTTCCCGTGGTTTCGCTATAGCAGTCATTTAAAATACCTATCTGGTTTCACTTAGCACTCAGCACATTTCATTACAACCTTCAGCATGGGAGTGGGGAGAAATGGTGACAGCAGCATTGACTGAAGCAGTGAGTGGCAGCTAGCAGGGGCCCAGGGCAGGTGGCAGGAGCCCAGGATCCACTCTGGCACGTGGTGCTGGAGCGGGCAGGGAGGAGTGGTAGCAGCGAGAAGGGCTGGGTGGCGGGCCAGATAGTGTGAGTGTGGAGCCCAGGCTGGCAGGGCCCAGGGCAGGGTGACAGGAGCAAAGGGTCTGCTCCAGCACCATGCTGGAGTGGCCAGCAGGTGGGGAGGAGCAGCAACAGAAGAGGTGGACAGGGGACATGAGTGCAGGGCCTGGGCTGGTGGGGCAGCAGGAGCATGGGGCCCAAGGCCAGGGCTGGCAGGAGTGCAGGGCTTGGGCCCATGCAATCCAGTGCTCAAGGACATGTGCGCAGTGTCCCACACCCCAGGCCACAGCGGGACCGAGCCTGCAGAGCTCTCCTGCCCCACTCCCAGGCTGCAGTCTGTGACACATTCCACGGTGGTCATGCACTCACCCACAGGGAGCAGACACCATCCAGAGCCTGCAGCGATCTGGCAGTGATGGCTAGTCCCAGTGCCGGGTACCCTGGAGGGAGCCCTCGCTGTGTAGTGTGTGGCACAGGCGCTGGTGGGTAGGTGGCCTCACTGTCTCCCCGGCACTGGCCACAGCCCCACTGCCTTCTCATCATAAATCCCCATGGGTAGAGAAGCTGGGGCTGCGTACAATTGCACTGGTGGCCAGCAGGTGTGAGCCGGCAGGGGCCATCAAGGCAGCAGAACAACAAGGCCAGGAGGAGCTGGTGCCTTCCCTGGCAGAGCCTGTGCAGTGCCTTGCTGGGAGCAGCAGGGCCAGCGCCGGCGGAAGCGCAGGGCCCAGGCTGGCGGGGCCCAGGGCAGGGCTGCAGGAGTGTGGGGTCTGGGCCAGCAGGTCGTGCGGAACCAATTATATTTATGTATATTAAATCCTATGGGGAAATGGGTTTCGCTTAACACTGTTTTGCTGAGCACTCCATTTTTCCAGAAGGAATTTTGACTTTTTGCAATTAAATTGATAAGTTTTCCCAAGATGCCAGACACTGGGAAGCTCTAGTTCCAAGCAACCTTCTGCACGGATGGAGGCTCCTATGGTTTTCATGCTTCCTATCTGTCATAACCCAAAGGTATGATTTTGTGTGCGCTTCAGCACTAGAATTATACCTGCTAAATTGCAGCTTTGTTGCACGGTGGAGTTTTCTGCTGCAGAGGAGAACCCCGGTGCAAGGGAGAATTTTCCGCCAATTTGTAGCTTCCATTGCAGAGTGCATTGCTCAAGTTGCAAGAGAAATGCACGGTGCAAAGGAGTTCCCGCCACCCACATGCAAATTTGTTCCCCGCTTTTGGCTAGCTCTAAATTATTCCCACGTGGCGGCTAACGATTGGCCTACTAGCCATATAAGAGGCTTTGGCGGTTTCCTGCCCTAGTCAAAAAG
>NW_005841861.1:2992398-3004877 GCF_000455745.1 Alligator sinensis | reverse complement strand
ACATCCATCTCGTGGGGACTCTGGGTACACGGCAGGGTAATAGAAACCCTGTGTGAGATTCAGAGGAGTTTGGCGACCTGATCCATCGCCCACCTCTTTCTGTCTTCAAGCGATAATTTTTATAAGACGTATCTACAAAGTTTCTATTTTGGTGGCGCGCTTGTCCAGGGCATCCGGAGCTCTGTTTCTGTGGAGCCTAGCAAACTCCACGTGATTGTTCGTGTTGTTTTGTCTGTAACCGCAACTCAAGCAAGTTTTCCAGCCTGCACCACAACCATCTTCGGTGTAAGTAAACAATCTTTAAATCTACCATTACGAGTCCGTGCCTAATTCTAGCGTGTCGCGCGTTCTCTCCGACCCCGCGTGCCCGGGCTGCTGGCCACAGCCCGTGCAGAGCACAAAAAGGGCCCGGCTCACGCCCGGCCAGCACACTATCATGAAACTAGATGCTTAGAAAACCCTGAAAACCTCAGCTCAAACCAGGATTCCCAAGTTTCCTTTTATGTGGCCTGGAGGTTCTGAACACATTAGCATGAGTTTGGGCTTCTGGGGCAGCAAGCAGGAGGATTCCATTTTGTCAGATCAATAGTCTGCTGATGGAAAAAGATAAAAAGTTTCACCAGGAAATTGCCTGACAGCTCAACTTAAGATTTTTATTCTTCTCCATGTGAGTTCAGTGATGCAACCACTAGGCCAGACATTCAGCATACTACACATTGATCTTGCAACATAAAATATACTTAAAATGTATTTTTCACTGTGTTTTAATTAACACAATTTTGGTTGTATAAGGGAGAGAAAAGCAGCATTATGGTTTTATTACTTTGCCTATCACAAGCAGCATGTTGAATGCATAGGGCACAGGACTGGTTCTATTCCAATTACTCTGGCATGGACTTGCTGTGTTTCCTTGGGCCACTCATTTCTCTATGCCTCTTCCCTCTTGCACCAGATGTCTGCCTCATCTAAGATCACATGCCTTTTGGACCAGCAATTTTCTCATGCTGTTATGAATGGCAATTGACAATATTGACAGATATTGACTGGGGCCTGTGGGCACTTATATAGCACAAATAATAATTCTTATTTTGTAACCAATGTATCGGAGTAAAGTAAGTAGCATGGACTTATTATGAATCATTAGGAATTAGTCTCATTAGATTTCACTGTCTTCACTCCATTAGCTGGTAATTTATTTGGAAACTGAAAAAAGTATATGCCACAAATTAGTGCAAAATAGACTTTCCAAAGACAAAGAAATCAAGGGAGTTTTATTTTGATTCCACACTAGTGTAAATCACTGCTTTTAGATAATTACATTACACTAGTGCAAATTAAATGTGAGCTCTGAATGCTAAATAGGCACTAATATGTTCAAATCCATATTTGCAAAAAAAAGTATGGCTAGTTTTCTGTGCTCTACTGAAGGATTGCTCAGTGCATGAGTTAGGCCTTACCAAAAACTCACATGTTGTAGACACTGAAAAGTAGTACTTCCTCTTCCCTTGGGCAGAGACTTGTTGGTACATTCTTCTCTTGACCAAACAGAGGCTTGAAAGCCAGTGCCTGGAATTTTATTTACCTGTTATTTGGTCCTTCATCTCACTTCCCTCAGTTTGCAAGGTTTTAAACTGAACTCTGGGAACAACTCCCATAGCTTGGGTCAGCTCCTGTGCTGAGAGCACTAAATGACAATTAGAGAAGGAAAAAGAAGAAATCCGGGGATGAACAGTAGTGGAGGGAAATGCAGAGAGCTTATACCTTAAAAATGCAGTAAATGTAAACATTAACAATGCAAAGAGGTCGTTCAGTCTCTCAATGAACAAGAGTATTCTCATTTAGAGCTAATAAGAACTACATGCACATTCCCCAGACGAGACAGTAGTGAACTGACTACAGGTGCCTATACACATGCAACCAGGCTCAATTAATCGAGTTTGCTGGAGCATGATAGTTACCATGCTCCAGCAGACTCCAGCATCATGTGCATCAGCAGCCCCACATTGAAAAACAGCAGTGGGGCACTTTAACTAGAGTTGCATTTTTCAGTGCAGATATGCTGATACACCTGATTCTCTGGACACTTTAATTAAAGCAGCTCTCAGAGCCGCTGTAATTAAAGCACCCTACCCCCTACTCCTGGAGCGCGTGTATAAATTGCTGTTTTCTTTCCAAGGTGTGTAAACTAAATGAACTTGCAAAGTTAAGGATGAATTATATTGATTCAACTACATTAATAACAGTACTGGCTGACAACTAGATTTCACCCACAGGCAAAATCCTGCTATAACTACTTGCTCTCTGAAGGCATGAAAATTGCTTACTAAAAGCAAGATATATTGTGCCAAAGCATTTATATTTTGTTAAATGCCTGCAAATTTTAAATTATATTCCAATGGACTGTTATATTAGTAGTCAAGAAATATTATAATTCAGAGCTGAGCAGTACAAAAGAGTTACATGATGGACAGCTGAAACCTATCAGCAGCTAAAATACAAAGGCTGGGTGGAGGGAGGCCAGCTCTACTTACTTGTTTTCTGCTTTTGAAATGTAAAATATACAGTCCAATGTGTATTTTTTTTTTGCTTTATCAATGAGTTATTTTAGCTTGCTACTTCCCTAATCATAAGGCTGTTAATTCAAGGTCAAAGTTTCCTCTTATGTCCATTGGTGCAAATGCAGAGCAATTTTGTTGACTTGGACAAAGTTAATCCATTCTACATCAGTAGAGAGCAATGATTTTCCATAAGAGCCAAGTCAAGCATCTATTGAAATTAATGGGAGCTTTCCTACTAGGAGATGGAATGGACCCTCAAACAATTGCAACAACATATGGGAGGATTTCAACATTACTTTTGAATTGCTAGTAATAAAGTGCAGATGACAAAGCAATTTTCCCACAAGCAGCATGTGGTTAAGACAAGGATCTGATGCATCAAGATGATGTGGGATAGGCAATGACTAACTACCATAGTTATCTTAATTCAGCAACCCTTGCTGTTTAGAGGTTTGGATTCTTTTAATCAGGAATCAGAGTGGTCACAGTGGTTTAGTCTGTTTACAGTTTGTAACATCTGAACAGCTTATGTGGTACAATGCTGAACTGACTGAGCTGAGCTCAGCATATAGCCATGCTTCTCTCTCAAAACATTATGAACTCCTGTTTCTAGAAACTCAAAATGAAACCCATCCAGTAGCAAAATGGCAGCTAGAACAGTGAGTAAAAAACGCATGCAGTGATGAGGTGATTTTTTTTTCATAACTGTCATTGGCTCATGTAATTAATCATAAGGTAGAAGCTGTAATGTATGCTACCTGACAATGTATAATATAGTATTTGTACTACAGAACCTTATGATAGAAGTATGTAAATGTTATTTGAGATTCCAGGTGAATAACTAATGGAAAAGAAAGTAGAAAAGTTGGCTGGGGGAAAGTATAGTTTAGGAAGCATGGGGTCTTGTAGCAGAAGATAGGAAGAGACTGTAAGCAGCAGGATCCAGAGCAGGTGCTGGAGTGGAAAAGCATGGGGTGTGAGATTAGTAATAGGGGGGCATAGCCACATGGGAACTGCAGCCATAGTTAGGAACATGGGGTGATGACAGATGCTATGTTTTGTCATGTGATCAGCCACTGAAAGTACTCTACAGATGTGCACTGATGGAAACACATGGCTGCACAGCGCTTTAAAAATGCCCCATCACATGACAATCTGAACCTTCATTATATGAGGGTTCAGATGAAGGCACTTAGAAGTGGAGCACCTTCACTAACATCTGTTATCATGTACCAGGAGCAGACCTGGGCTGACACAGTCCAGCCTTGCTCCTGGCATGGTCTACAGAATGGGAGGGAAGAAAAGAAGGGAGTGAGTTTGGTCTGGGGTTTGCCCAACCAGCCCTGGAGGGCAGGACAGACGGACTAGAGCCCCTCCAAGGTGGGGCCTCCAATCCACCCCCCACCACATACACACCAGAGTAGGGTGGGGAAGCCCCAGAATGGACCTTTCTCCCCTGCTTTCCCTCCCTCCCATTCTGAGACAGCATGAAAGCTTGGAGATGAGGGCAAGGCTAGGGGACAGACACTGAAGACATGCAGCCTCTCTACCCAGATGAGCTCCAAAGTAGAACTCAATCACCCACCCTTCTGATCCAACAGCCAATGTCTGTTGGGTCAGGAGGGTCAGTTTAACTCATGGCGCTGTCTGTGAAGTGCCAAGAGTTAGACTGGGGAGTTGCATATCTGTCAGCACCCATGTTGTAGGCACCATGTTATTATAATGGTTGAGAGACTGGCCAAGTGGAGCACCTGGGTAGAGAGGGAAATGGCAGCACTCAGGGTATATCTGCAGCTTGTGTAGACATGCTCAAGCAAGCTTTAAGTTAGGTGGTAGTATAGCCATTGAAGAAGAAGCTCAGTGCATACTAGGGAGCTTTGTATTCTCCCCACTTCTTGCATATACTGAGCATGCTGCCATGTACTCAACCTAGTTTGTTTAAAATCAGCTTACTTTACATTGCACTTATGTCCTCTGAGATGGCGAAACTGAAAAAGCTGGAATCAGAAAATTGGAAAACCTGGCTCAGAAACTGAAACCCATGGATGGGGCTGGATGAAGAGAAGCTGTAATTGTGTAGGATCCAAGGAAAAAGCAGGAGGTAAGGCAGGTGTAGAAAAGACTAGGAAGTGGAAGGGCTGTTATATACTGAAACTCTTTCAATACCGTATACTTTAGAAAGATATAATGGAGCTATATCAACTTGTGCTCAGTGAAAGGCATTTTCCTGAGCTCTTCATTTTCAAATGGTTTTTCAAAGATGCACAACTAAACATCATAGGCCAGATTCTCAGTCAAGTTAAATAAATGATGCTTTACTTAAGCTAAAGGAACTAGACCCTCATACCTACCAATCAAGTTTTTCAAATCTAGGTTTATGTCAAAATTCTGCAGTAAAATCAGAATTTACAACAAGCTGAAGTTAAAAAGGCGTTTTTGAATGTGTCCTACTAACTCTTTCTAAGAGTTAGGAAGCTATGCATAGATGCAACAATTGATTGCATTCCTGCAGAAATGCCCCTAATAACTCTTCAGAAAGAGTTATGGCATTTTTCCACTAATTGTAGAAATAACTAATGGGTGCCTGCAGCATGTGTTATTTATCTCCATGCCAATTTTAAGAGATTTTGGTTTGGAAAAACTACAAGGCATTTTTCCTCTAGAGTAGAGGCTCTGTATGAGTTAAAAATAAAATAGCCAGAGCAAATGCAAAAAGAGAATAAAAGAAAAGAAAATAGGAATATATAGGATAGGACCGTAGTGTTGTTCAAGAGGCAGTTATCTGATCTCCAGTGAACAAAAGATTAACTTCACTTCAGCTTTCCCTCTGCTTATAGAGGATCTCAGAAAAGGATTATAGGAGTGTTTTGGTGAGTGGGAGATTACACATAAAGGATCACAGAGCTGTGATGAACTGAAACGATGACTATGCTTTTGGATATAGTAATATATTTTATCTGTTCCTTCTGTTTATCCTGGATGTGAGAAGCCTTGCTAATTGTTTTATTTTCAGGTCCACCATTCTATGTCTCATTTCTTTCTTTCTTTCAATACAATTCAAGACCTTGATTGTAAAAACATCAAATATGCCTCTTCTGCAACTGAATGTTCTAACAAAACTCCCCCATACTTCCAGGCTTTTATTTCCATCATCCTGCAAGGACCATGAACTAGATACACCAGACCTTAGAACTGGGCAGAAAATAGTTCTCTCACTCTATGAAAGTGTGAGTTTGAAAAAGGTAAAAAAAAAAAAGTACCTGTTCTGTATCAGGATAAAGCCTGACATGTTAAACATGTTTCAGGCAGTATATGTCCTTCAGGTGTTGAAAAGAAACAGATACAACCTAAGACCATCCCATTTACTCCAGATTTGCACTGCCATAATCCAGGACTTGGCCACATGAATAGACTTGGATGATCCAGGATTTGGCCACATGAATAGACTTGGATGAACAATCTTGATGTAAACAGTATGCAGCTGAATCATTCTGGTAGTCTTTCCTGTCTTTCTAGGGCACTCATTTAAGTGGCTTTGTGAAATAGGCTATTGTCCATTATTGGCTGGCATTTAAGTCTTCAGAATGCTCATTTCTTCTTATGAGACAATAAAATACTTCCTTTGCAACAGCAGGTAAGCACTGAAGGCATCTTAAAATATCTGACCCCGAGTGGTAGTTGCTTAATAGTCTTTAAAGTTGCATACAATATCATTTCCCCCTGTTACCAGGATGTTGTAAAATGTCCTAATTAGTCTTTATAATAATGCTGACACTTCTGCAGCACATAAAAGAAGACTTTTAATTTGTGAAAGCCTGGTTGTCTTGATTTTTACCTTTAATTAGGCCATAAGAGCCAGCTCCATGAAACTGCAGACTAACTTTCCATTAATTTGGCTGTAAACTCACATGTGAGGTATCAGTTGAGGGTACATGTTAGATTTCTGAGACTCGTTTTTTAAAGCGTATTCTCATATTTTGAATGGATTTTAATACATATTGTTTAATGGATTATTTAACCCTATAATGAGGTAGAAAGAAATATTAAAGACAAATTTTAAAAGCCAGGCATATGACAAAGCTAAGGCAAAGGAGGATTTTTTTTCTCTTTGAGAAGGATCAATGACAGCCTAGGTTTTGGAACTGGCTTTGTGATGTTTATATTTTATATTGGCATAATAACTGCGCACAGTAGAGTATTGTACCTATTTATTAAATTCATTTAAAAATGAAATAAGCACAGTGAAAAATACAGGAAACTCAAATGCCCCAATGGTAATATAAATAATTTTGAAAGTGAACAAGTTTTCACCAGTAAAATTACATTTTATCAGACAAAATGTGCAATGCTAATAGCAACAGGTAAGTGCAAATGTTTGTAGAAAAGACTGATGGAAATTAGACTCGGTCTAGTATATGGAAAAAACTATAAGCACTACATCTTAGTATTGAATAAATATTACGAGCTAGAAGATGGTTTTAATTCCAATTATGAGCTTGCTTAGTTATGCTGATTCAGAAGCAGACCAAGACCAACTTGGAATAAAATATGGCTTCTTTTCTTGTGTAAGGAGAGAAGAGAGAAATGTCCAACCCCATCCAAGACAATTGACTTCCCTCTCTTTGCCGGCTCATTTTAGAAGCTGATAGAATGAAGGTTCCATTCTTGCATTACTCACATTCATGAGATGATAATAATTTTGAGGCTGCTAGCTTATCCCCTGGCTGGGGCCAATAATACAATAAGCTCACATAAGACAAAAAAGGCTTCTTGTGTATCCATATGGCATATAGGGGGAAAATATCCTTCTACTTGACTTTATACTAAGAGCCATCTTACACAGTACGTTTAGGCAGCTTCTGGACCTCTTAACCCCTGGACTGGCTGCACATTAACACCTTTTGAGTGGTTGAAAGCACACATTATTTGGTTTAGAGTTATGCCATTCCAGGGCAGGATTATCTCCAATCTGCCTCATTTTGTTATTGTTCTATTACCATGCAGCCACTTCCAACAGCTATTCCACCTAAGCTGAAGTACTTTGGTATCCCAGAATGCTCTGAGCTCTGAGGGACCCGACCCTTTTTTCCCCAGAATGCTTGGTGGCTATAGTGTCTCCCACTGCTGCCTAGACTGGCTCTACTCCCACCAATGGTGGTACAGGGGGCAAGCACTACCTGAGCTCCAGCAAAAAAAGGATTGGGCTGCTCAAAGCTTAAGCTTAGAGTGAGCATGCCCCTGGGGTGCAGCCCTGGAGTTCTCTGGCCTCGCTGAAACTAACATAGTGGCTCTGTGCTGAGAACAGGGCTGTCAGGGTTTAAGCCTGTTGGCCCTGTGCTCAGTCTGGACCCTCTGTGTCAGTTTCAGCAAGAAAAGCTGCTTCCTCAGGTCTCTCCGGCCTTGCTGAAACTGACATGGTGGTGGGCCTGCTCTTTGCCCGGTGGGAACAGTGAGCTGCTCCTAGTGCCGCCCTGCTCACCAAGGCTCTAGTGGCAAGTCACAGCTGTATAGGTGAAGGACCGTCAGAGCAGGTTTTTTACCTTAACAAGTGACTGCTAGACTAAGCCAAACGACACTAAGCTGACAAACATTTGTTTGGCTTACAGCGCACTCACACAGCTAACTATATCTCTCTGCTTATGGATAGGCCTTTCACAACATCTGATGAAATGATCTTTGACTAACAAAAGCTTTATATATAGATATATACACTTAGAACAATCTATAAGGTATGAATCTACCCTACGTTAATTTTATGCAGTTAAATCTTTTTCACTGCCATCCCATTAACTAAGGTTCAGGATTGTCCCACAGATCTTTTATGATTTGGGTGCTATGCTAAGCAGTTAAGCTTTTAAAATAAAAACCTCTCATAAAATTCCACCCTTTTCTCCCACTCCTACCCTGTCAGCTTTTGAAGAAATCTTTGTCCACACTGTTGTTAAAGAGGTCTAAATCTATGCCTAGGAACAGACATCACATTTATCCCAGGACAACTTGTGTCTGTGTTTGTCCTGTAACAGGAAAGTTCCAGGATTGGTGAGTATACACATCACCCTTCAAACTGGGGTTTAACAAGTGGTTGACTGCTGTTTTCCATTAGGACAAGTGTGACATCTGTTTGTAGACTATGAAATACTAGAGGTGCTCAGTACCTTCGGAAGCTGGCAAGATTGCCAACTGTCCAGAAATTTATGGACATATCATAAATAAGCAAGTTAAAATGCCTATCTGTAAATCCTGTAAGAAAATTCTGCCATCTATAAATCACAAAGTAAGAACAAATCTGCAAAATCAGCTCTGTAAAAGCATGTTGCTGATTGAATCATTGTCATCAGAAAATGAGCTGGATGCATTGTTGAAGCACAGGCTGGAAACAGTAGTCCCATCTACTGTCTGAGCAGAAGCACAGCACCCCAATGGTAGCTCTTCTCAGCACATTGTGGCTTCTTCCTCAACCCCCTTCCACAGCCATGTGTTGCTGGTGGTTTTGCCTCCCAGCTGCCTATAACACTGATTGGCAGCAGTGGTCTCCCTTGGGGAATGGGGCTGGTGAGGTTAAGGCAGAAGGGTGGGCTTCAGAGGCAGCATAGTACAGGTTGCAACTGTGAGAACCAGAGTGTGGGGGTGAGTAGTGATCCTGGGGGTGGGAGCAGCATGGTATAAAATCATTGCTGGAGTCATAAAATTGCCAATCCAAGACTTTTGTTTTAACTGATCCCATACAGTTACCCTGAGGAACTCATTTTCACATTATATTAATAGGCTTGGCTAGTAGCAGTGAATAAGCCAGGAATGTCACAGAAAAAGTATTGTGCAATTATGTAATTAAATTCTGTATTATAATATAATACATGTACACAAAGGGAAGGAGTGAAAAATAAGATCGCAAAGACAATCTTTTATTCAGGCATTTGCTTATTTCTGAGTGCTTGACTCCACAATGCCTTTTAACATAGTTTGTCAGTACTATGCAGAAAGTAGCTTAGTTAAACCTCAAAAACTCAAGGATTAGATATAAATAAAAACATTTCGATTATATCAGATGGAATACAGTTATAAGGGCTATCTGATCATTGGCTGTACTCATAATATATTTCAGTCTCATTCTTCCCCACTCCCCTCCTCTCTATATACACAACTGCACTATGGCAGGGCTTACAGAAACATTTAAGCCTTTTGACATGACACAAGGAGGCACAGACCAGCAAATTCATTTATCCCAGTATGATATTTCTCCTGGACCAAGTCCTGATATCCATATTCACAGTCAGGTTTGTGCCCACTGGTAGAAAAAAACAGGGAACCAGGAAATTCTTCAAGATTTCCCCCTATGGAGTTTGCTTGGATTCATCCATTATGAAGAAATAATTTTCCATTCTTCAGAAGAAACTGGAGGCTAGGTCACAAATCTCCTGGGTCTCAAGACTGATTTGTATATTGGATACCTACTTAAAGCACTATGGAAGGTTTTGCCTCTATAAAAGTGTAAGGGCTCCTCAGCTCTGCCACAGCACAATGCCCCTGGAAAAGTGGCTGCCCTAATGCAGCGGGGACTCCACTGCCCACATTAAACACAGCCTTTCTGTGTTTTGCTGTGTATGCTTGGGAAAATGTGGGACCATGTTCCAGCCCTGCCTTTTTCTGTGGATTCACATCTTCATCTACAGATATCCCTCCTATGTCAGATCATAAAGGTACCTGATTTCATTTTCACAGAGGGAGAGGAAGAATCATGTATTGTGAATTCATTTCCATGAGTAGAACCTTAAGGAACGAACAGGGCTAGAACTGCTGTTAAGAACTGAAGAACAATTGCACAAGCTTTCCTTTTATTGGTATTTGCTGGTTATTGCCTAGGTTATATTTTTTATGTCTGTACAATTGGTCCAAAAGTCAAGAGAGAAAGTTTAGGTTTTTAATAATTGAAGAAAGCACTTATCTAGGTGATAACACCTAATTAAAAATTTAGAAGCTTCATAATGATTGCCTATTTACTCCAAGTGGAAAAAAAGATAGGGGATTAAATATAAATAAGTTAGAATAACAAAAAAGCTATATTCAAAATCTGATTTTCATCATAATATAAAACACTAGCAATATTTGGCCACACACCATCCTCTATAAAGATGAATATTAGACTGCATAAAGTATAGAATGGAGAATCATATCAAAACTAATATTATGCATTTTATATGAATCTATAATACTGGCTTACCGCAAGGATTGCATACACTACTGGCTATCCCATTTTAAGGATTTTACTGAACGTGTGTAGGATCAGAGAAGAAAAATAAAACTGATTAAAGACTGCAAAAAACTCTTATATGAAAATTGGTTGGGAAGTCTGGCATTGCTTACTTTGGAAAGGAGATTACTAATATTGGACATGGTAGCAGTATTAAAAGTATATACAAATAATGAATAACTTAGGGAAAGTAGTTAGGAAAACAAATTCATAACATAAGACCAAGGGAACACTCAGTTACATGGATCGGTAGAAAAGTCAAAACGGATAAAATAAAACACTTTATTATACCTGTGGAACTAAGCTGTGGAACTCATTGCCACAGAAATCACTAAGTTCAAAAGCAAACCATTAAAAAAAATGTAATATTTTTACATAGCAAGTATGAATATCTAGTGTCGTCATAATTACTGACAGTAAGTATTGACTTAGGTGAAAATACACAGTTCTATGTATGCTCACCATGCTAGTTTACAAACCTAAGGGACGGTTTTAGCAATCTATAAATCCGAGATTATTTGTGTTACATCACATAGAGTCTCTCTCTATCCCTGTGACACTGTTGTAGTTGCTGCAGTAGCATTTTCCCTGATGCACAGTTTAGGTCAGCTTACTGAAGCCTCTCACAAGTCAGTGTTCAAACTTGACACATCCTATCTTTACAAAATATCGGCGTAAACCCTGTTGATACATCCCAAACCCAGCCTAGTTGCATAATTTCATTTGGAGCTTAGCCAGACTCTTACATGAAAGAAATAATACATATGCTTAAGGTCAACAACAAACTTTGTGGACTTGTTTTCTCTACAAGGACACAGATTTATGCTGGCTACAGCCATCCAATAACTTTTAAAGCAGACTATTATACTGCATACCAGAAAACTACAAGATGAGAGAAAAGGAGAATGGATGGCTGTGCAGTAGTTTAGGTTACTGTGCAGTAACCAAAAATGACTGCACAGTACTAGTGCACACCTACACGTGCACGCCCATACTGCACTGTAACTAAGTCAACTTAAGCGGACTTGGGCATAAATTTGATACCTGCATGATGCCGGTATAACATTTATGGCTAGTTAGTTCCTGCACAATACTGCCTTACTGTGCAATAACACTGTGTGTGTGGACTGACTTGGGACTAACTTTAGGGACCTGGGACTCCACACACGCAGTGTTACTGCACTTTAATGGTTGTACATATAGATGCTGGCCTAAAAACCCACTTACTGTGCAGTGAGGGCTTGGTTTCCTCCTTCTCCCTCCTTTCAGTTGTGGATGAGATGGCTCTGAATCATTTGTGGCATCATGAAGGAGAGGTGGGGGAGGGGCGAGGGCACAGCATGCTAAATCCCTTCAATATTTCTTGAGGGAGCAACATTTTTTCCCTCCTTTTTTTCCTTCATCAGGAACTGAAGTATCTTGTTTTAAAACTGAGATCAAAGAGACAGAAACATACTTGGCTCTCCATAGGCACAGTGGTTCATTTGCAGGTAGTCATGATACGTGAAATGTAATGTAAATGCTTTTTTAAAAACAGAAAACAGCTACAAACTACAGATAAAAAGGCCTCTACAGAGCCTGAGTTACTGCTTTGTCTCCCCCTTATTTGAAATAATGTACATTGGTGATTTGGGTTTTTGTTATTTACAGTAACAAAACTGGGATTCTTTCGT
>NW_005841861.1:2987256-2992386 GCF_000455745.1 Alligator sinensis | reverse complement strand
TAGGGTGCTATACATATACCAATTCAAACCCTTTGAGACAAAGACTTTTTATTATGTGAACAAAGATTTTATCCTCATTTCACAGGCTGGATCTGAGACCCAGGTATTATGGCTGGGATCTGCAGTGACCTACAGGAATTAGTGTCTAAAGCCAATAAAAGGTTCTTATAAGTAATGAACTATAATACTCCTAGCACAGAATCCAAAACCCAGAGTTAGGTGCCTAGACTGCACTGAATGTTGATAGTTACGTGCTTGAAATGAGTGCCCAAAAATAAATTAATGAATTAACTAATAAACTAAAATATAATCTGAGGTCAAGTCCAGACATGCATGCACATTTATTTCTCTGGGGACAACTAGTAGTGGTACACCTTGTGCTGCTGCTGCTAGTTGTCCCCAGAGAACACCTGTGCCATGTGCACACTGGCACACAGCAGGTTATCCTGAGTGGGGTAGGTGAGACAGAAGCCAGCACTGGGCTGGCCCCAGCAGCATTAGCTGTGGTCCTGGGGGCCTCCAGGGGTTGCAGCAGACCCTGGTGAGCAACAGAGTGTGGCTTTGCGTGGCACATGTGGCTGCCATGTGCGCAGCTCCATGGGTATCCGGGGTCAAAAAACCCTCCACACTGCTCCCTTGAAGCACGGAAAACAACAGAATGTGTGGTACATGGCGCCACTCATCTGGATCTGGCTTCAGTGTGAAGGCATCCAGAGCTAATCCATAGTTCTCTAAATGCAGCGCTGTATCTAAAATGTGACCTATGTCAGAGCAGTCAGAGCCCCACACCCATGGCGTTCCTGGAATCTTCTCCTGAGGGTCGGTACCTGTAACAATTATTTGAAAGAACTGAGCAAGGCTCCCTGTTTTTCTTTTAAAATGGGGCTACTGAGTTAGGTAGCCTGCCTCTTATAAAATAGACCACTTACCCAGGATGTGGGAAGTCTTGATTCCAAGGGCCCCTCCACTTCAGGGTGTTCTAGCTTCTTTAACTTCCCTACTGAGTGCCCAGACTATGAAGCTATTTGGTGTAATGGATGAAGAGTATGCCCCACCTCTCCTGTTGAAGATGTGCCACTGCACAGAAAGAATGAAAGATTGATTGGGCTAGAAAGAAAGAGAAGAAGAGGGGGTATGACTCTAATCTAGTGATTAGGGCACTCAGATGGGAGAAATATCCTGGGTTCTGCTCCCAGATTGATTGGGGGGTGTTTTCTTATCTCATGAATTTTAAACAGAAAATACTTTTCCTACCTGAATGCTATAAATCACTAGGTTATTACACAGAAGGTGGAAATCTGTTCTGGAAGCTGCTTTTTTTTAAGCAGTATTTTGTGAGAAGTCCAGTCAAGTTAGTGTGTATTGGGATGCTTTAAGTATGTTGCACGAGGGAAAAATCACACCAAGTAAGGGTCATTAATCCTTACAAATTACATCAAAAGACTTTTCTTGCACAGTGGTGGTGACCTAAACTCTTGCCAAACCCACTCCTACATCCTGGATTGAGAAGGCAATAAAATAATTAATTAATGACAAACAGCTGGGTAGGGGTATCAACAATAACAAAAGTGTATTAAATAACAACAACACAGTAATCAACAATACTCACAATTACATACAAGTACCAATAATACATTATCAACACTATCCCCAGTTACCCCAAATGGCACTGGAGAGCAATTATGAGGTCTTCCCCTGTAGTAGCTGCAGGCACCACCACTTACACAAACTCCAAAGGAGATTTTGGTCCCCCAGGCCCTCACTCTACACACAATGAGCCAAGGAGATATTGGTCTCATCCAGACCCTCATTTTACACACAAATAACAGCACACAATGGAGGAGGTATTGACCAACACATGGGTCCTCACTCACTCTCAATCTGCAGGGAACAGCTATTGGCCTCTGAAGGCCTTCTAGCTCTCACCCACAACAGCATGAACCTGATGCAGACACTCCTGAGTCACAGCCAGCTGCTCCTCCAGCCACACATGATTCAAGCCCATCTGAATACCACTTGAACACACAACACTGGACTTTTGGATCTTTTATATCAATTCATCACACCACTTTGTCAATCATCATGAAGGCCAATCATAATTTCTGGTGTTCCACCAATCACTCTTTGATCCAATCAAATCCACACAATTATCTATCAAAGTAACAATTACCTCAGAGAGCAGGCTGCAGCACTTTTGAACCAAAATGTTTTGCTCTCTGGACACACTGGGCATGCTCGACCACTCGAAGTAGGTCATTACAGCATAACAGTGAGAGTGTCAGTAAGTCCAGAATGCTCTGGCCTTGCTCCTCAATGAGCATGCTCTGACCTACTCAAACAGTGTAATTTATGCAACTTCCTTACAAAAACTAACTAAACAGTCCAGGAGACACTATGGCTTCTCAGCCATCAAGTACACCTATAGGATTTTGCATTTTAGAGGACTAAAGTACCCCTTCATCTAGTTTCTGGCTTTAGCTGTCTGCCCAGAGAATCATAGAGTCATAGAGAAGTAGGGCTGGAAGGGACCTCCAGTCCAACCCTTTGCCTGAGGCAGGATCATCTCTATCCAAACCATTCCATACAACCATAATCTAAACTCTACAGAAGACTACCCTCAATCCTGACACAACATAGACCTAATACCCAACCTGTCAGAGGTAAAGCAGGGGAACTACAACAGTCAATGTCCTGCTTCTATAACATTTCATCAATAGATAATCAAGAAGTCCTGGGGAGATGGAAGTGCCCCCAGCTACAGAGGAAGGCAAAACCCCCCACAATCCATACCAATCTGTTCATTCCTTCCTGACCCCAAATATGGTGATCAGTCTGATCATGAGTGGAGGGGAAGACAGTATAGCCAGGAAACTAGCAGGAGAATTGGCACCCCAGTTGAAGTCCCAGCCTTAGTTTTAGCCAACACCCAGTTCCTCTAGGGCAGAGCTTTCAAAACTGTGTGCCGCGACACATTAGTGTGTTGGTGGCAGTGTGTAGGTGTGTCGCGCAAAATGCAGAAAATTTTGCGGAAGGGCACCGTGGAGCTCCCTTACTCGCGTCTGCTTCCCTTGGCCCCCACCCCGCAACTGAATTACTGTGTCGCGAAATGATGCATGTCTAAAAAGTGTGTCACCAACATGAAAAGTTTGGAAAGCTCTGCTCTAGAGAGGCTTAAAAACACCCTGCTTGTATACATGTATAGCAGAAAAAGCAGGGGAGGGGAGACTGGGTGGGAGCAGCAAGAAAGGGAAGAAAATAGTAGAATTATGCCATGGTAGAAAATAGGCATAATTACTTCTAAATCATTCCCCACTAGTGGCTACCCAATCTTTTCTTGAATACTTCCAGGGATAGAGAGTCCACAGCTTCCCTAGGCAGTCTATACCACTGCCTCACTACTCTAACAGTGAAGAAGTTTTTTTCTGGATATCCAATCAAAATTTACTTTGCTGCAACTTCCATCCATTGCAGCAAGAATAAAGGTGATTTACCTCTTCTTTATGGCAGCCTTTCAGGTATTTGAAGATTCCTATCATGTCCCCTCTTAAGCATTTTTTCCACAAGCTGAATATGCCTAGCTCCTTCAGCTTCTCCTTGTATGGTTTACCCTTGGTCATCTTTGTTGCCCACCTCTAGACCCTCTCTAAGTTCTCCACATCCTTTTTAAAATGTGGAGCTCTCAGTTCCTTTTCCATAGAACTTCCAGCCAACCAAGTGTCTCCCATTTTGTATTAGTGTTTTTAATTATTTCTCTGGAGGGGTAGTACCTTGCATTTGTCCATGTTGAACTTCAAACTGTCAGCTCTAACCCAACTTTCCAATCAGTCGAGATCCTTCTGAATTGCATTTGCATTCTCCAGTGTGTTCACAATCCCTACCAGTTTTATGTCATCTGCAAACTCACTCAAGAAACTTCCAAATCATTAAACAAATTGACCAGCACTGGGCTGAGAACAGACCCCGTCAGGCTCCACTTGTAACCTCCTGCTCTTTTGACATGGACCCATTAATAATTACCCTTTGCTTATGGCTATTGAGCCAGTTATCTATCCAACTTGTAGTAGTTTTATCTAGCCCACACTTCCCCAATTTGTTCATGAGAAAGTCATGCTTGTCAAAAGTCTTGCTGAAGTCCAGATACATGATATCCACAGCATTCCCTTCATCCACCCAAATAGTTACTTTGTCAAAGAATGACATCACATTTCTTTGACATGATTTGTTCTTCATAAATCCATGCTGGCTGCTTGCAACCATCCCATCCTCCTCCAGATGCTTGCAAATGGCCTTCCTTAGGATATGCTCCAGTAACTTCCCAGGTATTGAGGTGAGGCTAACCAGTCTAGTTCCCCAGGTCTTCCTTCTTCCTTTTTAAAAGAGGGGCACTACATTCACCCTTTTCCAGTCCTCTGGTACCTAACCTGTCTCCCATGATTTTATGAAGATCATTGCCCAGGGCTATAAGAGATCCTCTGTCAGTTCCTTGAAGACCCTGGGATATAGCTCATCCAGTCCTATTTACATGAATTAATTCAGACCAAACAAAAGCTCTCTGACCATCTCTTTTGTTACCTCCTCTCTCAGCTTGACCCTTCCTTATTCTGATCATCCCTATTAAGTGTCTGGCAGTATAATTTTTTTTGTGAAGACTGAGGCAAAGTAGCTGTTGAGTAGCTCAACCTTCTTTGTATTGTAGCCCTGTGGGGTCAGGCCAACTCTCAGGATCTCAATATTGCACTGTTAGACAGGAGGGTGTGACACAATTGCACATATACAAACACACAAATCAATTAGGTGCATACTCACACACACCACCAGCTCAGGTACACCCCAAAAGTTAGACACAGATCACGAATTCGTACATCATCACACAATGCCATATATAAATATGCACACACACACTCACCAGTTCACACACATGCAACCTACCTACACATAGGTTAGTTCCTAACTTGGATGGCACAGTGTGTATATGTGTGATTGGGGTATCTGGGATACTTGGGGGATGGTTCAGGTGAGACAGAGTTAAAGTGTAGGGAGTGAAAGTTTCCAGAACCAGGATTAGAACCAGTGGGCTACAGAGAACCTGGCTGAGGAACTGAGGCTTAAGTTTACTTAAGGTAGACTGGG
>NW_005841861.1:2960197-2986596 GCF_000455745.1 Alligator sinensis | reverse complement strand
AATGCTGGGTTCTTGTCTCTGTTCCTGGGTGAGGTCTGTGGTTCCTGGATGAATTAATGCGAAGTGATGGCCTGGTCATTACAGGGCATTCAGTAGAGGCCTGCAACCATTGTCTTTCAATCATTCCCAATCACTCTTATTCATCCAGGAACCAATTTACATGGGAGGGGTACGTGACTCATACAGTTGCGACACAGGGATGCCTAGGCAGAGGACACAAGACATAGACTTGACATACAAAATGGAAACTTGACATGACTTTGGTTCACTTACAAACACAGGCCTAAACCATACAATATCCATATGAAACAATAAAAATCAATACAAAAATGATAATATTACAATATACAACAGTAAGAATCAATACAAACCTAATAATAATACAATATAAAACAGTGGATATCCAAAACAAAAAACTTGCTACCAAAATATAAACACGTTAAAGCTTATCCTAAGTCTGAGCTCGCTTATGCTTGTCTATAAGGAATAGAGAGGAAGAGAAAGAAAAGCCAGAAATAATTGGGGAAGGGAAGGGAATGCATATCTATTGTGTGTGCGTGTGTGTGTGCGTGTGTGTGTGTGTGTGTGTGTGTGTGTGTGTGTGTTTAAAAAGAAAAGAAAAACTGGGGGTTTTGCTATAGTATCTTTGGTTAGGAGTTCCCCCTGGCTGGTTAACAGATGACACACAGCTTCCTTGGTCCTTCTTTTCTGGCCAACATACTTCTAGAACCTTTTCTATATGTGCTTCGGTTCATGCACAGAAACATAACAAGTTCCTAGGGAGCTTTCAGGTTAAAAAAAAAAATAAAAAAAAAATCAATAAATAAAAATGGAGGTGCCTAATGATTTTAGTCACTTCCAGGCTTTGGTGGCCTCTAAATAGGGATTTTTGGACTGTAGTTTTCAACTTTCACACCTAAAGACCACCCAAGTCCTATGTCAGGTTTCTGAGTCCTTTTTTGTACCAGGCTGTAGGTGACCAATTCTCAGTAAGTCAGTTGCTTTCAGGCCTCTTCGAAAATCCCAACCTGTATGACTTGCCACATCAGCATACAAAGGTACTTGCCTCCATTTACAGTTCTTTGCTTTGTAAACTTAATACCCCCTTGTTTATTTTATAGGATTCTTTGTTAAAGCAGAGTTTTAGAGTAATAGAAATTATTCAATATTTCTGTGAAAATCTATCAGTTTAATCTGTATTAAGTTCTATATTTTTTTCCATAATGAGTGACTAATGGAACTGATAGGGTCATAGGGATGTGAAGCACAAGACTGAAGAAAGCAAAAAAGGAAAAGAAAAGGTGGAGAGACTTTTCATACATATGAGAGAAAGGTGATAGAACTGCTGTTGAGGAAACCTCACACAGCAAACAAACCCCCTTTGTTTGTGGAAGCTACAGTTTTCTTCTACATACTTATGATTCACTGCATATCACAGTATGGAACAAACCACAAATACATAAGGAAGCTTAATCTTACTATACTACTGGCTACTTTCCTGCAAAACCTCTTCCTTTTGCAAATTCTTTAGATCATTTCAATAACCCCCACTATTCCCTGCTAGGGAAAAATAGCTGCACTCCTCAGTGTAAAAACACTGAGAATCAGGCAGCAGCTTTGACTTTAGTGAACCTTTCATTTTCAGTGCCAAGAAAACAATAGCTAAGTGCTGGTTTTAGCTACCATAGAGACATACCTGCCAAACTGATCTGATGACAATGAACACAGGAACTGAAACGACTAACCTTGCTGCTGAAAAGTTCCTTTCTTTAAATTAAGAAAACACTGACAGTCATTTGTTTGTAACTAAAATACCGCTAATTTAAGTAGGGCCCTCAGGAGAAATACTGTTCTCCCTGAACTCAAACAGGGTTTGTCAGGGACTTCAAGGAGAGGCTTGATTCTTAATGATTCCATCATTATAATACTGCTCTATTTTGCTATTGCAAATCAAAACCCACAACCAATCAACAAAACATTAACAAAAGGAAGCCTTGGAAATCATTGCTTTTGCTCATACGTTGTCTACCGGAAATTAAATGCCTCTCTCTAGTTTCAGTTTCTGCTGTTAGGAGAGTTGTGCTTAACTGTATTTCAGCACATTCTGTTAAATCAATCACACTGTAAAATGCATTAACACTACTAGCCAGAACTTACTTTTTCATGGAATATTAGGGTTGTGACGACAAGAAGCAACCAAAGCAACAACATTGACATCTGAAGTGACACTCCAAACTCAGCTAATCCTATGGCATTTTGGGGTACATATTATATTCAGGCCTTATACCACATGCATCACAATGGCTCCTTTAATAGAGTACCAAGCAACACAACGAGTATGTCACGTGGGTTCGTTCATAGCTGCTTATTCCTAGGCAAGGAATTCGCTTATGGAATGAAAAAATAAATAAACTGCATGTTAGCTATAATAGGCATTTTTTTTTGAAAGCTAATTCAAGGTTGAAGAAAATGCCTTGCACCTGGAGTGAAATATGATGGTTGGTGATGGTGATGGTGATTCTCAGCTGGTCAGCACTCAGAATTTCCATTGTATGAATCATTCTGACATTTTAGAAGGAACTGTCATTCCAGTTCAGAACAAGAAGCAGAAATTCTGAAATATCCTATGGAAAGGAAATTTCAAAAAGTATTTGTTTGGAAAGAATCAACATATTCATTTTGGATTTCTTCCCTAAATAAAATAGATTAGCTGGCTCCCTGTTCTGATGTAACTCCTTGGTGAATTCCTTGATCTGCTCTCTGGAAGTCAGGAGCAAGCATAAGGGGCGTGTCCAGATGAGTGCAGACATTTTTTTCCCAGGGGACAAGTAGCAGTGGCATACCTTGTGCCACTGATACTTGTCCCTGGAGAATGGCTGTGCCATGTGTGCTCTAGCACATGGGAGGTTACTCTGGGTGGGGTAGGGGAGGCTGGGGCCAGCAACTGTGCTGGCCTCAGCAGCCTTACCTGGGGTCCAGATTGCTTCCTGGGGCTGCAGCTACAGCAGGAAACCTGGCTGG
The DNA here is from genome assembly GCF_000455745.1 of Alligator sinensis. NCBI lineage: Eukaryota > Metazoa > Chordata > Crocodylia > Alligatoridae > Alligator > Alligator sinensis. The sequence goes on along the minus strand of NW_005841861.1, from coordinate 2,983,575 downwards.
CAGCTAGAGAGTGGCTCTGGCAGGCCAGCCTCTGGTTTTGGGCAGTGTGTACTGCCACCACATGCCCGCCCCATCGCGCTTTTTTTTTGCCATGGGTTTCTTTCACCCCAGGATCTCCCGGGGTCAAGCCCCGCATGCTGCACATTAGGACTGTGCGAAATGGCACCATTCTGTTTTGACTTGCATTTCGATGTTTCACCAGAACAGTGTTTCATTTTGAATTTTGTTTTGATTCGAAACCACTGATCTGTTTCGTTTCATTGAAACAGTTTTGCTTTTTCAACGTTTTGCCTGTAAGCTATAATGGGGAAGCTCAAAACAGCCTACAACTTTGTCATTTCTGGCCTGATTTAGATGAAACTTACAGAAATAGTAACCCCTTCAGAGGGCATAAAGCCTGCCAAGTTTCAAGGAGGTGGGTGTAGGAGTTTCAGGGAAATGGCACTTCAAAATCTTGAAAGCAAAACTCATGTCACGTGTATGTGTTAAGGCACATTGGAGTCAAAACTGCAGACATGCTAGCCCTTGCATAGCATGGCATAACAGCCATAAAGCCTGCCAGCTTTCAAGGAGATAGGTGCAGGGGTTCTGGATTCTGGGGCCCTGCACCTCTGACTGCTAACAGGCAAAACTCATTACATGGGTGCTTGTGGACTGTGTGTGTCTTGGGGCACAAGGGTGTGAAAACTGCAGGCCGGCTAGGCCCTGCTGCAGCCACAAAGCCTGCCAGCTGTCAAGGAGATGGGTGCAGGTGGAGTCTGGGTTCTGGGGCCCTGCACCTTGAGCTGCTGACAGGCAAAACTTGTGACATGGGTGGGTGACACTGTGTGCTAAGGTGTGCCCTCACTCAACTGACACCAAGGCAGAAAGCAAGGCAGTTCAAACAATTCTGCCTTTTATGAAGTTTTTCTACCCCTCCCTCAGATCACTGGGATTGGAAGAGACCTCAGAAAAGGATGACAGTCACTGGCCAGCTACACTGTCAATAATGAGAGCACTCCTTCCCCCATCTTCCCCTCCCTCTCCTTCCTTTAGTTTCTGTTTCCCTGCAAGCAAGCCCAGCTTGAGCTTTGAAACGTTTTGAAAATTTCAAAATGTTTTAACTTGCCTCGTTTTGTTTCAAGGCTGTTTCAAAGCTCTGTGTTTCATTTTGATTTCACTGTTTTGAGCTCAAAATTAGTTGAAACTGCATCAAAATGAAACTGCCAGCGAAATGTCGCACAGCCCTACTGTACATGTCTGTGCTGATTCTGATGTGGCCTAGGAGTCCCACAATTAGAAAACTTGCCTGGTGTCCATGAAAATAAATCTTCACAACTGAATTTCCCCTCATAATATTTTGATTTTGTAAAACTGCTATTTTCCGATAGAAACAATTTCTGTCAGAAAATGTTCTGTCTAGCTCTAGTTTTCAAATCATCTGAGAGTTTGTTCTATATTATAGGACCAGCTCCTGAAAAGATCTGCATCTCCTACACAGATAGGCTTTGTCCTTGTTACAGATCATTCTGTTGTTCCTGATGAACAGCAATAGGAACCACAGACATTAAAAAATAAAACCCTTACTTCTTTAATAGATGCAAGCTAAGCTGATAAAAGTAGATCTGGTCAGTGTTCAGTATTACTAGCTCTGGAAAAATGAGATTTCAGGGTTTTTTTTTTGTCTGAGTTGGGACATAGGAGAGAGCCTTTAACTTTTTTATGAAATGAAACATTTTGAAACACTTTATTTTGAATATATTGAGAAAACTATCATTCACATCATGGGATCAGAATCTCAGTCTCTATATTTATATTTGTGATAATATTTATGAGTTATATTGTCATATTCTTTTGCTTGAGACTTGTATTGTGGTAAGAAATTGGGTCTAAGAACCCTCCTGAATATCAACAGTGTAGCTTAAAGTGTAATAAAAGTATGGAAGTTTATAACACTGCCAAATAAATAATGAATTGAATGTCAAAATAAAGAGACTTTTTAAAAGGTTTCTACTGTATTAGATTTTGCACCTGTTGCATGACAGGCAGAAAACCCTGATCCATTCTGTGGGAGCATTTTTTAATATGCACACAGGAATCAAACTTCCAGCTCAAAGGCAACAAAATGGCCCACCTAATTTAAGAAAACAGCACATTCTGATTGCTGTGGTTAAAAGTCTCACCAACCCTGTTTCAGGACCTATAACTCCACTAAATCTCAATTCTTTACAACTAAACTTAAAGATTTTTGTTTAATACATTAAAATATGCATATGTATACATAGATTAACTCATTATTGCACAACTGGAAAAAGCACAAAACATTTAGCTGTACAAGATATTATTTTAGGTTTGTCCAGTACAAGAGTGATTACATTGAAACAGACAGGTCTAAGTTACTTATGTAAATGATTGCCTGAATAGTGAAATGCTCAGAGACCCACTTTGGTAAAGCACCAAAGGTCCGTGTCTCCAAGGTACTTAAGTACATGCTGAACTTCAAGCATTTCAATAGCCCCATTGAAGACAATTAAATTAGCCACATGTTTAAAATTAGGCACGTGTACCTTGCTGATACTGTGGGGTAATTGTCTATAAGGCTGCAGACAGACACTGCATTTATCCAAGGATAAACCATTTTATCCCAGGACAAAGTGTAATTGTGCTGATGTCTATGTCCGTTTTCTCAGGATAAAACCTACCAAAGTTTCCTAGATAAGAGGTAGCAAGTTTATCCCAGGATAAGGCAAAGTATGTCTGTAGAGGTATTTTGGGATTGCATCTTTGAATCAGTGGCAGAAAAGCAGCACTTCATTCAGACACTCACTAAACCCAGGTTAGAAGTGGGGTAGGTGGACAAGCTAATTCTGAGATACATTTGTTCCAGGACAAACACAGGTCCAATTTATCTAGCCATGAATACCTGCTTCTTCATAATGCAGGGGGAGCCCTAAGGCATAACTGGATCTAATGCATGATCCCACAATTGTGTGGCATGGCAGAAGGCATGATTTTGTGGATCACACATTAGATCCAATCACTCCTCCACTTGCACATGTAAAGTGGGCCTTAGAGAAATAAAAGCCAGCTGCAAAATTAAGATCTCAGCCTACCTTTTTGAACAAGAATAAAATTGGCTTATATATGCAGCAGCCTTCCTTTAAAGTTCTGCCAATCACGATGCCAAAGCAAAGTTTGGGTAGAAAATGGTGTTAAGGTCTGTGGACAAGTAGATGGACAAGGAATAAAGCATCACTGACAGCAGGAGTGAAAATGATGAAGATAAAAAGGGAGAAAATGGAAACCTATAGTCAGAATTCAAAGTGTTGTGTCAAATTATTTTTCAGTTAAATGGTATTCATTCATTTTAGGATTTAAATGTTCAGTTGCATGGAGAATCAGGCCAGTGAGAAGAAAAAAATCTGAAGATAAATCAAGAGGACTTGAGCCCCTATATGTCAGTATACAACACTATTACAGTGCAGCTTTAACTTTTAAAGCAGTTCACATCTGTATGTTAGTGTGAATTTGAAAGGGGACTTTTGTCAATCAGTAGGGGCTTTTGCCAAATATAAGTTGAGAGGAAAAGGCTGAGAGGAATCTCAAAGGTCTAGCATGCATTTCTGATGCCTTCACACTTACTTACTTGGGATTTAAGAAAAGCTGAGCCTTTCAAGACTAGAGAATATCAATCTAAAATCTCCTTATTGCAAATGTTTTTCATTACATCCACTGCCACATATGACTAATGTAGCATACATTGGGGGAGGGGTCTCGTGTAATACTGGCAACTTTCATTCTTTCTCTTCCTTTCAGTCACTACCATCAAAGTTGTTTGTGAAAAACAGAGACACCCACCACCCAAGTAGCCCACAGCCTGGTAGTTAGGATGGTCAAGTGGGAGACTGACCTGTTGCAGTCCCTCCACCCATGAACTTTTACCTAGAATATATGAAGCAGACCAGGTTCAAAGTATACCAGCAGGAACAAAAGTCCTACATTCTTGCAGCCTCTCCCATCCCACCTGCAGCCTAATACTGCAGCCAACCGACTGTCAGTTAAGTTAGGTAATTAGTATCACTCAAACACCTTCCTGCCCCACTTTCAAAGATGGGGGAAACACTCAAAATAAGAATGAAAAGAGATTTTTTTTTTCAGTGATATATTCTCAAGTGGCTTGTGAAAGCCACAAAAAAACCCCTCAGTCTGTTCTTGGGCTTTCTTTGCAATCTCTTTGGACAACAAGGTCTCAAGATACTAAACTTAGAATTCAGAATTCAAGGAAAGAGCAGATCAACTAGATCTACCTTATAAAGGCATGATTCATGTTCAGCTATTTGTATAACTCCATACTATCTTCATTAATGTGCTTCCTGTTCAGATCACACAACTCAACTGTTCCTGTCTTTCATTAGATTTTGTTCTTCTTTTCCACAGTCTTTCAATTTATCTGAGCACAATGCGTTATAAATAAAATTGTTGACTCAAAATCATAGGAAATTTTAAACATACAAAAATAAAGTGTTAGCTATTAATTTAGTTGTTTGTACCATTCAGGTAAAAAGCCAATAGGATGACAGACTATTTAAATAGAGTCTGCAGCTGACATACTGCAGGTTAGAAGTTTGGTTTCAGTTTATTGTTTGTAAAATGAATATTATTAATTTATTATATGGACATTTGTGATAATTAGTGCTCTACTGTAGGTTTTAATGTGACTACAGTAATAGTGCAGTAATGCCAGCAATAGCATTGTAGGATGGTGGCTTAAGAGTCAGTATGTCTTTCATTTCAATAATCTTGTTAACATTCTTCAAGATTACCCTAACTTGATTAGAAATAAAATGGGAATAAAAATAAGTGGTACAAGCTGAAGTTGGTATTGTAAAAACTCTGGCAAATGTGCAAAACTTGAGACGTAATTTATTTTTTTAAGTCCAACAAAGACAAACTTACGTGAACAAATTGAGGGATTTTAATTAAAAGCAGAGGATCAGGATGGGTTCTAAGCATTTTCCAGGATCAAATGACCCGTAAAAGAGAGAGAAAAATCCCTGTGTGGATAAAAAATGTTTACAGTATAAATGAGAAAAAATAAATTCCAAATAACAAATTTAAGAAATTAAAATTGTGAAGGGCACTTAAAAAAGATTTTATATGAGAAACTCTGGAAATTATATACACAATGATATCTGACACTTTATTTGTACAAAGACATTTCCTTTTTCTCTCAGTTGCATGTATTCCTAACCTTCCATTTCCTGCCTTTTAGTGACTACAGTAGCTTGGTATCCATAGTTATATTCACTTTGGGTGATCACCATTTGCATTACAGTAGCTCCAGTTGAGACTAAAGCCAATGTGGTAGGTACTGTATATGCACAAAGTAAGAGAAAATGTGTAATCCTCCCTTCAACTTCAATAGGATTTCACCTGTATGCCCTGTCCTGAAGAGTTTACAATATAAAATCTTGATTCTGTTCAAAGATAGCCTTGTAATTGTTCTTTTCAATACAGTAAGAATTCCATATACTTATGTACCAAAAGTCAGTAGGTATTTCACCTAATTAAAGAGTGGTGATTCCTTTTGCCTGTTTGACTGTTTAAACTAAAAAAAAAAATCTTTGAGATGGGGAATATATGTTACAAGCTATATATCTATTTTACAAGGCAACTTAACCTGGTGAGATTCTAATTAAGATTGTGTTGATACTACAAGCTTGTGCCAATTCAACCAATAATAAACTAGATGCCAGAAAAGAAATTTCTGAATCTCCAGGACTTTGCAGGAAAGAGAGAAGAAATCACTACCACTCTGGGGCAGAATTTACATTAAAATGTTCAGGCTCCAAGCTCTTAAAGCCAGGGCAGGAGACTGAATTGCAACCTTCTCCAGATCCTCAGCTATACAGAAGTCACTCCTAGCCCAGCTACCCTCATCTGCAGAAGCTTAGAGCACCATTTATCATCCCTGCTAAAATTAATTTCAAAGTACAAGCCCTAACAGTGGAAAATACCCTTTCTGCAAACTGCTTCTTAAGTTCTTCACTGAGGGAAGTTCTCTTGCCATGATACAAAACAACAAAACCCCCATCACAATCACTGTGCAGGACATGAGAAAGTGTACATATATTACAGGCCCTGTAGACTTTTCACTACATCTGCCTCACCATCAGAAAACCACAATTCTGACTTTCAGGAACTGCTTCTGCTCTGACCAGAAGGCAAATTTCCTGTTGACTTTAACAGTAGGGTGACAATTATATTACGGAACAATGTACCCAAGGACCCATAGATTCTATCTACAGGACAGATGCATACAGTTGAACTACAGCCCTGGTCTGTATAATCAAGGAAAGTGAACTGTAAGCTTTCATGACATAAAAAACACAACTGAAATAGATCAAGAGCTGCTCAAGCTTATGTGAATGAATAAATTAAATAATGCTGGCTCTAATTTTCCCTCCCTATTTCCCAATAAGAAAAAAAATACAACAGATTCAAGGCAGGCTTATTCCAGTGCTTAACTAATTAAGAGTTCTAATTAGTGCTTAATGGCAACCATGATTATAATTATATCACTGCAAATCTATGGAGGTTGATACGCAAGCTGGATCCCTGCTTATTTTTATCCCTAGAACTCAAATCAGTATCAGTTGGAACCTGACAGCATCATTTCATGAAAAGTGACCAGTCATTGCTAATTTCTTTGATAGGCTGGGGAAAGCACATTGAATTAGGAAAAAAAAGGATGGATGGTGAAGGGTAAGATAATTACTGAAAGAGAGCAGTGATTGGAGGACCCATGTTGTTGAAATTAATAAAACTAAGCCACTTGTTGTCCATTATTTAACCTTTGATTTGACATAGTCAAATACAAATGTGCTCAATGATCTAGCTCCACAGAGAGTGAAAAATTAAAATGAGTCTACAATAGAACCTGCTTAAGCCCAAAATCTGTATATGCCTATCCCCTGACCTAGAGAAAGGTTAGTGCACTCTTTTGAAAGACCCATCCACAAATGCTTCTGGATCTAAAACAAACCTATTTTCAGTGCCTTGGCCACATAACTAATGGAATTAACAAAATGTCTGTGCAACTCTGTCACATTGATTAATATCCAGGCACAGGTGGTCTTCCCAAACAGCTGGACAAAGCTTTAGGAATACATTCTGAGAAGGATGTCTTCACCTCGAGATGCCAACAGAGAAACACTGCAGCAACTATGTTAGCCCTATATGTGAAGTAGTCTATCTAGTACACTAACTTGGCCGTCACATGGGAATAGAGAGGAAAGGTGAGGAATCCATGTGGCACCAGACCCTTAAACCACCCATGCCCTCTTGTCCAGGGGTTTATATGGACCATTATCTAGATTATTCAGAGTATGTACACAGCCCTACCAAAGAGTGATATTTCACCAGTTGTTCTGCCTTGCAACCAAAGAAAGATAGGCTGGATTTGACCCATTATCATTTTGATCTATAATAGGCTAGACAAACTGAAATCAGGGCACATCAACAAATAAACTCTGGTTTTGGATAGAATGCTTGGAAATCTAAACCAACATCTTCTGGACTTGCTGAGCAGTATTTAGAACAAGCCTGACATGGGCAAAAGGGGTTATTAAGACAGCTATGAGGCTCTTGCATGAATCGGTCTTGGTTCCTACAGACAAAGTACTTCACTAAACCTTGGTTCTTTACCCAGATATGCTGTGCATGTGACCTTTGGTGAGTAACCTCACCTCACGTCTCTGTTCTCTCATCTATCAAATAGAAGCAGAAGTCATCACAAGGGCTTATTTTCACATATTTTACTTTTAGGACCTGAAAACATATTTTAAAATTCACAGATTGTATTATGCCAGTTAATTACACCATATTAATTGATGATGGTTCCTTTCAAGTATTCAACAATCATGTGTTTGATATGTCAAATCTGTGATACTACTTTAGTGAAATCCCACACACGAGTATGCATTAAGAGGTTTCTGAGTTATCTAGAAAATGTTGAGGACCACAAAAATTGCTAAACATTTTTCATATATTAATTTGTTTTGTTGTGTCTACTCTGAAACTTTCACAATTTTGAAATGGTAGTGTTGAGGTGATGCCATTGCCATAAGGGTCCTGGAAATATGCAAAAGGTAAGAATTCTTGTGGGTGTTATCTTTTATTGGACCAACTGCATGGTTGGCATAGACATAGGTAGGGACTTACTGAATTCATGGCGGAAGTGGGGTGTGCTGTGGCTCCTTTATTCTTGCAGGTTCTCTCACATTCCACCCGCCCCGCCCCACTGATTGGTGCAGTGCCCTCACTTATGGCTTGCTCCTGATCAGCAAGGAGGCAAACATTGGGTTTTAAATATGGTGCCATTTTTGCCTTCCGCCACTGATTGGCTGTGGGGCCCTGGATGGCCCTGCTGTTTGCTGCTGACTGGCAGGGAGGCAAAAACTGTGCAATGTTTAAAACTGTGATTTTAGCTTCTCTGCTGATCAGGAGGGAGTGGCAGCATACTCCGCTAATCAGCAGCAGATGTGGGGGGCAAGAGGAAATGCGTGTGTAGGGGAAATGCAAGATTAAAGGAGCCTCTGCACACTCTACCTCTGCCATAAATTTGGTAGATCCCTAGATATAGTCAACCTTTTAGGTATCACAGTAACTTCCTAAGGCCTCTGGGGGAGAAGTAGACACAGCAGTATTAAGTAGCAGATGGAACAAAAAGCTTGTATAAGTTCAGAACATTGACCTTCTCCACATATTCATTGACCTAACCAAAGACTTTGACACAGTGAACCAGGAAGCCCCCTGGGAAATCAGGAAGAAGTATGGATGCCCTGGAAAATTCATAAATATGGTTCAACAGTTCCACGGTGGCATGATGGCATGCATCCTTGTGAATGGCAAATGTTCTGACCCCTTCCTGGTCACAAGCGGCATCAAGCAGGGCTGTGTTCTTGCACCTACCCTCTTCGGCACGGTATTCTCTGCCATGCTGTTGGATGCCTTTCAAGATGATGACCTTGGTATGGGGATCAGGTACCATTTTGACAGAGACACAATCAAGCTGCACAGGGTCTGAACAAGCTCTAAATTCCAGACAGTCATGCTTCACAACTTCCCTGACGACTGTTCATTATGCACAGGCTCACAGGCTGACATGCAATGGTTCATGGACCTATTCTCATCAGCCTGTGATAACTTTGGACTCACTATTAACATGAAAAAATGGAAGTGATGTTTCAACCTCTACCTGGAACAACACCCCAGGAACCACACGTCTCAGTTAAAGGCCAACAACTGTCAATGGTCAGCAAGTTTGTCTATCTTGGCAGCACACTCTCCCATGCTGTCTACATCAATGATTCATAGATTCATAGATGCTAGGGTCGGAAAGGACCTCAATAGATCATCAAGTCTGACCCCCCCATCCTGGGCAGGAGAGAGCGCTGGGATCAGATGACCCCAGCCAGATACCTATACAACCTTCTTTTAAAGACCCCCCATGGTAGGGGTGAGCACCACCTCCCTTGGAAGCCCATTCCAAATTCTGGCCACCTTTACCATAAATAATTTTTTCCCAATGTCTAGCCTAAATCTGCTCTCTGGCAGTTTGTGACCAGTGTTCCTTGTTACCCCAAGAGGTGCCCTTGTGAGCAGAGCATCTCCAATTCCTTGCTGTGCCCCCCTAATGAATTTGGAGGCAGCCACAAGATCCCTCATAGGGCTTGGCCTGCAAACCCTTACCCATACGAGTGGCCCTCCTCTGGACCCTCTCGAGGTTATCCACATGCTTCTTAAAGTGTGGCACCCAAAACTGGATGCAGTACTCCAACTGCAATCTGGCCAATGCCCAATAGAGGGGAAGTATCACCTCCTCGGTTCTATTTGTTATGCATCTGCTGATGCATGATAAAGTGCGGTTAGCTTTGCTGATGATTTCATCACACTGATGACTCGTGTTCATCTTGGAGTCCACTATGACTCAGAGATCCCTTTCTGCTTCTCTGCTGCTGAACGGGTTGTTTTCAAAGCCAGTAGGTGTGCTGGATATTTTTATGCCCTAGGTGTAGCACTCTGCATTTGGCCTTGTTGAACTGCATCCTATTGTGTACTGCCCACTTTTCTAACCTGTCCAAGTCTGCCTGCAATCATTTTCTAACCTTCAACACTGATGAAGACATCGGAGAGTACAGGTCCAAGGACCGAGCCCTGCGGGACTCCACTGCCCACACACTTCCAGGTTGATACCGACCCATCTAGTACCACTCTCTGGGTGCAACCCCCAAGCCAATATGCCACCCACCAGACTGTAATCATTTAAGTCACAGCCTCTTAATTTATGAGAATGGGATGAGATACCGTATCGAGGGCTTTCCTAAAATCCAAGTAAATGACATCCACCTCTACTCATGCATCCAAGCGTTTTGTGACCTGGTCATAAAATGAAACCAGGTTAGTCAGGCATGATCTACCTGCTACAAGTCCATGCTGGTTGCCCTGCTGCATTATGTTTCCCACTGGACTCAAACAAATATGATCCGTATTAATCTTTTCAAATACTTTTCCAAGGATGGAGGTAATACTGACTGGCCTGTAATTACTCGGATCCTCCTTCCTCCCCTTCGTGAAAATAGAGACCACATTGTCCCTTTTCCAGTTCTCCAGAACCTGACTTGAGTGCCACAATCACTCAAACAGCTGTGCCAGTGGTCCTGCTATGACTCTGGCCAATTCTTTCAGTATTCTCAGATGTAGCTCATCCGGGCCTGCTGACTTGTACACATCCAGTCCATCCAAGTGACTCTACACCAAGTCAGCGCCAACAGTTGGTAGGCTGGTATCCCTCTGATGCCCATCTAAGAACCCATTAGGAGACTTATCTTGACCCTTGTTCAGGAACACTGAGGCAAAAACTCATTGAAAAGCTCAGCCTTGTCCCCCCTGTCTGTCACCAATTGCTTCTGCTTCTTCAGTAGGGGCCCTATGCTGCCCTGAACCTTCCTTTTCCTCCCTACATACTTAAGAAAATACTTTTTGTTGTCTTTAATTTGTGTTGTCAGCCCCAGCTCTGTAGTTGCTTTGGCCTCTTTCTAACTGCCTCCCTGCAAGTGAGGGCCAAGTATGTATACTCCTCCTTGGTAGCTCCCCCCTGCTTTCACTGCCTATATGACTCTTTTTTAGGCTCCCCTGGATTTCTCTGTTTAGCCCAGGAAGTTTTTTGGCCCCTTTCCCCTCGCAATGGGATCATCTGCATTGATGATGAAGTCAATGCAAGACTAGCAAAAGCTAACATGACCTTTGGCAGACTCTGCAAGTCAGTCTGGGACTGCAGAGGCATCAGAATATCGATGAAACTGAAGGTATACAAAGCTGTCTTTCTCCTGACCCTCCTTTATGCCCAGAAAACTTGGACTGTCTATCAACATCATGTCAAGAAACGAAACCACTTCCATCTGTGCTGCCCAAGAAAAATACTGAAGATCAAATGACAGGGCAAGATTCTGGACACAAAGGTGCTCAGAAGATAAACTCTCCTCAGCATTCACACTCTACTGAAACTGACGCATCTAAGATGGGCCAGCCACCTTTCAAGAATGCCTGACACTCACCTTCCAAAGAAAATCTTCTACAGTGAACTATCAAATGGAGTATGCTTTTGTGGTGCACCAAATAATCAGTATAAGGACTCCCTAAAGGTGTCCCTAAAGAGTTTTGGCATTGACCTGGAGTTGTGGGAGCAAATTGCTCATGACCATCCTGGAGGTCATCAATCCAGAATGGAACACTGTCCTTCAAACAGCAACACACAGCAGAAGCAATGAAGAAACGTGTGGCCAAGAAAACAAAAACTTCTTGTACCCAGTCCTCATTGCTTTCCTGCCCCTGCTGCAACAGACTGTTCAAGGCCAAGATTGGGCTTATAAATCACCTACGTACCCATGCGACCTAGTCTCCACCCACCTCCTTTGTCTTTCCTCTCTCTCTTTTCTCCTTTCTCCTTTTTTCATGTCTCCCTCCCTGTGTCTTTCCCACTTCTTTTCTCTCCCCCTCCCCCACCAAGATGTGGTCGTCTTTGCCTGTGAAGGATGAATCTTCAGCATTAGTTCTCCCCACAATCTTTAAATATTTGCTCCCATTTTGCAAAAAAAGTTCTCAGCCTGAAGCGCAAAATTTTTGTTATAATATTATGAATAGCTAGGTTCATCCATAACTGTAATCCCATTTTCAGTAGCGACTAAAGCCCCGCTTTTACAATTAATTGGACACATATACAATTTTATGTATGCTAATCATTTCATAGAAATTCCCACAAATTGAAATCTTTGAAAAAATGGTGCCTAAAATAAAACTATCATGAATGAAATCTCTGTTAACATATAGCAGGGTTTCAACAAAGATTATATTAAGGGTATGTGTAGGCATTATACTTCAATTAACTTAACCAGGGTTAGATGCATCTAAGTGCCAATTTATACACATGTTCAGGGAGGTTAAAAATGGCCAGCCTGATCATCCAAAGAGGTGAACTTAGTTAGATAAGGAATGGGTTAACCCCATCTACTGAACATATATATGTGTTCGGAGTGCACCCCCAAGACTGGGAAAGCCCAGCTTCTAGCCCTAGCTCTGGGACTGCACCCCTTCTACCACCCCCACCCTGACCAGGTGCTTTTTAGTCCCCTATCCCCACGCCTCCAGATGAACAACCCTGTCCCCCAGCCCCACCCCACAGACCCACTAGGCTTCTCCCACACCCCAATCCAACCCACCCTGCCCCCAACCCTGATTTACTTAGATCTAGTCCCAGAATCAGCAAACATGTACACAGGCCACTCCTGATCAACAATAAGATTCACGATCATAGATGGGGTACAAAGAAAGTTTTCAAATGCCCTAAGAGAATAGGGTACTAACTCATAATAGAATACAGGCCTGCAAGTAGGTATTTAAAAAAAACAACACACACACGCAACTCCCCCCTCCCTCCCCCAAACCATGGAACTAAATTAGAAAATTCCTCATTGTTGACAAATCAACACAATAGTTTCTTTAAAATGTTATTCCTTGAGAGGTTTGATTCCTTGAGAGGTTTGATTTTATGAAAATTTTATTCCTTGAGAGGTTTGATTTACTCATAGGCCTACGCCTCCCAACTAAAACATGGTATAATACTTTCAAATACTATGGTCAGGTTTTTGGCTTCAGCTCTGGTTACCTTGTACCACAACAGTAATATAAGCTTAGCATGGCTGAGACTAGTCAGAAATTTAAAAGCAGGTCTGACACATATAACACAGGTACACAACGCAAACACTTCAGAAGCTCATATTATTTCATTATAATAATAATAATAATAATGAAAATACCTAGCATGTACATAGTATATTACATCTGCAAAGCACCTTACAAACATTAACTAATTATAACCACATATAACAAATTAATTTGCTAATGAATTAATCACAGAGTATTATGCAAGCTGCTTAAAACTGCTGCCACAATTAAGTAATTAAATAGTTTATTACAATATTAACAATCAGTCAAATTTAACAGCGCATAATTTAACCCATATAATTTAATCCATAGTTTAAAAGAAAATAATAGGTAAGAGTTAAATCTAAAATGTAGATTTGCTTCTAAACATAACTTAAAGTGGGGTCAGATTCTGATCTTACATAATTCTTTGCACTCTACAAAAAGATGAATAGCTTACATGCATGGACTTGAATGGAATATATGGATTATCATCTTCAAAATTACTGTATTTTGATCTCTGTTAATCTTTCCATGAGGTGTGTTTTAAAGATCCTTTTTTTTTTTTTGGACTATTAGGAATATTATCATTCTTTTTAATATGTTTCTACTGCCAAATAAATACAGTGCACAATTGAAACGGTTATTACTACACACTGAAAATAAAACCAAGCATTACCAGTAACAAACTAGTGACCAATTGCTGGCAAAATGTGTATTCACAAATTCAATCTATTTCTAAAGCATCAATGAATAGCTCTCTAGAAAGTTCACAGCAGTATTTTGTTGCTGTTTCATATTAGAAAATTGTAACTGAAACTGATTTTTTGTTTTTTTTCAGGGGGGTTGTTTGTTTTTATTGAGCACAAGCTTCAAATATTTTTTTCTGCCTTTTTTTGGCTAAAATTAAGTTTTTATTTCATGTTCAGGACATTAATCTTATTCCTTTGAATTCTTCACTTCTGGCAAATTCAGATCAAAAGTTTCAAATATTTTATCCAGTGTTCTGCTGGATATGGTATTAAGCACCATTAATAAAATAATATTTTCAATAGTGAGCACTTTAACTTGATAAAATGGGTCTTTAAGAACATTAAATTAAAAACTTTCTTCTTACCATAATGAATTTTAGTTGGAAATTTTTGAAGGGAGGTGCTGGATGACTTCTAATTTTTCATTACAAATTAAAAACATAAAAAACTGGAAGAGAGAGATCTTTTTTACTCTCATCATTTTTGAGGGGGAAAAAAATCACAGAAAATGTGCAGTTTTTCACAAAAAACCATACCACTTTTTCAGCTCTAATGCCCACTATTTATAAGGGCCTCACTGAGACAACACAATATTTAGGGGAAGTGAACACCAAATTATTAAGGCCATTCATGCTGGGTGCCCAAAACAAGAAGCACCTGATTTTAGTAGGTTCTTTAAACATTACTGGTCTCAGCATCTGCAAATCATAGAAATAAGGCATTCAAACAGGAGGCTATTTAAAGAAATGTGGTGGTAACAGCAAGAACGGTTCTTGCTGAGGCAGAGGACTAGGCCAGGTAAGCTCCCATCGTGACCCTTTCTGAACAGTAAGGCAACCAGATCTCCACCGTTTCTCCCCTGTTCTATAGAGGTGTTCTAAACAGGTAAGCAGAATGAACCAGTCTCCTCCCAGAGCACAACCCATGAGCTCTGTGTTCACTGGAGGTTGCAATAGAAAAAGCAACGTGAAGGAAAGGGAACACACCAAGGAGTTTTTCTATGCCCCAGATCTTTCCCCCAGGTAAGAGTTTACTTTTTCATGTATATAATATGCATTAAAAAAAACCCAAACAAAAATCCTGTGTTTCAAACCTTTTTTTCTTTGGAAAACAGTTGCTCAAAATCTGTAATGGAAAGGTGCCTTGATCCATCTCTGCAATCTACATGTCAACTTTATTAATGAATTGATAATTCATTGTGTTTCTCCTTCAGCTCAAATGTCAGTCAGGAAATTGGTGATGTAAACCAGTCTAAAATAATTCTGTTCTCATGTAGAGCAATTACTTCCAAAACTGTTCCTGCAGAACGTATGATCAAATATCAAACAGATACTGTATAATTAAGCAGTGAGGCACAACAGGGAGCATAATATGGATCTTAGTGCTTTATTAAGCATGAGACTGAAGGCTGAGACTGTCAAAGCAGATAGAAATGCATTATTACATTGCACAGCTTGTAACATAAAGTAATGTTCTTTGGGTAACATCCTACACCTGTTGAGATTTTGCTGCATGTACCACATCAACCTCGGCTGGCTTTCTTCTTTACCTGGCCCATCCTTCCTAGCCTGACAGCTTTGCTTCCTCCTGATCCAGCTTGTTTGAGTCTCAGTTGTCAGCATCAGAGCTGACAAGTATCCCAGAGATCAACATCACATAACACAAGAAGAGATTGAAGTAACAGATTTTTGGAAAGTTTAGTTTAAGTTTGGGTCTGTAACTCACCAGGCACACTGGGTTTGCAGATAGTTTCCTGAATGCCAAAAAACACATTAAAATGTCAGTTCTAGCAGTGTGTACCATCTGATATACTGTACAACATAGAATTTAAGAGCCTTACTTAGAGCTAGTAACATAAGGACAAGCCATTTGAGGACCTTTCTGGCCAGTGAACATTGCATTTTACACTCCCTAGCAAACAACATTCAAGCAGTCAGGGTAGAATTAGTAGTGAGAAGAGTTTATTTTGCTGACCCTAAGCAGGTGCTTACACGTACTAACTATAAGGAACAGAAACAGCTAGTGTAGTCCTACCTCCTTTAGAAATGAGCTGGTAAAAGAACCAAGTGAGGCAGAGGACAAGGGCAGAAAGAGTTCACTTGGAAAACCTAAAACAAAGTAGGTAAATAAAAGCAGACTCCACTTTGTATACTGTCTCAATGATCTAAAAGCCTGGGGGTGCAAGATCTGGGCAGTCTTTACTCCTCCATACTCCTGTCTAAGCATACACATGGAAAGCCCTGGTGACTTCTCATGTATACATCATGATTCAGAAGGATCAACAGTTGCCTACTACTACTAGGACTGCTATCAAACTGATACTAAGCTTGAATAGTCAACTCTTGATTCTAAGCTTTGACTTTGCTTTTCATTTGTGAAATGACTTGGGTTTTTATCTGCAAAAAATAAGACAGATCAACTCACTGTTATCCTATTTGTCTGGATAATATTATTTCTGAGCAGGTATGTCATTCTGGCACACATTCTCTTTGGATAGGACAATTAAAATGAAACATAATTTCCATGAGTGGTCTTTTCCTTCTTTCCTTCATTAAGCAGAACAGCAGTGTGCAAAAATAAACAAGATATAGTAGTTCTTTATTAAATGCTATCCACCCTACAATGGGAAACAGCCTTAGGAATCTATCAGCTCCTAGAGATATCCAGAGAACTTCCCTGAACTAGAAGTTTGTGACCAATCTAAACTATTATAAAAGTCAAATATTGGATGTCCATGTTGGAGGGATTACAATCCAACAGTTGTACTGGACATAAATTACATGTATACTGTAACATTTCTCTTTTTCATGACGTCACAGGGATGGATTTACAGTCTATTGCACTCCATTCAAGTCAATCCGGAGGCCACTGCAACCATTGGGGCACTTTAGATACTGTAACAACCCTCCTCCACTCTACATGAGGTTAGCTGAGTAGCTTTGCATCATTGGTGATTCTTTGGGCAAAGTGACCTGGTGGCACCCATCTTCTCTCCAGGTATGGATGGCCATTTACTCACAGGGAACTCATCACCCTTTGACAGGTCTTGTTTCTAGTCCTGCTGGGTGTCCACACACCCTCCTTACCCAGGCTAGCCCAGGTGGGGGTGCCAGTTTAGTCTCCGACAGTCCAACCATGGTGGTACTGGTTTACATGGTACCGGTAACAGACCAAGAGGCATCTGGCCTGACTATTGTTGTAGTCCATTGCCTATTCTTTATATAATCTCTGACACTGGAAGGAGACATCAAAAATGTAATTCTAAATGTAGTCTGTGAAAGACAGTAATATAGTGAACTCCTTTATCAGTTAATTTACTGGGAATTGTAGTACTTTCTTACAGGACTTGCGAAAGAGGTGAGTAAAAATAGCTGCCTATTCTTATTACAGGCCAAATCATCACACAGTAGGCATCTTTCACAAAATAAGGATCATTACAAGGTACATCTTTGTGACAAAGGATTGAAAATCTAGGCACTAAGATATGATACAAACTTAACTCATTCCCATTACATTTTTTAAACTATAGCTTTGCAATGCAATTATGGTTCCATTATATATAGATGTATTACTTTCAGCCAAAGGAAAGTCAGGAACTCCTTCCTGCCTTAGATAAACAATGTTAAATTCTTCAAATGTATTCATACCCTTGACCATTATCATGTAGACTGTTTTCTTCCTCAATTTCCTCATTCACTGTCAGATTAAGACCTCATGCACTAGTATCCATAAAGGCAATGGAAGAAGTGGTTTTGTAGTAAAAGTACAGTACAACTTGGGTATAATCATTTTTTTAATCCAACACAAACAGACATTCAATGGAGCAAAATATGGGATTCTGTCTCTAAAAGATAAAGGTTTCCTCCTCCCTCCTGGTGACCCCATTCTGCCCTGACTTTAACGCCCCCCCAACACCACACACACACAATGTTGTGCATCTCTTCAGTATTTTTCAATGCCTTCACTCAAGTAATCAATTACCATGTATTGGCCTATTGGTCTCCCAACCCCTTATGGTTTAAGATCTCTCCTGTCATATGAAAAATTAAACAATGAACCTCAATAAGAGGAAAGCAAACATAATTAGGAAGGGACAATGCTGTTTGAAGTTGTAGTAAAACAATATTCAAAGTCAAGTAGCAGTCAAATATATCATATTTTAGAGTCATAGAAAGTTTGGGTTGGAAGGGACTGCAGGAGGTCATCTAGTCCAACCCCCTGCTCAAAGCAAGACCATCCTCAACTATATCATCCCTAATGCTGGCACTGGGGTGTGAAGAGGGGATGGCATATGATCTTTCAGTTCCTCTGAAATCTACCTGGAGTTACTTTAGGGAGTCAGCATCTGATGTTTCTTCTCATTTACATCAGAGCAAGTCAGAACAAGGTTGGAGTCATAAGGTTTAAGTTAATTGCTGATTGAGCAATGTCACAGAGGGTGTACTTGCATAATCATCAATCAGCAAGAGAAAAGTTTTTTGTTTTGTTTTTTTACTCTATACGTAACATAACTCCTGAACTGAGGGGATATAATCTTCTGTTCTGACAGTGAATTACAGTGAAGTTTACTTAATTCTCCCACAGCATGAATTCCATATAATGGTCTGCCCTGTGGGAGAATTTCAACCCAAGTACTGGGTTGTTTCAAAGAGACCACTTGTATTTACATGAATTAGTTGGTATGCTATTTAAATAGAGATCCACCTACTGATTTCTTTAAATACTTGTTTTTAAATGCTTTAAATTACTGTTAGTGCTTGTTAAAGAAAAATGACTGGTGGGTAAAGGAAGGAAAGGTACAAAATAGGTATATCATCATGACCCAAGAAAAACAAACTGATATTAACCTATAGGTCCATGATGGGTTCAGGGATTCTGGTTTTCTCTGATAAAAAATACCAAATTCTCTGATTTTAAAAGCCCAGAACCACATTTTCCAGTGATTAAAACGAAACACCGCTATACATATAGGTATCAGCTGACCACAATGTTTTATTGATATATTTACAATTTTAAAGCAATTTGGAAGTCTACCAGTGCCTCAATCATTATAATGGAATACATTCTGAATACCTATATATTTTGGCATTTAATTTTGGTTATTTTATCATGGAAAATTGAGCTCCACCTGCCCTATTCACTCACCAGGATATGGGTCCAACTGTGGCTGCCCACCCTCCATCCGCCCCTGGCACTTTGTGGCACTGAGCAGCCCTGATAGCTCTGAGCAGCACTCCCAAGCCACAGCATCCCCCAGCCCTGCCAATGTGATCCGCACCACCCTGCCCTGCCACCATTAACCTTGACAGCATGACCTGCAGGCAGAGCCAGCCTTATAGGTGGACAACTGAGGTGGCAGACTCTGAGGTAGCACCCAGGGCACTGAGGTGGTGGGGGGGCATCATGGCATCCCAGGGAAGTGCCCTGATTCAGCTTGAGGGGTGTGGAGGAGGCAGCAAGGCAGGGGTGCCCCTCATTCCCAAACCATAGCTCCCTGCCCCCCCAGCCCTATCAGAAGAGGCCCCCAGGCCCTAGCCCCCCCTCATGTGTCCCCTGCCCCGATGATGCGGGGCTGCTCCAGACTCACTACAGCTTGGATCCTGATGACCCAGACTGCACCACTGGGGCTGTACACCAAGCTCTGGCATGCCCACACCACTCCTGTGCCATTGCCACCCCTCCAGATGGCACAGGGTCAGTCCAGGCCATCAGGGCCAAGCTCGGGTGAGCCTGAATCAGTCCTGCGCCATTGGGTTGCTACCCCGCACTGGCACAGGGATGGCCCAGACACCCCCAGCAGTGTGATCCTCACCCAACCCACAGCCACCTCCCCCACCATGCCAGTGCTCCTCATTCCTGACCCACAGCCTCCTGTCCCCTCCTCCCCTGCCCTACTGGATGGGGGCCCCAGCTGCCCTTAGGTCCCCAGAATGCATATTTACCCCGAAGGCCACAGGGGAGACAGTGAGTCTGAAGCAGCCCTGACTGATTCAGATTCTTAGGCCACCCCCCACCCCCTTGTTTGCCTGCAAACAGGACTTGGGGTTTTCTGCCCTGGAAGTCTGCCAGCCTGCAGAGAGCTCTATGCAAAAGGGGAAAGCCATGGTTTCCTGCTGCAAAGGGCAAAATCCATGATTTTGCCATGGGAAACAGATCCCTGATGATGGCCATATTAAAGATAGTCCAGCAAGCTATATTTGAAGGGTAGCTTTATTTTGGCGAGACACAGAAAAACCAGCTAGAGCAGAGCAGCAGCAAAAGCAAACAGAAGGACTGGGGAGCCTTCGTAAGTTATCCTGGTTGCTTGATGTAAGTTTGTCAGCTCAGGGTATGCTATTCACATTAGAAATGGGAGAAAACCTGATGGTGGGGAAGGGGCAAGAGGAGAATTCTACCATGAAAATGCTGCAGAATTGGTTGAGAAGGCCCAGCAGCATACAAAGCAAAAGTTGCAGTGACATGGAATCATGTACTCTCTGGCCTGATGGGATACCAGGGTTAATATGACATGTATGAGTTTAATAAAATAAGCAATTGGGCCAGTATCCAGTGTGGTTCAAGATGAAATCACTAGAACAGAAAATGATGCTCTGCTTCAGTGTCAAATAGGTATTAGAAATATGTTACTTTGGCCCAACAATTCAGAGGTATAAACCCCATCCATCCACATGCCTAGGCCTAATTGCCTTCAACGGCTGCAGGACTTGACTATAACATCATCTGTCCTTGGAGTCCCCATTCCTTTCTCTTCCACTGTACTCTGTCTTTTATAGATATGCCAACTACCTCACTCTGTTATAAAATTCACCGGTGCTAAAATTCACTCCAAGATTTATAACCCTTTCAGATAGCTCTGTGGCCTTTGCTGTTTCTATATCACCACAAATTGTTTTAGAGAATTGTGTAAATTCTCAGGTGGCACAACTACAGAGAAGCACAAAATGACCCTGCCTGCCACAGGAAGCGATAGAGAAAGAGATACTAGAAGGCATTTTCATTAAAACTAGAATATGACTGTCCTTAGAAAACAAAGGAAAAGACTCCACTTTGAAAAGTCTTTTCCACCATACAGAATGATTCTCTCAACACTGAAAGTACCTTCTTTACTATAAACCCTTACCCTGACTCATCAACAAAAAAGTCATCTAAAAATTATAAAATAAAACCCTGGTCTCCAAAACAGCTTCAAGCAAGAGACTCCAAGAAGTCAAACAGGGAGCTCACTATTGATTTTATGTGCAAGGTACTCAAATATTGTGGGGATGGGTGATGATATAAAGCTTTGAGATAGTTAAATATTGATTATACTGCAAATCACAAATGTGCCAACGTACAACCTCCCTCCTTCCTCTGAAGTGCAAAGTAACAGACATATCAAGACTTGATTTTCCGCAAAAAAAGCAGCTGGAAAGGTTAAAAAATTACTTGTGAAAGAAAATGTCTACTTGTTCTCTCTATTTTCATGCAATTTTTCTAAGACGAAGAAGAGGCCGTATTCTGAAAGCCCCACTGTCCTCCCTATCCACCCACTCCATTGTGTTTCATCATCTGCCATCTAAAAGGAGTAACCACCAGTTTTTCCCTTCTCTCTATTCTTATACCAAAGTGGGTTGATCAACCCCACATTTTAATCATTTATCTGTGGTGAACAGCTATTATACTCTGTACTGTTACCCAAAGGTAAAATGTTCTGAAGCACCTATGGATGGGATATTAAAAAAAGGGCTCAGATACCTACACTGGAACGTAGGCAGAATTTAGGCACTGAAATCCAAAGCTGTGATTCTGAGAAACTTCACCCACCTACTGCCTAACCCAGGAGACACCTTAACTATAGATACCCCTGATTTTTACTTTTAAGTTCCCAAAGAACATAGAAGTACATCTCTGGATGGGACCAGTACTCTCCAAATGTTGACAGGACTAAGCCGCTCAATGCCTAGTACATCCCTCAGCCTGATCAGAATATAGAAACTAGGAACTCCTCTCTCCTCATGCTCCCTTAGGGGCTTAATTCAATACACATTTTCAGAGCACTCCTAGCACATACCCACAGGTTTGAGATCCTCTCAAAATGCAGCTGTGCCTACCCTTTACTTCCTTCCTCCCCTCCCCCAGCTCCAATGGGACTTGTTACATGATCATTTCATGCAGCTCCTGAAGCTCTTAACACCTGTTTTGTCCACCTATTAGCACCTGAAACTAGTTTTAAGCACTCATTAGGTCACTCAAAACTATGTTATTCTAGGGAAGGATTATTTCTAAACTGTGTAATCGAGCTCATGTTACATTAAGATGCAGAGCCGTCCCTTGGTGAGGGGGGGCAGAGATTTGGGGCAACCGCCCTGGGCCCTGTGCTTTGGGGGGGCCTGCAGACAGTACTATACAGGCCCCACCGAGGGCACCACCACTCTGTGTGGTCACTGTACACTGCTGGCCACCTCCTGTTCTGTGCTCTGGCCGCTCACCATCCCCCCACAGTGCAGGCCCCACACAGGCTCATATACCTCAGACCCTGTACACCCCTAGGGATGACTCCACTAAGATGTAGCCTAGAATGTAAATACCTGACTTGCCCCCCTCCCCAGCTGGCTCAGATCAGGCCCACTACCCCCACCTGCCCACCTCCATACCCCAGATCCCTGCCCACTGCCCTCTCCCCAACTTTCCTCCTGCTTACTTGTGGCTGCCTGTGATGTCTGTCCCAGGGAAGCAGGCAGGGAAGGGTTAACCTGCCTACACAGTTTCTGCCAGGGCTGCTGTCCTCTGGGCCTAGCTCAGCCTGGAGACCAACAGCCCAGCTGCAGCAGAGCCCAGGCAGGCAGGTCACTCTTCTCTGCTTGGTTCCCCAAGACAGACAACACAGGCAGCCACAAGCAAGCAGTAGAGGGTGGGTTTGGGGGACCCCCAAGGAGCAGGGGAGGGCCCATGGGAGCTCCCAGGGAGAAGGTGGGGGCAGAATGGGAGGGACTGAGGTTCCTTACCTTTCTGCCCCCAGGCCCCTCCTAGGCTGAATGTGTGACTGCTCTAAACTTGAGCTAGCACTGAAACTAGTCAACATTTATGCAGCTCACAGTATAACGTGTAGCAAGGCCCAATTATATAATGCCCAAACAGTTAAAGCATTTGTTCAGAAAGTGGATGGCTGGGGTTTAATTCCTTCCCCTGACAGAGAGGATTTGAGTTCTCATTTTCCTCATCTCAGGCAGGCTCTAAGAGCCAGACTCATCTGGGTGGAGGCACTCTCCCACACTTATGATGAATCTGTACCACTGTGCAGAAAATAATTCAATATTCATGGGTCCAGAGAAAAGGAGCAAGGAGGAAGATGGCTCCCTAAACTTAGTGCTTAGGAGGGGAGTGGGGGGGGGTCCTGGGTTATAG
>NW_005841861.1:2946890-2960187 GCF_000455745.1 Alligator sinensis | reverse complement strand
TGACATCCCAATTTCTGTAGTGTCTTAGTCTTTATAAATGGGGTCTACTGAACTTGAGAAGACTTCCAGCTGATTTCACAGGCAAATCCCAGGGCTGGCAACCACTCCCCCCACCCTCCCATGCTTCTGATTGGCCAAGGTCCGCTACAGCCCCACCCTTTGCCACTGATTGGCTGGAAGAGCTGTCTGTCATACAGCCCACACACCTTGCCACCAATTGCCCATGCAGCCAATCAGTGGTCGGGGCATTTTGCCATAGGGCAGCCTCCCTTCCCTGTTTCTCTCTCCACAGCAGGCTGTGTGGCTATGCCACAGTGGCCATGAAGACTGCTGGCTCCCCCAAGGGAGCCAGCATTTTATTTTCGGTAATTTTTTTCAGGGAGGCCCCCAAAAGTTTGGAGCCTGCACTTTTATACAGAGCCCAACCAAAATCACAGTTTCTGTGAACATTGTGAAATCATTATTTCAATAGGTCCCAATCTATAAATAGAAGACACTACCATTCACCATCTTTTTTCCAGTATCTGTGCTCTACCCTGGAACGCAGATTTTTACATTTAAGGTAAAACAGTGCCTAACTTCTAAATACATAGGCACCTTGATTGTAAAGTGACATAGGAGACAAAGACCCTTCAGAAGTGAGTTAGGCACTTAGGCTCCTAAGTCTCCCTCGAAGCTGATAGCAGACTAGCAGTCACATTTTCAGAAGGAGGTTCTCCCCACTTCCACTTCCTTTAAACCAGTTGACTAATGAGTAGAAAAGCAGAATTCTGACTCACCTGTCCCTGAGTTCTAGTCTCAGGGATCTATAGCTAAAGACCAAAAAATACAGACAAGTTTAGTTAGCAGTTACACCTTAGCTCCTGAAGCTCTGTTTTATTCCTTAAAACCAGTTGCTTCTATAGCTGCAGTAATCAATCTTTTACACAAATTATAGGTAGAGTTTTAAAGGTATTTAGATTCCTAAAGACACAGATCAGGGGATATTGGGATTTTCGGAAGCATCTATGTACTAATTCTTTATGCACTGAGCTGATATTGAAAATCTCACTAGTTATCTCTCCATCTTTAACCCCCAAACAGCTTTGCAAATCTTACCTCCAAATTCTGCAAATAACAATGATTTTATAAAGATACACCTATATCCACATGCAGAGAGAGCTCAGTGAGGAGCTTTTCCCAAACAAGGAGCATAAACATTAAAAAAAAAAAAAGAAAAGAAAAGAAACCAAA
Source organism: Alligator sinensis (assembly GCF_000455745.1). Classification (NCBI taxonomy): domain Eukaryota; kingdom Metazoa; phylum Chordata; order Crocodylia; family Alligatoridae; genus Alligator; species Alligator sinensis. Next base: position 2,958,954 of record NW_005841861.1, on the reverse strand, counting down.
CAATCCTTTGAGCCTCATAAAGCTTTCCAAGGAAATTAACTGTCCTATAATCCTACTGGCAGAATCAAGGGCAAGGTCCACACAGTGTTCCAAAGCACAGTAACAAAGAGTAATTGGTCTTTCTCTTCCCCTAACCCATCCCAGGTTCTTGATCTTTTGTCCCTCTTTAGAAACATAAAATGCTACAAAAACGGTTACATTTGTCAGATTTCTTGTAATATGCAAGTAGAATTTGAAATCAGTTTAGAGTGAGTAAAGTCAGTTGGAAATATTCCATGCAGAGAAATGGGTAAGAAAAGAATTCTCCAAATTCCCTTTGACTTATTCCAGCAACATTACAACATACATATTCCTGATTTGCAGCATTTTCTCCTCTATTTTGGGCCCAGGCTAGCACATTAGCCTGGTACAAAACTGGCTAGGAAAACATCAATGGGTTTTAAAACTGATACAGACAACAGGTATGAATAAGTATTATATTTGGATTACTTTAAGCCTGCTTAGAGTGATCTAAATGCCTGGGTGTGTAAGTGTTTACAGGGCTTAGGCCACCCTAACAACGGCATGCCCCTTCTGAACTTAGTTCTCATCAGATGAGAATTAATTTTAGATCAGCATGTGTTAATGAATGCTTGCATACATTTTTTACACAGCACAAGGGCACTCTCCACAGTCCTGGAGCTGTGCTGTTTTTATCTTCCCCAACCCCCGCCCCCCCCGCCTTCCAACTTGATCGGGCTATTTTTATTCTGCCCCAACTAGCGCCCCCACTCCAGACCCACCAACCCCACTCCCACAGACCTGACCCTAGATCCACCAGCCCCTCACCCACACCTCACACTTACTTGTTTCCAGGTCCCTGCACCTCCTCCTGGAAAGCAGCAAACACTTTCAAGTAGAGATCCCAATTCAGGTTTAGGTGGCTTAGACTAAGCTCCCCAAACCTGAGCCAGGTCCTCTGAATGCTTGTTCATACCAGTGTGTTCTGATCTTGGAAACACCATGCAAGTAGTCCTTACTTACATGGGTAGCCTTTCTGACTTCAATAACATTCCTTATTTGAGTTGAAAGATTGCATGAGTGAGCAAGTATTACTGGATTCAGACCCTGTCATTACTGAAGTAACAGACAAAACTTATATTGACTTCTACCCCTACAGTTTAATAATAAAATAACCTAATGCATCCTTTAACAAAATACTGCATGTATTAATGTATATTAGTACAGTATAGCTAGATGCTGTGGTAGGAGCAGTATATGAATAATAATAATAATAATAATAATAATAATAATAATAATAAAGCTTATTTAGTGGGTGTCATTCAAATAACATGTACCACTTCATGGGCACTGCAGTCCCCAAATTACAGTATGATATTCAAAGTTCTTGAAGATGATCCTTGAGTTGTACATCAACAACAAACCAAACAAATGAGTTGCTGTAAAAGGACACAAGTCAAGGACAAAGAGAGTCATTGCCATTTCAATCTACTGCTCATGAGTAATTTTCTTCTGTGTCTTCTAACTAGTCAGGCAAAAAATAATTGAATATGTAGTTTTTTTCTGCATACATTAAATAGTTTCTTATACAAATGCAGACCTAATTGCTATGACAGATAACGTGGAGATACTATGCAGCAAATTGAAGTGAGGGGGAAAGATTTTTTTTTTAAGATAATTAGAAATTATCCAAATCCCATGAAGTGTCAAAATACTTAGAGAACCCAGAGCAATTTCTAAAGAATGAATGCAAAATTCTAATGTATGTAGGCTGTAGTGTGAATATTTTTACCATTGATTTGCTATTTTCTAAACTACACTGTTACTTAATGGTATTTGACTCCAGAATAAAACCACAGTGAAAAATGTATGCTATCTTGGGTTATTTATAGCATTTTTTCAGAGGGCAAGGCAAAAGGTAAAACAAAACAAGTCTTCATTTATGCTTTTTAGATCTATTTTGTACCCTCTGCAGTTTTATTTATGAATATAGTAGCCCACTCCCCTCCCCGTAATGATTCACACAATAAATTGGTACCTTTACATTTAATACCTTGACTATAATACACAATCACTTCTATGAGGAAATTCCTTGATGGCCTTCTTTGGGGATTTTAATTCAGAAATACAGCTAAAAAGCACCAAAAATACCTTCATTTTATTGCAATCACTTCCTATTTTCCCTTTTTTATTACTGAAGGGAGGAGTTTGTTTTTTCAGCGTTCTTTGTTTGACTTTGTATTTGGAATCGAAGGAAAATCAATCAAAATCTCCCTCCCTCCAAAGCAGGGAATGGAGAGAGCTGGAAATGGGAAGCCAGCAGTGCTAAAATACTCATCAGCGCTACTTAAGAATCTTCTGCAAGTGGTATGTCAGGTAGTTTTCATTCTCTCTCTCTCTCATTAAAGCTATCTCACACACACACACACACACACACACACACACACACATATCCTTCTGTTTGAAATTAGTGTAAACATTCAGAGGGGTTCTACCAGTCACATAGCATGTATTTTGCTATATGAGCAATATTAAAACTCACCCATTTCTGGTTTTAAACTTGACTTTTACTTTCCCTTTTTAGCTATGAGGTTTCAGAAATATTCCAATACCACTTTGTTCTATTTGACTTCCTCGTTAAAACAGATTAGCAAAGTTTTCTTGTACAAACACTTTCAGTTATGAGGTAATGAAGATATGTTTCTGTGTGGATGCCATAATCAAAGTCTTCAATGGACACAAAGTCTTTTTGCCACAGGGAAAAGTGGTCCCTTACAACTACTCTTTTACAGGAAGGACTCGTGGTTTCTATAGTATGTGGTTACAGACCACCAGTGTAGAAACATTCTTCTTGTCAAGCCTTGTAATTTTTTTCCAGGTACTCTGTACATAAAGTTGTTTAATTTCAGTCGCCCTAAGGGTTTCTTGCTTGCTAACTTATAGGAACATTGATGTTACACAGTTTTAATGCAATGCAGTATGATAAACCAGCAAGATTCCGCTAAGAAAGAAACTACTGGCTTTGTCTTTAACAGCCCATATTTCATAATCTTCAGCTATACATCAGCAAGGCAATTTTTTTCTTCAACATATATTTTTACTGTTATAAAAATACTGTTACTTCCCTTATAAAACCAATGGTAGTCAGAAAGTCTTTATCTTTTCAGGAAAATACACATTTTTTTGTATTTTGTGAATTTTCTTCACTTAAAACAAATGGAATGTTCTTAAACACAAACAATAGGTATTTTTATAATAATAATCAGCAATCAATATAGATATTCAGCTGCTATAAATCCTGTAGCACCATGAAATCCAGATAATTTCTTTGCTTTGCTAAAGTCCTGGCTCCATGTCATAGCTATATTAGGAATAGACCAACAGATCAGTATGTGTATTTTCAGTTCATGAAATCCATCCAGAGACCTTACAACCAGATATGGTTCATCTCCAAATTCTATTTACCCCAAGTGACAAAGTTTGGAAAGCTGTTGGACAAGCTTTTGGGCATTAAATGCCTTTCTGCAGGCAATCTCAAGAAGGTGACTTGATGCCCAAAAGCTTTTCCAACAGCTCTCCCAACCAAACAATTGGTCGAGTAAAAGACATGACGAGAAATCCTTGTCCCTTGGACATTTCCTGAACCATCACAGAGACAACGGCATTCCAAAATTTGGAAAGTTCATGTAAAAGGCTCCAGTTTTTAGATATTTCACTTTTTATCACATACACGTGTTTGGGACAGTTTAAATTTCAGACCACATGCTTATCTGTATACAGTGGCAGACCCAGAGGGGATGCAGTAGTGTGGTCACATCCCTCTACTCCCTACCCCCGTCATTTGGTTACTTGCTGCTTGCACAGTGAGATCTCAGAGCTCACTGGCATATTAGCTTAGCTCTTGCTGTGAGCTCTGTATGGACTGTGAGTTTTACAAGGTTAGCACAGAGTTTGCCTGGATCCCTTGGTTTCAAACAGCTCTGGAGCCCAGGGGGTCAGCATTGCTGCTGCTCACTCTTCCCCTCTCTCCTCCTCCATCCTCCCACTGAATTCAGCAGCAGGGGAAAGAAATGAGGAGTGGGCAGCATCAATGCTCAATCTTCTACATTGCTTTGAAGCCCACCAGCTTTCCCCTCTCCCCTTTTGCCTAGCTGCTGAATTTTTTGGAAGGTGAGGAGGGGAGAACAAACAGCAGCAGCGCTTATGCCCTGGGCTCTGGAGCTGCTTGAAAACAAGAACTTCTGACAGACACTGTGCTAACCAACAGGAGCTCTGATGACATGCTGGTGAACTCAGGGAGCTGATTGGCATCCAGGATCACAGCAAGGGGTTCTGCCCACACCCCCTTTGGCACTATGGCACATACACAATGAGCTGTCTTCACTGTGCATACACTACATTGCCAAAGGGCATGTGGCTACACCCCCACTGCTGCAATTCTGGATACCCATGTTTGGATATTTTCCATTTAAATCATTTAATAATTACTCTATCTTTCTTCATGCATCAATCCAGTCAGGGAAAAACCTATCTTAAAAGCTACGCAACAAGGTTGTCTTGTTTGGAGTACTCCTAGGTGTCAGGCATGTGGTTCAGGCTATCTGTAGTGGGGCTTGGGTCAAGGGCTGGGTGGACCTCTCCCTGGTGCCCCTTCACTCTCCATCTGTCTGGATTTGGAGTCTCTCCCTTTTCCTTGCTTGCCATGTCTTCAATGTTGTTTTAAGAGAAAAGAGTTGGGAGGCTGCCCAATGTCCCGGGGGATCACTGATGTGGCCTTCTCCTTATCCTCACATCAACTCTGGTAACTTAGCCTTGATGGCTACCCACAACCTCCAACTGCCCTTCTAACCACACCTCTATGCCTCACAGGTGTTAACAGTTCATTATTCTGTGGGAGGAGCTCTCGATCACAGTTCAGTATCTTGTCTCATCTAGCTTCTGGTCTTACCTCTTAGGGCTTTGGTCTGCCTCTTCCCAGGTCCAGATTTCCCTTTAAGGGCTTGGCTCTCACCCCTCAAGGCTCTGGTCTTACCATCCCTGGCTTCTTTCTTTTCACCTTTCAAGGGTTCTAGTCTGAGTCCTAGGGCCCTGATAACACCCCTCTAGGGCCCAGCTGTGCCTCTCAAGGCCTCTGGCTGTGCCTTTGGACTGCAGCCTTCCTCAGCTGGGTTCTGAGTTTTGAGTCCAAGCCTTGACAGGGCTTGCAATCTTCATATGCCCTTCTGTGACCTCCTGCTCCCCTGCCAGTCCCAATCCCAGTCCTCCAGTTTATAACTGTAACAGAAAAGTCAGCCTCAGGTCATAAATAAAATTAAGATCTCAGGCTGCAGAAGAAAGTCCCACTCCTACCAACTCTCAATTCCTTACTGATAATCACCCCAGTGTTGGGGTGTCCCTCAACCATCATAGTGTGGCACTCCTTCCCTGGCAGCCTACAGAGGTTCACCCGAGGCTCACACTTTGAGTTTGTATTTAGCTGAAGCGCTGCTCCCCTGGTCTCGTGACCTCCTGGCTACCACAAGTACTTCTTCTTAGGCTAACTGACTGATGTTCAGAGTTGCTACCAGATGCTGGAGCAGGAGCTAATGCTCTGTTCCCTGATACTACTGTGGTGCAGCTAGTTTTGCAGTAGGCAGACCATGATCCTAAGTAGTCTCTGCCCCACTGAACTATTTCAGCACCACTAGCTCTGCAGTAAGCACTGTCCCAGCCTTAGATGCTCAAGTAGCCTGTTTTTCTGTTACTCTTAGCAAGCAACCTGGCCCTCCTAGGGGTCTCTTAATTGCTAGGTCCCTCTCAATAATAATTGGGACTCCCTGACTTCCTGTTCCTCTATTTATGAAGTGCTCTGATTCATCTGTTTCACCTTATGTTCCAAACATTTCTCTGATCATCTGATAGTGTCTCTGTGTATGTCTGTCATTCCTAATTTTAGGATCTAAATCTCTTCAAATTATTGTGCTTCTCTGCAGATTATTGCTCTTCTTGACCTGCTGCTCACAAACAGGGAAGAATTGGTGGGGAATGTAATGGCTGGCAACTTGGGCAGCAGTGACTATGAGATGATTGAGTTCTTGGCTGGCTTCCTGAGGAAAGGAAGGGTGAAGAGCAGCAAAGGACCCTGGACTTCAGAAAAGCAGACTTGAGCTCACTCAGGGAACTCATGGGCAGGATCCCCTGAGAAGCCAGACTGAGGGGGAGAAGAGTCCAGGAGAGCTGGCTTCAAAGAAGCTTTACTGAAAGTGCAGGAACAAACTATACCAATGTTCAGGAAGACTAACAAGGATGGCAGAAGACCAGTTTGGCTTATCAGGGAACTCTTCAGTAAAGTAAATCACAAAAAGGAAGATTATAAGTAGTGGAAACTTGGACAAAAATCTAGGGAAGAATATAAGAGCATTGCTCAGGCATGCAGTGATGAAGTCATAAAGGCCAAAGCCAATTGGAGTTGCAGCTTGCAAGAAATGTGAAGGGTAATGAGAAGGGTTTCTACAGGTATGTTGGTAACAAGAGGAGGATCAGGGAAAGTGTGGGTCCCTTACTGAATGGGGAAGGCAACCTTGTGACAGAGCATACAGAAAAGACTGAAGCACTCAATGCCTTTTTTTGCCTCAGTCTTCACAGGCAAGGTCTGCTCCCAGACTTCTGCACTGGAAAGCACAGTTTGGGGAGGAGATGAGTAACCAACAATGCCAACAGGTTAAGGATTACTTAGAAAAGCTGGACGTGTACAAATCTATGGGGCCAAACGGGATGCACCCAAGGGTGCTGAGGGACTTGAGCAATGTGATTGTAGAGCGACTGGCCTTTATCTTTGAAAACTCATGGTGATCAGGAGAGATTCTGGATGATTGGAAAAAGGCAAACATAGTGCTCATATGTAAGAAAAGGAACAAGGAAAATCCAGGGAACTACAAACCAGTCAGCCTTACCTCAGTCCCTGGAAAAATCAAGGAGCAGATCTTCAAGGAAGCCATTTCTAAGCACTTGGCCGAGAAGGTGATTAGGAACAGTCAACATGGATTTACCAGGGGCAAGTCATGCCTGACCTACCTGATTGCCTTCTATGACAAGGTGACTGGCTCTCTGGATGCAGGGGGGCTGGTGGATGTGTACCTTGATTTTCGCAAGGCTTTTGATATGGTCTATAACAGCATTCTTGCAGGCAAGCTAAGGAAGTATGTGCTGGATGAATAAACTATAAGGTGGATAGAAAACTTGCTGGAGCATTAAGTTTAGATAGTAGTAATCAATAGCTTGATGTCTAGTTGGTAGCCAGTATCAAGTTGAGTGTCCCCAGGGTTGGTCCTGGGGCTGGTTTCGTTCAATGTCTTTATCAATGACTTGGAAGATGTCATAGACTACACCCTCAGCAAGTTTGAAGTAGTAGATATGCTGGAGGATATAGGTAGATATGCTAGGATTCAGAGTGACTTAGATAAATTGGAAGATTGGGTCAAAGCAAATCTCATGAGGATCAACAAAGACAAGTGCAAAGTCCTGCACTTAGTATGGAACAATCCCATGCACCAGTAGAGGTTGGGGAGCTGACTGACTGGGCAGTAGCTCTGCAGAAAAGAACCTGGGGGTTACAGTCTGTTAAGCTGAATATGAGCCGGCAGTGTGCCCTTGTTGCCAAGTAGGCTAATGGCACACTGGGCTGCATTGGTAGGTGTGTTGCCAGTAGGTCAAGATAAGTGATTATTCCTCTCTATTCAACACTGGTTTGGCCACCTCTGGAGTACTGTGCTCAGTTTTGGGCCCTCCACTACAGAAAGGATGTGGACAAACTGGAGAGAGCCCAGTGGAGGGCAACAAAATGGTGAGGGGACTGGGGGACATGACTTATGAGGAAAGACTGGACTGAGGAACTGGTCTTATTTACTCTAGAGAAGAGAAGACTTGGGGGGGGGCGGGGGGACGAGATTTAATAGTAGCCTTCAACTACCTGAAGGCAGATTGAAAAGAGGATGGAGCTAGACTGTTCTCAGCGGTGACAGATGACAGAACAAGGAGCAATGGTCTCAAGTTGCAGCAAGGGAAGTTTAGGTTAGATACTAGGAAGACTTTTCTCACTAGAAGGGTAGTAAAACACTGGAACAGGTTACCCAGAGAGGTGGTGGGAGGTCTATCCTCAAAGGTTTTTAAAACCCAGCTAAACAAAACTTTGGCTAGGATGATCTAGTTGGGGATGGTCCTGCTCTGAACAGGAGATTGGACTAGATGACCTCCTGAGGTCCCTTCCACCCCTAACCTTCTATGATTCTATTGTTTGCATCACTGTAGATGGTCATACAGAGCTAAGTGATAAACTTGAGATAGTTACATTGCTTGCAACCAATATCTTACACTTAATTTGGAGTCAAAATATTGGCCTGATGGGACAATGTTAACATGTATCCAAATATTCACTGACATTTATGCTCAATGCACCATTTTTTCTTATTTAGATTCATATTTGTTCCCACAAATAATTGGATATACAGTAAATTCTCGAGACTAGTATATAAAAATGTTTGCCATTAGATCATATTTCCTGCCATAAATATTTGCTTTACAACATAATTACTGATTCTTTTAATGAAAATTAAATGGAGTTGTGGTTATTATCTATGTCTGGAAAGGAAATATATTAGCTTCTACAGTTCAGACCATTAGGTATTTAATAAGATATTTGGGGACATTTGAATAATAATTCTGTAAGTCAATATGGTCCAGTGGCCTAAACTGGACTGATAAGCATTAGACCTAAGTTATACTCTGACTGTGTTCCTAATCTGCTATGTGACCTGAGACCAGATATTTTTACCCTTTGTTCCTCAGCTTCCCAACCTGCAAAATGGAAAGAATGATACTGACCTCCTTCAGAAAATGATCTGCAGCTGAATAGTCCTATTCAAAAGCATTGAGAGCTATCATTGCAAGAATAGTAATAAAATATTATTATGAAGATATTTCCTCACAAGGTAGATATCTTGTCTCTCTTTTTTCTATGTACTAAGGTTCTGATCCTACCCCAGTGATGAAATCAATGGAAACTTTGTTACTGAGTGTACGTGGAGCAGGACTGATCTCTAAATACAACTCACTGAAATTTACTTGCAAATTATTCTTCCCACTATTGAATAAAAAGCATAGTAGTAGTTAAATAAGAGAATATGGTAATAATATTACATAACAGAGCCTGCTGGATATATTCTTGTGGAATTCACACAGGGGAAATGGTAAAGATGATATTTGCCAATCAGTATGTAGAGGGAGTTTATATAAAGTACATAAAACCACTTCAGATACATAACCATAAATCTCTTTTTTAACAACAAGAGGAGGGAGACTCAAATGTAAAATTAAAGACACCTTTTTTAGAGGCCTGAAGTAAGATTGACTTATCTTTTCTTAACCATGGGTTTTACATAGTTCTAACTAGATTATTAAAAATAACAGGCCTGAATATTTAAGTATGTTTTTCTCTGTTTTTTAAATGCAGCCTATATCTTGATTAATGGAATACTTCTTGATTAATGAAACATTGCTGGAATTCTTCATAGAAACATGTCACGTTAATAAGAAGATGCTTTTAATACAGATTTTTAAATTTTTTAATAGATGACGTTCATATAGATCTTAGTCCTGCATGATCCATTTATATTCATGGATTAAAAATGACAGCATATCCTTTCCATGGTAGGCTGTCTCATGTGTCTGCCCACAATGACTGCAAAGCATAGTCAGGCAGTTCTCAGAGTAGAACAATCTACAGATAAAATGACCTATTAATGCAATAGGTTATATGCCACCGAAGACAGCATATAAATATTTTATAATGCAGAGTACATGAAAAGGCATCTTTGCTTTTATTATATATTGTCTCATGCCAAGGATAGCAGAGATGATAAGGACACTGATTCTGCAGGTGTGTGTGTGTGCGCGTGCATGTGCATGTGCATAATATACACGCACATTATATATATAACAAAGATAAAGAAATGTAGTCAGTCCTGTGTTAATAAATCTCATTCTATAGTGAATTTGTTGGCAAGAAAGTATTTTCCCAATAAGATTTCTGCAGGAGATAAATTCTTCATGATGGAGAGTAGGCTAACACCTTGGAATTCTGTTTGCATATGACCTTATTTTTTTCCCTTTTGCTTAACTGCTATCCTGCTACTTTAGTCCAAATTGGTTACATAAACTCCAGTCCCAAAGAGAAGCCAGTGCAAAGCATTTAAATTCCTAAACAAACAGCATGGAGTCAATGTAAAAATGACCTTTCTGATTCGAGAACTTCTTTGAAAATTCAACATGACACATATAAAATCTTTATTGTCTGCTGCAAAGCAGTTCAGAGCTAGCTCTGTAATCCCTGTGTGGAGCCTAAAGTGCACACAGGAAACTGGATTCAATTTTTCACTTAATTCCAGAAGTTATCCATTATCCTCCTTCACTGAGGAAAAAAGGTTACTTTTCCTTGACATACTCCTCAGTATGCAGAGCTAAAATTGGGGTTCGGTCACAAAAGTCCTGCCAGAAGACATTATATTATCTAATTAAAGCTGAATGTATTATTGTAGAAGTCATATTTAAACTATGAATGACATGAGTCAAAAATCTATTCTTGAAATAAGCCTAAATGATACATGTACCCCAGTACAGTTTAGTGTTCTGCTAATGCCCCAGTGTATGTGATAACAGAATGAATCATCATAATGGTATGCATTCAATTGTTTCACAAGTGTCATAATATTTTATGACTTAATAAGGGATCTGCCTTGTAGCAATACAGGAAGAATAAATCTCACCAAATCAGCATCCATGTTTTGTTTTTCTTTCCCCTCTTTCTTTCTCTCTGTCTAAAAGAAAACAATCTCAGCCCATAGGGTTTTATTCATCAATAACAATTAAAATGAAACCTGACAGAAAAGGTAGATCTTTAATATCAATAACATAAAACACAACATCGCTAATGAAGATATATTAGTGTATTGATTGGTTGTGCAAGAAAGTTTATGCTTGTTTTGTTTCCATTTGCTATTATGTATGAACTGGCATTGCATTGCTTCAGCTACACATATTCCAAAATCTCTCTCTCCCCCTTCCTGCCCCGCATTTGGACTTTACTGATATATAATAAGTATATGAAGAATAAATGCCTAGTTTATAGAATTTCAGCTCCCTTTAACAAAGAGGACCAAGCACTGGCAAGTTCAGTGATTTCTCTCAGCCACTATAAACTTGACAGTTTTTTAAGTGATCTTTTAAACAAACTCTTATTTTTCAGCTATCAAAATATCTGCATATTCTACTGAAGAGAGTGACAATAAAAAACAATTGACCTTGAAACAGTAATTTTAAAAAATCATAGATCATGCAAGTCTATTCTAATGTACCTAATGCACGCAGGCCTAAGAGTTGGTTCTGCAAAGGAAGTGGTCCTGACTTCTCGATTCTCAGAATAGATCTGACTGGGTCACAGGCTAGCTTAGAGCAGGGGATGGAGCCTCCCAGTAATAACCTCTAAGGCCAGGTACAGACATTACACATAAACTAGGCTAAGTGATCAGAAATTGATCTAAACCAGTAACCACATAGGGCATGTCCACACATGCAAGCACGTGCGCTTGCAGCAGCTCAAATAGAAGTGGTGCTAATTTGAGCTAGGGCTTTTTGCTTCAGCACACGTGCTCAGACATGCACTTTGGTGTGCAGCAAATTGTGCCACTTGGGGCAAAATAACCCTGCCTGGCTCCTCCCAGATCTGCAGCCAGGGGGAGCTAGTGCCTGGGGCCAGCACCTGTGCTGTCCCCAGCAGAATAAAAAGCTGCCCTGTCCTGGCCCCAGCAGTATAAAAAGCCACCCTGGCAAGTAGCTCGGGGTTACTCGCTCTCAGGAGGCTCTGGGGCCCAACCAATTGGTACCTGGGGACACTACCCCTTGTGCCAGCTGGACTGCCGAAGCAGCCCTGAGAGTTCCCTGCCCCCTCTACCCACTGCAGCAGTCTGGCAGTGGGGGCTGCTGCCTGACTGTGACCTGCTGTGCACCTGCCCGACCCGGATGGGGGCCGCGC
>NW_005841861.1:2937824-2946880 GCF_000455745.1 Alligator sinensis | reverse complement strand
CGCGGGCCCCGCCTGCCACTGGACTGTGGTTGCAGGGTGGGCCTCTGTGCAGAACTACTGCCATGTGTGCCCCCTGCCCAGCCATCTGGGCAGCTATCGCCCAGAAGATGTTCTGGGTGTGGTGGCCTGCTTTGAACTGCCAAACCATGTGCTCCTGGCCCCATTTGGCCAGAAGGTCAGTCCAAGGTGCCAGCTCTGAGCAGGCAGGGTCCTGCCACTGGCCGCCCTAGCAGGAATCCTGGTGTTCCCTGTTGGAAAACTGAAAAATCCCTGATAAAAATATCCCAAAGTCACTCTGTAAAATACCCCCAAATCCATGTTTCTCCACAAGTAAAACAAAAGACCACTATAAAGAGAGAGAGAGAGACAGAGGCAGCGATCAGTTGGACAATGTTTTATTCATATATCTTACAGTGTTAAAGCAAGTTTCTTTTCATAATAATAAAGTGAACTCTAAATTCAGCCATGGCCCTGTTAGGCACAGAGCCTGACCCTGGTTTCTGCACACTTACGCAGGAGCCCCCATGCTCAGGCACAGACCCACAGAGCCTGACTCTGGCTCCTGCACACCACATGTCAGTGACCAGAGCCAGACACCCTACCATCGGGATCCCAGCATTGACTTCCCCCCACACCTGGTGTGGGTGGCTCACCTCTGGTGAATCAGGAAGAACATCAGGACTGGGCCTCCATAGAGGCACCCATGTGACCTTCACAGCTTGGTCACTGCTGGCAGGTATCCAGGCCATGGGCACCTGGGGTCTTTTTTTCACCTGCAGCTACAGGGTCCCAGAGTAATAGGGTGGTGGGTGTAGGAGTGTGCTTGCCCATGCCTGGCAGCCAATCAGTGGTGGCCTGGGTGCTCAGCTGCATTTAGCAGTCCCCAGCAGCCTGGAGAGCATGCAGGGCATATTGGGAGGCATGCAGGAGTGTCTCCAGCCTGCAGGTATTGGCCAGTGCAGGCAACCAAAAGGAAAACATGTATACTGTTTGCTATCACTCTAATCTAGACTGCTTACAAAAAACCATGTAATTTAGATTGATTCTGCCTTGGGCTTTATGAATGCTTGTACATAGCCTAAGAGAATATTATCTCAGCTGAGTGTCTGTTCCTGCCCCTTTTGTCTTTCCTATCCTACTCCAACACAAAGAGATAAAGGGTTGCTATGTCAGTTTTGTACCAGTTGAGAAAACATCCAGGGGGTAGCAGATTTTCACTCAGTGGAATTCAGACATTTTCAACCCTATTGCTATAACAGAGTTGCAGAGAGAAGTCAGAGCAGGGCAGAGCATTTGGATTGTTAACTTTATTATATGGATGTCCTTGAGGCAGCCCCATTAGAACAGCCTTGTAAGGGACATGATTCACAGATACTTACCTGTAGCCTTTACGAATGAACTATCTGCAACAAACCTATAACTGGTTACCCCAGCTCTATCTACTCAGAGGGTAAGAGTTGGAAACTGAAATAGTAGGAATAAATAGCATAAGCTAGTCTGAACTAGATAAGATTTAATGTATACATGTCTTTCTGATTTGGCCCAGATTTTTCACTTGGCTTTATTCTATTGAACTAGGTCAGCTGCAAAGTTTGCATCACGATCCAGCTCTTAACTTTCCCGATTTCATAGGACCTAGGATCCAAATTTCAGTACTGGCTTACTTCTTGAAAAAATATCAAGTTTTTCTTTAACTATGAACAGCTGCCTTTAATAGCATTGCCAATGACAAATTACTGGATTTGTACCTTTATAGGAACAAAAGGAAAAAGAATAAATGATCATTTTTGTTTAACTTTCTTATCTTGTTATTGAAGTCCACAGAGAAAAAGAAGGAACAGGAGAAAGAGCGAGAGAACCTTTTAATTATAATATGTTTTCTTCCATGTTGGCTGCTTAGAATTGTAATGCCTGTAGGCTAGTAGAGAATTAGCATGAGAGATTTTTCTACATCCCAAATCAAAAACAAAAAAAACTAGAGCTCAATGCTCTATTCAAAATTTCAGCACATAAACAATTTCACACTACAGCATAAGTGTTTTTTATTATTTTAAAAGTATATGTATTTCACTCCAAGTATATCCAAATCTGATCTACTAAATCTCCACATTTCATCAGTTACTTCTGCTAATCCCATTACAGGTGGATCCAAGATTTTTTAGTTTTAAGCCAAGCAAGCACTCAATCATATGCTTAAATCTAAGTGTGTACTTGACTTCTCTGAAAATATTATGCTCATTTCAATGGGGCTGAGCTACCTAGAGTTTTTTGAAAATCCTAGAATAAACAAGGACTGTACAAAACTAGTGCTGATACAGGAGACTGTTTTTCTCTGACCTGAAGGGCATGGAAACAAACAAAAGATTAAATTGTTGCAATTGATTGTAGACATCGTTTGTATTTAATTAGTTAGAAAATAGCTTTGTGCAGAACAGCTTGGAAACTCTTAGTAAGAGGTGTGAAGGTTCAACAAGTCTACCTTTATGTATTGTTCTCTAAAAATGGTCTAAGACTTACATTTCTGTCTACATTTTTTTTTTTAAGTTAAACTTTGGGTCTGAGAAGGAAAGAAATCTCAGAGATAATCCAATACAGAACAGATAAGGGTTTCTGAAATAGATACCTGACTATGTTCTTTTGTCCATGTTCATGTAATACTTGAACTAGTATTATGTAATACTCATAATACTTCAAATTTAGTCTACACTTAACAGAATGAGAATGCTGTGCACAGGATGCCCTCCTTGAATCAACTTTCCTTGAAAGATCAGTTGAAGGGTGACTGCCAGCCTTAACAGACCACTTCAGTTATTTTGTCCATTGACATGAAAAAGATTAAATGTTTACATAAATATTTCATTAATATTTGTTTCCTTTTTTACCACATGGCATGGGGACCCATGATGACTTTTTACAAACTAAACAATTTTATATTAACTTGAAACTAGAAGCCAGGAGAGGAAAAACATTTGATTCTAAGGGAGAAAATGCTAGAGAGTTTAAAAAAAAAATTACATCTTTTTTTGGAGGATGAAATCCTTTCAGGAACATTTTAAGCTAGAACTGGTCAAAACTGCACTGTCATTTCACAAAAAGATAACATTTAAAAATGTATTTCAAAATGTTTTTCTTTCAAAAATGTCATTTAAAATGTTTAAACAGTTTGTGTTACTACTACTAACAGGTCAGGGAATATTGTAAAAGTAATAATACAAACAAAATAAAAGTTTTGAAGAAAAAAATCAGATTTTCAAAGTATTTGAAAAACAAATATTTTCTTAACTAGTTTTTATTGGGAAATATTTTGACTGGGAATATTCATTGCAATAGTTATGATTTCACAAAACACATTAGACTTTTTCCCCTATACCAGTGAAAAACACTGAGGTGGAGGAGAATGTTTGTGGCCTATTTTCCATAGGGGGGAAAAACCCAGCACAACTTCATACCAGGTATATGAAAATTGAGCTAAACAAATTCTTTAAAGGCCAAATATCCAGAGATGCAGCTTTTAAAAAAAATACAATTTATATACACACACACAAATAAACACACTGTTCAAACCTTATAAAATATATTCCATACATAAAGAAGCTAAAACACTTGGCAGATATACTGAATTACTGTGAAAGAATTAGCATTATAGCTTCATAAGAAAAAAAAAAAGAGGTAACTGGCAAAGATCACTCAATATAAAGATTTCAGATTTCCATTTTGTGAGTTTTAGGGTCTCACATGAATAAGTCTATTTAAAAAAGTGTAAAAACTATTCCCTTGCCCCTTACTTCTATTATGTATATACTTTGCATGTTTATTCTGTGTTATTTGCAAGCATCAGTCATATTTGTGGACCAAAGATTTACCTTAGCCCTACAGATGGCACCAAAATAGGAAGGGAAATAGGAAAACATAAGAAGCACAGATCTCCCTTATTTTACAATGCCAGACAATTAATTATTTTCCCTGATATCAATGGAGCATTAAATCTGTAACTAATTCCATATGTGCGAAAGCTATACAGATCAGACGTGTAGAGGGATGTTGTAGAATATATCAAAACCATAGCAAATTGTGCAAGTTTGCTGATGTGAGCCACTGCAGGCAATCAGAATATGAAAATGAAATCCATTTACTATGGGCCAAATCCTGCTTATCCTTCAAGTAGTAATTACTTGTCTATGAGTAGGACTGAGAGGCTTTCACCTCATTTTGCCTTGCAATATACACACTTATATAAAGAGGAACAGTCCTTGACCTAAAGATCTTCCAATTTCAGCAGAACCCTTTCATGTTCAAAAGGTTTGAAAACGTTCAGCACTGACACTACTGGGGCAGTGTTTCCTTAGATGAAAAAAAAAATAACAAAAACCCAAAGACCAGAGAGGAAGTACAGAAAAAGCAAGGAAAGAAATTTAAACAGTGGGTTAAATCTTTGCATTATTCATAGATTGTAAGACTGGAAGAGATCTTCCTGTTCATTTGGCCTGCCCTTCTGCATAAAACATGGAAAAGAACCTCATCCAATAATTCCTGCACTAAGCTCATAACTTATGGTTGTGATATAATAGTGTCTCTCTTTAGACTGTCTTAATTTAAGGACTGCAAGTGATGTAGAATCCACCATAACCCTAGGTAAATTGTTCAGATGATTGATTACCTGCATTATTAGACCTGTTCTCCATGACCAATATAGCCCACTTGTCCATCAGGCTTGGTTCTCTTCTTCCATCCCTTCAATGCCACTCCCTAGCAAATTGATTTGCTTATAAGTTATATATTTCTTTGACTATCATTCACCTGGGATCACCTTAACCTATGTGAATAGCACCTAGCTTAGAGAGGCCCCTGTCTGTATTGATACCTCAGGGCACTATTGTAATCATGCACTGATGAGAATAGCTAATGAAATCACTTGCTTTCTGTCCATCCTATCTCTCCAGATTTTTCCTGTGCTTGTGACTTTTTCAGTGCTGCCCATCCATTAATAGCTGCTGCTACAGAATTGCTCACCACTCCTCAAGTTTTCATACAAGTCCTCTAAGTTTTGGTTCCATTTCCCCCACTAACTGAGGCATGTTGTCTCTTTTCCATCTCAGGAACAATACATTATCAAGCTCTCTGGACCAGGTCCTTCATTGGTATGAATCAATACAGAACAATTACATTCATTGTTTCTAAACCAGTTTGGGTTGACTGAAACCTTCTGTCTTTACCAGTCATGTGGTAAACCTATAGATTTAAGTTCACTACAAAAACCCGAGTATCCTTGTATCCCAAGGTCGATACAACAGGCCTTCCTTTAGAACAGTCAAATAAATTTCTTTAGCTGTCTTCTGGTGTACTTCGGCTCTGTGAGTCAAATAACTGAGGAAGGCTCATAAAAATAAGTAAACAAACATAAAAGACTGGATCTGAGTGCTATTGTATTTCAGAGCTGGCTCAGTGCTCCTGTTAAAGGCTGCTGCAGACATATACAAAGAATCATATGAATAATGCTGGAGCCATCTACCTACATCACGGAAATGTGATCTTTTCTGCTTAAATGTGGTTGAAATTTGTTGGAACTGGAAAATAGATTATTCTTTCCTTAAAAGGACATCGTCTCATGCATTCTGCCTTTTTTGTTACAGGGCTAGACGGAGAGGGGGAGGGAATATTTTGCCTTTGCTTAATAGTTTTAACATACTCCTTTCTGATGAAGATGAAAAACTTAAGGTTTCAAAAATGGAGCATAGAAGAAAATGTAGATGTGTAACTAACAGAGGGAAAAGGAAAGTGGGTGACCCAGCTAGATACTAACTGATACTTAGGTGTTGTATTAGTACAGTAAAAAGCCTGATGCCTTTAATTCATGAATTGAGGTAGTTTTGCTTTGTTTCAGGTTATTGATGCTGTTTTTAATTTTCTCTGAACAGGAGTTTGCTTGTTTATTTGGGTGGGGATTTTCTTCTTCAAATAACAATCTGGACTTCAGATGATTCACAACAAAGCTGCACACTGGCAAAAAGAGGTTCTTCAAAAAGAGATCAGTCTGAGAAAAGATATTTTAGTAAGTTAGTAACCACTTTCAACAGTTACAGACTCAGGGTTGAAAGATCCCTTTGAATTATCTGCTAAAGGAATAGGTTGGGATCCTTTATAACTTGAGAATACATATTGAGATAAGTTGCTTGACGAGGACAAGCTAAACTTGCTCTCTTGAGAGAAAACAGGGACAATAGAAAATGTTGAAACTGGGGAGGGGGGTGGGATTCTTTGCATCTGCTAAAAATAACACTACCTAATTCTAAATATACTTTGAATTTGTTTTCCACAGACAGGGGAGATGTTGGTGTCCTGACCTAAAAATACGCTCAATTTTTGTAATACGAAAAAAGATTAAAGAAATTTGAGTTTTGTCTGCTGATTGGCTACAGAGCATACTGAATAGGTAGCTAAACAGTAAGATGTCTCAACTTAAACTCTAAACTAAGCCTTCCTCAAACTGAATCTAAATTTATTACCCAGCACTTATTGATTAACACCTTTATGCATCATGACTATTTCCACATACTTTAGATGTCTAGGAACATTTTGAAGCTGTTCCTTTGGATAGATTTTGAATTTGAAAAACATTATTTGAGATGGATGGCATGGGACAGGTCATATAGTATTGCTCTGATGTGTTTAATTGACTGAACCTACATCATATGATCAGCTGAATCACTCTTTATTTGGCCTGTCAGAGGAAGAGTCTGTATTCCAGCTCAACTCAACTCTGTGATCCAGCTGGAAAAGGCAGAAAACATTCAGTCATTTTTCTCCTAGCTACTGTTTGTGACAAGCACTGGTCTAATTACATTATCACCTGCTGCAATTCACCTTGTTAGCCAGAGCTGTTTTATTTAATGATTTGACCTAAATAAATATATTCCACTTTTACAAGGCAAAATTGTGGTTTTTTTGAGATCATGAATTCTGTTTTCACATTGGAGCAGAAGTCTAGGCTGTGTATTCTTGCCAGGGGCTTGCACTTATTGCACCTCCTGGAATTCCCTCAGTTGGTGGGAACTGTTTCATTATTTAATATATAGCTTCAAAGTCAAAACTAAGTTTACAAGTGACATGACTTCCTTTTATCCCATACTTTATTTTACTGTGAACAGTAGCTAGAAACACTTCATAATCTTTGGGGTAACAAGAGATGAAAGAAGGATGAAGGGAAAGGCAAGATCCATGTTACCATCTCTGGCCTAACAATAGTGTAACACCGTAGAGCAGTAAGAAGCGTTCTGTACTGTTTGTTTCAGGGGTCTCTTGCAGGGTCTTCAGTTTCTCATGCTATTTACTGGTAAGTTCTTCTCCCTTCCAATATCCATAGTGTGAACTGATTTAATTTATTCAAACCAGTGTAAATCTGAATCTTAAAATTTTTAGCAAGAGTCAAATATGGGAAAGCAGGTTAAGTAGAAGACAGAAACGTGAGGCCTTTCAAATTTCAAAAATAGGATCATATGTGCTCTTCCCAGCAATAAAAACAAGTACCCATAGTAGATGATTACAGTTGGAAGAGAGCACCTAATAGTTAAAAAAAAAATGGGTGCATCTACACACACGCTTTACTGTGGAGTTGACTAATTAGCTCTACAATAAAGAGTCACCCTTTACACACACACTAGCATTAGGGTTCATTACATCAATTAACTCCACCAAAATGCACATTCAGGGGCTGGATAGGGCATCAGGGTGCTAAAGTTTGGGGGTTGCCTGCCACCTAGCCCCTCACTTTAGCACCCTCATGCCCCATCCAGCCCCTCTGCCACCTAATGCTGCCACCCAGAGCCTAAGACTGACCTCCTGGGCCCCCTGCCAGCCCAGGGCTGCACCACCCTGTTCAAACTTCTGTGGTCCCAGGAGCCCGGGTAGATGCTGAGCCTGGGAGTTTATCCTGGTGCCTTAATGGCATGTGTAGATGTACCCAGTGACCTCTTCAGGGGTCTAACTGCTTGGCTTTACCAAATAAAAAAGGTATGCCTCACAAAAGTATGATGCAGAGAAAAGGACTGCATCAAGAGCTATTAGTAAGTAGGCAGGCAGTAAGGGACTGTTTTGCTTATCTTGAAGAAACACCTAGATTTTGAGAAGATGTGTTACTGTATTATAACTAGGCCTAGCCTGAATAGAATAGATATCTGGGTGCGTATGACACAGTGTAAAGGAGTTCCACTTATAGAAAGCTAAAAAGCTGTTTCTTGTTGCCATACCACAACATCAAAGGCTAGTTTTGCAAACATATAAAATTGAAATGAAGCATCCTCCACCAATAATTTGAGAATTTTGCCTCTTCCAAAAAAAAAAGTGTGCTTACGTGTGTATTTATTTGTACATGTTCCTGATATATATAAATTGTGTCTGTCTGTAGATAGATATTTATGCACGCGCACGCACACACACACACAATGTTTTATTTTGTTTTGTTTTTTGGAAGAGGCAAAATGTATCGTGTACATCTATATAGTGTATATATACTAGGAGCATGTACAAATACACACAAACTTCCCCCGCCACCACTTTTTTTTTTTGAAAGACTTTAACTTTATTGGTGGAGGATGTTTAGGTTATGTATATACACACACCTACACCAGGAACATATACAAAAATATCAGAGGCATTGCTTGAAATGGGGCACTCCAACTTACTCATGATTTCTACAGTTAGCTTCCAGTATGCAGGAAAACTAACATTTTCAGAATACTCTATGACCTGTACCAAATGTAGCAGCTGGCATGAATATAGAAAAGTACATAATTGTATTGAAGGTGAACTGCACAGCCCCACACAAATAATTTTTTGAAGCTGTTTAGAACTCAAATTAGCTAAGCACCACAAATAGATTTAGCAATTAAAAATTAATACAGTTTGAAAGTTTAAATGAAAACCAGGTTTTGCACTTACCTACCAAGACCTGGATTCACAATGTTTTTTTAAAAACTTACACAAAATGTGATAGTAGATACTTAAGCCCTCAAAACACCAATTCCTGAATTAAAGCATTTTAAGTAGCTATCAAGATATCA
>NW_005841861.1:2928789-2937793 GCF_000455745.1 Alligator sinensis | reverse complement strand
AGCAGGAAAACAGAATGCAGAAGTCCAGACAGAGGTTATGATTTGGGTTTGCTGTTTCATGAAAAATGTTGAGGTGTCTGCATTTTTGTTCGACAGTGGAATGAAAGCGAAATATTTATTGTGAAATAAGGTGATAAAAACATTGAAGTGACTAACAGACCCAATAGACCACTGGGTAATTCCTAGACATACCCAAGAAAAACACCGAGGATGGATGTGCAAGACGACAGATTAAAGATCTTGCTCTACTCTACCTGGAACAGGAACCAGAAAATGGATCTCTAAATCCAAGTGCTGTTGGCTGGCTAATCACTGGTCTGTGGGCTACTCCAGGCTTTTTTGCTTTCCTGCAAGTCACAGAGAAATTACATCCCAGACTTAAGAAGTCAATACATTTTCACAAAATATTTTGGTCTTGATGGAAAAGAGTCTAATTAAATAGTTGCGTTTTTTTTAAACCAGGTTTTTTCAGGAGCATAATTCAACCTTCAGCACATAGAATTGCTTGCATCATTAAGGGCTGCAGGAGCTCTCCATTGGCAGGTGCTACAAATGAAGGGACTGATTTTCAGATTATTTGTTTTAAAACAGAAGGGCTTAATCATGGCTCCAGTGAGGCTGAGCCACACTGATCAGAATTGCCAGAATCAGCTGGCTATCAACACCAACAAAAGATGAATTACATCTGAAAGCTTCCTGTTCAAGGAACCACATTACGAAGTGTTTAAAAAAACCTGTAGTCAGCAACTACCACAGCAAGGGTGCAGAGAAGCTCTGGCTACATTATGCTTCCACCCTGCCTAACTTTTCTTTCTAACTAAGCCACATAGGACTAACCACATGTAATCTAGTTCTGTCTGTCTTAGGGATCATTGGACCATCATCTCTATTTATTCCAGATTGGGATATAAAACAACTGGAACAAAATATATGAGGCTTCCCCATTCACTTTCAGGGAACCCATTTAAAAGAGTATATATTCAATCTTAATCACTTTCCAGAGACACAAGCAGCTTCTGTGCACCTCAAAGTCCAATGGTACAGAGGTATAAAGAGTATATAGTCCACTTCCTTAATTGAGAGTGTTAATTTATCCTATGGAGATCTCACAATCTTTTTAAAGCCAATACAACTACACAGAATAGCAAATATTACAGGCATACGATTCATCACTTGATTGAATCTTTAAAAGTATTCTGTCTAATATTTAATACAAGTGGTTGCTTATTATTCAAGATATTATTTGCATATATGCATTTAGCCAATTACTAGCTGTCACAACCCAATGATTTTAGGGCCTCGATAGAAAACTCCGGTGCAAGAGAGTTCCCGCCATTTGTATGCAAATTTGTGTCCCACTATTGGCCAGTTTTAAATTATTCCTACGTGGCGGCTAGCGATTGGCTTGTTAGCCGTATAAAATTCTGTGCGACTTCCGCCCAAGTCGGAGAACTTTGAGCATGCTGCAGAGTGACTTTGAAGATTCCTGACTCGTGGCTGAGCTGATCGATAGCCTGATCAACTATCGATTTTCCTCCCCGTCGCTGAGCGCCATCCCTCGACGTACCCTTTTCCTGCATGCCTAGTTCGTTTACGGATTCGCTGGCCTGAGTCTTGCCAGCTGGAGCAACTCGTGTAATTATTTAAGCAATCGGACCACCTGCGTCGCGGCTACTAGCGGCGTAAGTAAAGCTTTTTTGCAACTAATACATTTTGTCTGCCTCTCCATTCACCAGCCCGCCCAATAACTGAGCAATTTCTAGATCACCTCAAGTTGGCTCCGGCCATCTGAGAGACTAGCAAACATTTTTTAAAAACCTCCTGCAGTTGCATTTGGGTAATGTCTGAGATTTAAGCAATGTTTAACCTAAGTGTCTAATAGATTTGCAATGTGAAGCTCCAATAGCTATATAGAAAAGTGATTTAAGACTAAACCTTTGATCCTGCACCTCTCAGTAGGTATTTAATACTATACAGAATCAAACCCACTGCAAAGAAGAAATGTAGATAAGATGTACTGAATATTGGTCTTGTCTTGCATTCACTTATGATGGTGAATTCCCATTAACATCAGAAGAGCAGTGCTGGATCTCACATTCATTTTGTACAGTGACTCAGTGCAGTGCTATCTTTTATTATAAATATTTATAAACTCTTAATGAAAATGGCTTATTCTCAGGTGCACATCCAGAGTCAGGACTGTCTACCTAGTCTGGCTTCATAGTGGGAAGATGTACTTCCTGTAACCATACACAAAGCAGTTGTAGAGCAGATTCTACTGTAGGCCAGTGTACCATCAGCTCTTTGATATAGCCTTTATTACATGATTGATTTAAGAATTCTCTGACCCTGTTTTCACCTCTCCTCCTCCAAACTGCCATGACCCTCCCTCAGTCATCTCTACATTTCCACCTGTGGAATCTGCCAAAAGCTAAAAGAAAAAGGAATTATGTGTATTTCCATCCGTCATAGCTGCTACCCTTTTCCCCTTCTTATGCAATGGGCTTTAAAGTTAAATGCTATTTAACTATTCAACTGAAAAATTAAAGAAAGATTACAGTATATTTTAAATCAATATAATTCCCTAGTCTCTGTAAATAAAAGCACAGGTACAGCACTATAGGGAGAACATGTAACAATGTTTGAATAATTCTATAAAAAGAATATGTATAAATCCTCCTCCCTTCTACTAATAGCCAGCCACAATAAACGGAAATTAAAATGTAATTAGGGACATAATATGGCTCTGGGTATTGGTAAAAGGATATGTAGCACTTCACATCAGGTTACGTAGAATCCAGCCTAGGGATTGAATGTCTTTACTATTTAATGGGAGTTGGATTATCCATTTGAAATAAGGTTTTTGGTCTTGGTTCACTTCCAAGAGAATACATATCCATTCCAAGGCACATCCTCCAATCTCACACTGTGGCTAGCACGCGTAGCAGAGAAGAGAAGGAATGAACAACCATGAAGACTAAGTTACCTTCCTTTCCACATTGGTGGTCCGTTCAGTTAAGGCAGTAATACTTAGCAATGGGGCAGGGTGACGGCACTGTCTCTTCCCATTCAGTATTATCTGGAGATTTCATTTTCAGTGCCATCCACCTGGTATCTTTAGCAGGCATGGAAAGTCTTATTCAAAGTCTGAACGTCAAGACTTCAGAGAGCACAGCAAGATACAGTGGTAAAACAACCAATGCAAATAAAAACCTACCCTAAGAATTATCAAAAGCAAACATCAATAGGGAGATGAAGGGGGACATCCATGGCAGCAGCCCGGGTTGCTGCCTTTGAGTGGGGGGGAGAGGAGGTTGAACAGGCATAAATAGCTGCTGCTTTGTCAGTGTGTGGCCACTGCTCAAGGCTGCCCTGTTCTGCCTCTGACAAACATCAAAATTGTTCATCTGAACACTGTTTTGTTTTCTTCAATACTTTCATTTCTTTACTTTCAGCCTTTTCCCATCTTCTATTCATGACTTCTGTCTGCTCTTCAGGATGTGGAGCTATCCACATCAGTATTCATTAAGAGGATCCATAGTAGCTCAAAATTCTTAAATCTAATGCTACAATATAAAAATATATACAAATTGAATTCACATCAGTAATGACAATTACACAATTGAATTCTTATGTATTTATAGGACCAGGCTCCAGAAAGTCCCAGGCAAAGCAGTAGTAACAGCAGTCAAGATGGCCTTTATAATTGTGAGTTGCCTTTTTCGTGTCAGTTATGAGTCTGTCTACAGTACTTGGGGTAAGGATGACCAAATGTTTAAAAAAGATGCCTGAAAGAGGAGTCTGTAACCATCAGAAAAGGAATATATATTTCTATTTATACACTCTTAATTGTCTCTTAATTTTGCTGTCTGTTGTATATGCTCTGATCCCTATTTTAAAAAGTATTAAGGAAAATTATTAAATTAATAATGAACATAGAACAAAATGTCCTCTAGATTTGGATTTTGCTTGCAAGACAGACTCATTCTATTTTCCTACTTGATAGTGACACTAATGTTTCAGTGCCACTGTTACATTGTTAATATTTTAGGTGCACATAATATAAATGGGGAACTGCTATCTATAAGCCTTTTAAATAGCTATTGCCCTGAAACTGAATCTAAATGCAGAACATATGGGAACTATTGCAAAAGTATGCAATAAGTTAGTTGCATGCATCCTGCAGCCCCCAGCCACAGCTTCCTGGATGGAGAGAGAGAACCTTTAATATCTGTTGTACACAATGCATACTTACGTAATAATTGCATTTTTTTCCACATAGTTCTACAGTATACAATTCAAGCATCAGCCTTAATTGTGCAAGACTATTTCAGGCAGGATCTGTTATTGGTAGCATACTCATGATACGGGTTGCAGGGAAGTAGAAACAGCTACAATAGTTGTGATCCAATATGAATTTTACAGACAGCTGAATTTGCTGTGCTGTTCTCATAAAATACCTTCTGTGATTTGAACATATTGATGACTTCTTGGCCTTCTGTGTTCCTTTGAGCCCAATGCAGCAAATCACTTGAGGACATACTTAGACTCCAACTATTTAACAATATTGACTTCAATGGAACCACTCACACTTCAAGTGTAGTGTGAATTCTTTACTGTATCAGGGCCTGTTATAGAGTTAATCTCTCCTGTCCTATCTAATTTGCATCTTTAAAAATGAAAGTTCAAAACCTTGATCATTTACTCAGGTATGGGTCACCCCCTTAGCTTGGAAAATCAACGGTTTCTCAATATTACAACCCACATGGTGTTGCTTTTAAAAGATACTTGGTAACATATGCTAGCAGTATGTGTACTTGAGGAAAAGATCAAACCCTGAATGTTTTCAGTTACATCAATAGAGCCATAATTTCCCTCAAATTCCTAAAACCAGGCAAGTTGTTTGACTAATATGAGGGCCTACAACTTCCTCACTTCCCAATCACTTTATTGCAGAACATCAACATAGCGTTTTGCTTGTAATTAATTTGCCTCTAGAAAACAAAATGCTAATGACTTAAGAGCATTCTCTAGCAAATACTCTATACTCTCTTTGTTTTAATATTGCATATTGAAGCCAAAAAACCCCCACCAGGAATTATTTTTAAGTGTATCATTAAAATTCTCTATGATTATAAAATTCTTTGAGCTTTGGGCACAATCTTGTGACATCCTGTGAATCTTACAGAAATTAATGGGCACTTTTGACTGCTAATAGAAATCAACTGGGCTGGAAGATGTTCATTACCTTGCAGGGCTGGGCTATAAGTCATTATACATAATTGTTTAAATTGAAATGCAATTTGCAACCTACCTAAAAAGACAATAAAATATAGATTTTTCAAACGTTAGGAAAAGAAAATAAATAAGTAAATGCTCATTCTTCCTTGTTTCTGAAAGAAGTACTAAATGCACTGAGATAAATTCATATTGGAATAATTTAATGTGGCATTCATGTGTAATTTCTATAAAAAAGAAAACATAAAGAGCTGAACTTTTAGGAGAGAAAATTGCCTTGAAGTATAAATAACTATTTACATTTGCATTCCTTTCAATCCCTATTGGAATGCATGTTATTTAGAGGCATAATCAGAAGGCAAACCAAAAGCAAATCCTTCCTGTAACCAATAGTAGGTTTTCAGTATATACATTTCTTTTAATCTTAAATTCAGTAATGCTAATTTCTCTCCTCATTCCTGTCCAGCTTTTACAAAATCTAAACAGTAAATTATTTCTAGTCACAAAAGGAGCTTTTAGGGTAAAAGAAAAAGTTTTGCATTTATGCAGAAGTACATTATTTTAGAAGGTTTATTTCTTTTCCACCATAACCTGTTTGCAAAAATGGTGCCATGCACAGCCAAATGAGGCACCATTCAGAAAATCATTGTACTTTAGCCATTGGTATATTTATTGGATTATTCATTTTGATTTTGTTTAATTAGACAGTGATGTAAATGGGTTTCAGCATTTATATACAGTACAGATCTGTCTGACTTCAGTCTGACTTTCAAACACTGAGGAGCAATGCCTTTATAAGAATGTATGTAGCTCTGTCAAATACAAATAGGGGGAGGATCACCTCCTTGGACCTGCTCATGATGCATCTGTGGATGCATGACAAGGTCAGTTAGTCTTCCTGACTGCATCCCCACATTGGCGGCCCATGTTCATTTTGGAATCAATAATGACTCCAAGATCCTTTTCTGCCTCTGAGATAGTACAATTCTGCCTTTGACTCCGTTTGAAAAAATAAGTGTTAATGCTGAAAATAGGTGCTGGGTATTGGAAATTAACACCCTTTATGTATCCCAGTGCCAGTATAAATTGCATGGGAATTAATCATGAGGACTATCTACTTAAAACCCCAAAGAGGCCTCAACCCTAACCTTAAAGCCACCTCTGTGTGTTAAATTTCCACATTCACTCAGTCTGTGGTTTCTCTGCTGGAACAATCAATACCAATGCTAATTAGGAAAGGAAGGTTAAGACATAATCGCAGATCTCAGAATACCCAGGTTTAATTCCCTTTGCCAAAAGGACTTCTTATGTAACCTTGAATAAGTCAATTAGACCCAGATGGTATAGGCCTAATTTCCTAGGCACATGCACACCTTTAAAGATCTGAGATGTAATCTCTCTGTGCCTCAGTTCCTTGTCTGTCTACTGGAGAAAATAGTACTTTTCTGTCTTAGGGGCATATGGTGGTTAAATATATTTAAAATTTTGAGGTGCACAGATGGTTTGATAATTAGGGGCATAGAAGAAAGTAAGATGTGATTGTAGAGCTTGACTCCTTGAAGTTTATTGGAATTGTAGCCTTGACTTCAATAGGATTGTGTCTTTTTATGACCAGATCCATTACAATAAGAATAAAACCCTTTGCCAGAGGCATAGCTAGTGGCACCCAGGGCAGAGTTGTTGAGGGGAAAGTGGTTATTATAATAAGTGCCAGAGGGGACATGGGGGGCCAGTCTCACCTGCCACAGGCTCACTATGCTCTGGTTCCTACTGCTGCAGGAAGGGCTCCCTGCACATTGGCTGCAGAAACCCGCACAGGGCAAGCTCCTTGGCAGCCACCACTTTGTTGCTCTGTCTAAATTAGTGCCTAGGGCTGTATTAAATCTTACTTGTGCAAGGTTTTATCACTGCATTTCCACCAGGGAGCTGCATTTTGAGGCATTACTGTCTTTTAAGCAGATTTAATTAAAAAGTAAGATACTTAAATCGCTAACTTGTATTCTAGTGTTTACAACCGACCTTAAAAATGTGTCATTTGCTTTAAATAACTTGGTGTTGGAATCTTGGATCTAATTCACCCAGGAAATACAAATGGTAAGGACATGAGGAACATTCACCTGCCCTTGTATGACCCTTGTAAGCAGCAAGCTCGGTTTTCCCCATGAGTACACCAAGCTCCAAAAGGTTCAGAGTGTATTGGAGGGGAAACTGACCCATGACACTGACCCACTTTATTTACCAATCTGACATCTATTCAGTGAATCTGGCTGTCTGCATCAGGTTTCATACACTGAATGCTGAAAATATGCTTCCTGCTACAGGAAGGATCCCATGTCACATGAGGTCTACTGTCTGCCCAGAGAGAGGATTCAGAATGTGACAGAAATTATCCCAGCCATTATCCGGCCCACCGATTACTACCCTATGGTCCTAATCCATGTGGGCACTAATGATGTGGCCAGGAGCAGCTCTGATTGCCTCATGAAGGACTACCAAGCTCTGGGGAGCAAGCTGAAGGGGGCAGGGGCACAGGTGGTCTTTTCATCTGTCCTTCCAGTGTGTGGATGTGGATGACACCATGAGACCTGCAACAGGGAGATCCACCTGTGGCTTGAGAAATGGTGTCTCAAGGTGGGCTTTGGCTTTTTGGACCACGATCCATACTTCAGGATAAGAGACATGCTCGGGTGGGATGGGCTCCACCTCTCCCCCAAAGGTAAGCGTTTGTTCTCTTTCTGGTTGGCCAACCTCCTCTGGTGGGTTTTAAACTAGGCTCATCAGGAGAGGTGGAAGATGAGGATGGAGGGAGCCACAGAACATCAAACCAAGAGCCACCCACAAGAACAGTCCAGCCAAGACAAGCAATGAGTACAAGAAATACTCAGGTAAGAGACAGGGGCCCAGATAGTCCTAAGATTAACGGGGTGGTGCATACACCTCCGGAGGCCTTAAATGCCTCTAGACTAATGCCCGTAGCATGGGGAACAAGCAGGAGGAGTTTGCCCTCCCGTTAGCTAACACTAACCTGGCCATAGTGGGGCTCACTGAAACTTGGTTGGATCCAGTGCATAACTGGGCAGTAAACATCAAGGACTATAGGCTGTACAGGAGGGATAGAACAGGGAGGAAAGGTGGGGGTGTGGTGCTCTACATCAAAGAGCAATACACATCCTCAACAAACAGCACTGGGTCAGAGGAGGGGTAGATTGAAGTGGTCTGGGTCTCTATACAAGGGGATTGGGGGGAAAGGGACTTATTGGTAGGGGTTTACTACAGGTGACCCAACCAGGGAGAAGAGCTGGACAGAGAATTCTCAGGTTAGCTCACGGAGGCAGTTAAGTCAAGGGACACGGTCTCACGGGTGACCTAAACTACTCGGAAATCTGCTGGGAAGAGCAGTCAGCCAGGTCTGACCACTCATGTAGGATCCTAGCCAAGTTACAGGACCTCCATCTATCCCAGGAGGTGCACAGTACCACCAGGGGAAATGCCTTGTTGGACCCAGGCCTGGCCATGGTCAACCTGGTGAGTGGACTGTGGGTTCTCGACCACCTGGGCAATAGTGATCATCGCCTACTGGAATTCAACATCCAGCACAGGGTGTCAAAGGCCTGCAGCAAGGCAACAGCCCTAGACTTCAAAAGGGTGGATTTCAATGAGGTAAGGTGACTAGTCAGGGAGGCACTGAGGTCTTGGAGGGGAGGGGAGTTGGGAGTCCAGGAAGAGCAGTCGTTTCTTAAGGAGACAATGCTTCAAGCCCAAAGAG
>NW_005841861.1:2916382-2928411 GCF_000455745.1 Alligator sinensis | reverse complement strand
GGGATCCCTGAGAGACCCAGGGGAGCCACTACCAGGCCCAGGGTCAGTGAGGACCTAGTCAGGGAACTTCTGGTGGGACTAGACGTGTTCAAATCATCAGGTCCTCATGATCTCCACCCCAGAGTACTGAGGGAATTAGCAGAGGTCATTGCAGGACCCCTGGCACAGCTTTACGAGCACTCATGGTGCTCTGGTGAGGTGCCAGAAGACTGGAAAGGGGCCAATGTGGTCCCCATTTTCAAAAAAGGGAGGAAGGAGGACCCAGGAAACTATAGGCCTATTGGTCTTATCTTCGTCCTGGGGAAGTTCTTTGAGAAAATTATCCAGAATCACATCTGTGAGGGACCAGCAGGGGGGATCCTGCTTAGGGGCAACCAACATGGGTTCATTTGAGGCAGGTCCTGTCAGACCAACCTGGTGGCCTTCTATGACCAGGTCACAAAATCCTTAGATGCAGGTGTTACAGTGGACTTAGTCTTTCTGGACTTTAGGAAGGCCTTTGACACTGTCTCTAACCCCATTCTCATTAAGAAACTAGGTGACTGTGGCTTCAATGCCTACACAGTCAGATGGGTTATGAAGTGGCTGAAGGGCCGCACCCAAAGAGTGGTGGTGGGTGGGTCTTTTCGACTTGGAGGGATGTGGGAAGTGGGGTCCCCCAAGGCTTGGTCCTCAGGCCCGCACTGTTCAACATCTTCATCAGTGACTTGGACGAGGGGGTGAAAAGCACCTTGTTCAAATTCGCAGATGACACTAAGATGTGGGGAGAAGTGGGCACACTGGAGGAGAGGGACAAGCTGCAACTAGATCTAGACAGGTTACAGGGGTGGGTGGGTGAGAACAGGATGGGATTCAATACTGATAAGTGCAAGGTACTGCACCTAGGGAGGAAGAACCAGCAGCATACCTACAGGCTGGGGAACTCCCTTCTCATCAGCACAGAAGCAGAAAAGGATCTTGGTGTCATTATTGATTCCAAAATGAACATGGGCCGCCAATGTGGGGACGCAGTCAGGAAGGCTAATTGTACCTTATCATGCATCCACAGATGCATCATGAGCAGGTCCAAGGAGGTGATAATCCCCATCTATGCGACACTCGTCAGGCTGCAGTTGGAGTACTGTGTCCAGTTCTGGGTGCCACACTTCAGGAGGGATGGGGACAGCATCGAGAGGGTCCAGAGGAGGGCCACTCACATGATCGGGGGCAGCAGGGCAGGCACTACGAGCAGAGGCTCTGGGACCTGAACCTATTCAGCCTCCACAAGAGAAGGCTGAGGTGGGATCTGGTGGCCATCTACAAACTGGCCAAGAGGGACCAGCAGGCTATGGGAAAGTCCCTGTTCCCCCGAGCACTACCGGGAGAAATGGCTATAAGTTGACTGAGAGTAGATTCAGGCTAGATATCAGGAGGCACTACTTCACAGTCAGGGCAGCTAGGATCTGGAACCAACTTCCAAAGGAAGTGGTGCTCACTCCTACCCTGGGGGTCTTCAAAAGGAGGCTAGATAATCACCTAGTTGGGGTCGTTTGACCCCAGCATCCTTTCCTGCCGATGGCAGAGGGTCAGACTTGGTGATCTGCTTAGGCCCCTTCCAACCCTACCAACTATGAAACTATGAAACTACAGCTATGATTTAATTTTGGGGGGGGGGGGGAAATTTAAAGAGAATCCCCCCAGATTTTATATCAATCATGTAGAATTGGGAAAATAAGGATTGTTTTGCTTTTTCTTCCCTCAAAAATAAGCAAAATGAAGCCACCTTGTCCCATAAAATAGCTGACTATTGGCTGAACACCAAAGCATTTAAGTTTTATATGGTTCCTTGAAAAATAGAATTTTTGCAAACACTGAACATTAAAAATGCTTGTAAGCATCTATTAAGGTTTCCACAGTTCCTAAATAAGCATTGGGAATGATGTGACATTATGCAAGAACTAAGTACAGTATTTAGATTTTTCCATCCTGGCATACTGAACAAAATGAACTGCATACTGAGATGCTGTCCTACTATCATATACCTTGAAGTTGATTGAGGGATCCCCTATATTGCTTCATAAAGACACTAAGAAAAGAACTCTGAAACTCTGCTAAGAAAATAAGAAACCATGCACTGAGCGCATTTTTCAGCTAACAATTTTAGGTTTACTACATTTTTGTTATATTTTTGACCTTCAGATTTTAAACACGTCCTCTTTTTGAGAAAGTGGAACAAAAGCTGAAGTGAAATTGTGTAAATATAATTTTACATTGCACTTTGCACTCATATTTGTATCAAAGACTTATGAACTTCAAAATCTACAGGGACCATGTAGGAGCCACCTATTTGCTAAATTAACTTGGTATCATGTTATATCCTCCTTTTGTCTATGCAAGCAGAAGCAAATCATGATGAAACTATATAGTGGAACAGTGCCCTAGCTATATTACCATTCACAAAGCTTGATCAACCTACGTTCTAGCAGCTGAAAAATGACTATTATAACTCAAAAGGGTAAGTTCTTCAAATCAACATTAGTGACATTATTAATCTTGAGAAATCCTTGCTTTCCTCCTAGCCTCCCTTCTTTTTCTGGGATTACTTACAGAATAAGTTACCTTTCAGTCTGATCAAGCATGGCACAATTTTGCCCTAAACATCAAAACATAAAATATCTCTTACGGAATTCTACATATAACCCATTTAGTTGGATTATTATGGTTGATGTATATTTAACATGATATATTTTTAGATGGTATATCTTTCAAATTCTCAGTCATTTCTGAGTCACCTTTGAAGAAAAAACAGT
Organism: Alligator sinensis; assembly: GCF_000455745.1. Lineage (NCBI taxonomy): Eukaryota > Metazoa > Chordata > Crocodylia > Alligatoridae > Alligator > Alligator sinensis. The sequence goes on along the minus strand of NW_005841861.1, from coordinate 2,925,622 downwards.
GGAAAAGAATATTTTTTAAGAAGAAGAACTGGTCCGGAAAACGTTTTTTTTCCTATCTCACAGGACTGACACTTAAATAAAAATGTCATCCTACTTTGGGATGAAACCAAGCCCTTCCAAGATTTTTGTGGGGAGAAAAACAGAGAAAAAACTCATCCCTTCCTCAAGTTGCCAATAGTCAGGTGATTAAATACTCAATGAACCATGGACGTGAACCTGAGTTTTGTACAACCCAAGTGAGTGCTATAATCGACAGGCTACAGAACAAGTATTTCATTCACTCTATCTGGCCAAAGGAATACTTGGTTATTTATACAAAATGAAACAGCTGCCACAGGGATTTACCTCAGCATAACAAATAGCTGGTGGTTTGGGCACTCACCTGTGAAATAAGAGAGCTAGGTTGATATATCTTGCCTGAATTGGGCAGAGCTCAGCTCTGGCCCTGGGTGCTACACTAATTCCTGGACTATTGGCTATTCTGAGATAGGTAGGATTCGCTAGTTTGGCATTCTCTGGAGTCTCAAGAAACCTTTCCTAATGAAAGTTTTTTGAAACTACCACATTTACACAAAAAAGTTTTGGTTTTGATGAATCAGTGTCTCTTGACAAAAGAAAGTTTATCAAAAAAATTCCAGCTAGTTCTATTAATGAGTCTGAATCAGACTGGCAATTTAAAGCAGTGATATTTGTAAACTTTCTTTTGTTTGTTTTTCTACAAATACACATGCGAGTACTATTCAAAAATTGTTTTGGTAGGAGCTTTCATTTACATGAAGAAGACTTGGTTCATGAACAAGAGTATTAAACTATGAACAGTCCCATTTGTGCCAGAAGTGCAAGTCTGGCAAAATTTTATTTTAATCTGTACATGTAATCATTTAGTAAGAATGTGATGAGCTAAAAATGAATACATACCACCAATAAATTGGAAAAATAAACGGTTATTAAAATATGGTATCCAATAAGTGGTTAAATATTATGTGCTACTTTTGTGTAAGAACATGGTTAAGGACAACTTATCCTACATTTTAAGGCTGACCAAAGTCCTACAGTTTACCCCATTCTCTTTCCAAATGATTTCTTCAGTCTAATATCTTTTCTAATCAGAGAGCAGGAGCTTCAGTTTTTCACTTAGATGACCAATTTGACATGTATGCAATTTGAATTCAGAATGTCAAGTTAGGAACAAAAGAATATAGGACTATAAGGAGTCTCCGGTGCCATTGGGTCAAGTCTTCTGCATTCACAAGCAAACATTCACCTACTGAATTATCAAATACCCACTTCAAACCTCACTTTGAAGTAACATGAGGCCCACGTTATGAAGGCAAAATTGAGACAAATAGACTCATAAAAGGTTTTTGTTAAAGATCTACAAATGACAAAACAAATAGATAAAAAATGTGATTATTTGTACAACAGGAAAAAGATCAAAGATGATAAGGAGTTCATACCATTTTGGTTATCAGCAAATGCCTACTGCTCCTGATTTATTATTGGATCCATGTTCTTCCTAGAACTTCTTTTATCATTATACTGTAATAAGGAAGACTTCAGAAATTTAGAATGTAAAACTAAGTGACACTATCCAACCAGATTTCTGTTGCAGTATAAATATTTAGACACCATCATGTGCCTTATGTTTGTTTCGGTTGTCCACAATGATCAAAGTTTTTAAGAGTGTCTGAAACCAAGGTCATTACTTTAAGTGATAGATAGATGAAAAACCAGACATAGAGATGTTGCCCACCTCTTTTACTTTTGGAACCCAAAACAGTTTTGTTGTGTTCCTAACTGTAGTCTTTAACCAAACTCATTGAAATAAATGAGAGTTATTTAATTGATTTTAGAGGCCTGACCCTGTAACCTTGACTTAAAAGGCAGCTGGAAAAAATTGTCTGACTGGCCTGAATGAAACAAAGGAGATGAGATGTGCATGTGCAGAAACATATGAAAGCTATGGAGGAACAATCATGCTCTCTAAAAAGTGAGGCAGCTTGGTTTTCCAGATATTAAGAACTTGAAGCTTCTTGCAGAACTTTCTTGCAGCTGATTGCCAAATCAACTGCATCATCAAGAACTTGTGCCCTGATGGGACAAATGAGACGAGAAAGCAAACCCTAATTCATGGTCATCTTCATAATTACATATCCAGAGAACTACAGAGCTACCTTTGGAAACTTGGCTCAAATTCTATTGCTTGGGAATTGGTGGGAATTGGACTGTACACAAATTCTTCCAATCATATGGCTGGAGAGCTTTACAGCAAGCTCTCCAGCCAAAGGACACTAGAGAGCTGCTCTCTGGGCCATCCTTCCCCTTAAGGGAGCCCATTAATTGACAGTGGGTGTGCCTACATGAGATGCTAGCCTTGCAGTAGCCTAAACCCACTGCACAGTAGTGTGCTAGGCAAAACCTGTGCTAATATGCTATTGCATAGTGGTATTAGGTTACTACGCAGTAAGCATCTGTAAAAACTCATGCATCGGTGCTACTGCCCAGTAGTGCCAGTTTCTGCATATTGTTTTAGTATTTGGTTATCCAAGTACTAAACTTAATGTGCAGTAACTATGGAACATTAATGAAAGTTTAGGCACACCTTCTGGAGAACGTGTACCCTCTCCCCTCCTGGACTTGGTAGGTACATAGCTTGGGCAAGGCCATATTAGGGTACAAAGCCACTGTTAAAGCCAGTCACAACTAGCTACCTTAAACCAAGGCTGTGTACACATGTTCAAAACATGTGGGAGAATTCTCCCTGGTTTGTTTTGCAGATAGAAAAAACTTACCCAGGAATGCCTGAACAGACATTCAATTCCTGAGCCCTTGAAGAGCAGAGAGCTTGCAGTGCTGATGCTGTGCATCCAGGGGGGCCCTGTGCATACATCTCAGTGTTCTCTGCAGGCTCCCTCAATCTGCCTGGAGACAGATGGCAGCAGTGCAAAGGGCACCCCTAACTGGCTGACTCAGACTGTTTAAACCCAGCCTGTATCTCCCCGCAGCACAATGTGGGGATTGTGAAGGAGACATATTCTGCTCCTTGCTGAGCTGGAGAAGTAGAGTCCACTAAGAGCCACACTGTCTCCCTGGGGGTGCTGAAGGGGAAAGTAAAACACCCTCAGAGGCTGGAGGAGTGAATTGGGGCTTCTCTCAGAAGTAAATATGTACAGACATTTGTGCTCTCAGGATAAACTCTCCAGGGACACATTTAACCCTGGTTGTTTCTGAATTATTTTTCTCTTGCAGTGACCACTTTTGCTCTGGGAGAAAAATCCTGAACAGCTGTACCCTCATGGTTTCTCCTGGGAGACTTGCAACTCTTCCAGGAGAAACTGAATGTCTGTATATAGCTCAAGTCAGGTAGGAAAACCAACTCTCATTTTGCACCAGACATTGTTTCCTTTGATCTATACAAATATGATCTTTTTGGGGGATAGGGGAAACCTTATGATTCTTTTAAACATTGCTGTCTTTATAAAATGCAAGCAAGCATTTTGTGGCATTAGGTCCTTCAAGCCCCTCTGAACCTGCAAAGACAAAATGACCTACATTACACTAAAGACTAAGATTCATGCAGAGCTTTAAATATCTTCTTTGCTTTAGCAGGTTTACGTCATCCCCCTAACATTATTAGCATATATTTGTTGTGCTTTGGTAAACAGCAAATAGCTGTATAGATTCCCTCAGAAAATGTTACACACAGTCATGATTTAAACTGTGTCATTAGCACATTTCACATGGGGAGAGGGGCTACTTCCACCTGGATCATGCACATTTATGGTACAGTGACATTTCCTTAAGTAAAGGTGACCGTGGGGGTAAGAGGAAGAAGCCTATTAATAAAAGGTGGGGAGGAGAGGGGGAGAAGAAAACAAAGCAAATCTTCCAGGATCTGCCATGAAGGCTGCTTACTTTGCAGTTTGTTTCCACAGTGCTCTGGAGCCTCCTCCTTGCATCAAGTTAATCAGAAATTCTTTTCACATTGCATGTTCTCAGGATGTACAGTGCCTACCCTTTGGAATGAGATCCTTGCAAGTGAACAAACAGCATTAGAACATACACTTGAATTTTTAGAACTGCATATATAAAGAGTGGAATGGACAGGGGAATTAATTACCAAAGATTGTAGATAGCTACAGTCACCAAATATAGCATGTTAACGCCTCATGGCTAGTAGACAGTCCTGAATTACTGACATAAATGAAGAGTGCAGTAAACAAAGGCTTCTCCTTAGGAGAGCTAAGGGAAATAGTCCTCGTGAAAGATTAGAAGGGACTCCTTCCTCCCCCAAACCTTGTCAGAGTGTGTGAAATCACAGTATTTTTTGCACTCCATGGAGGTTTGTCTTTATGCAGAAGTGCAAGCGCAGCATGGTCCAGCTGACTGAGCAGAAGCCTGGGAGCCAGTAACATAACTAGGGTAGAGTGAGTGGAGCAACAGCCCTGGGTTGCAAAGGGGTGCCAGTATGGCCCCCTCCCTTCCAGAAGTGTTTGCTATGGCAGCCCATAGAAGCAGGAGGTGGAATTCCATGGGAGGTATGGCTCTGTACCGAGGGGTGGAGGGTGAACAGGGCACCAGAAACAGCCCTGTACTGTTTCCTGTGCCTCCAGCTCATGCTGTAATGGCAGCAGCAGTAACTACCATTCAAGTGAGAAGAGCTGAAAGTCTCAATAGGTAAGAATCTTCTGCCTCTTCCATTCCTTTCCCCCACCCCTCCCACTCCTTGCTCTTCAGTGATTATCATTCTCCCCCACTCTCCCTCACAGAACTGGGCCCTGAAAAAGCATGTAATGCCCCTGCTAAAAGCCAAGTACTTAGTAAAGTTCTTTCCCCATCTCTAGTATACAGCATAGAAAGAAGTTTGTGGCATTCCAGCAAATAAACGTTATGAATTAGCCTACTCTCAAGAGCACTACATGAAAAAGAATGTAGGTGTAGCAGGGCATACCAGAGGAGGCAGTGGTCCTTTGCATACAAATAAGATCTGTATCTCCACATTTCCTTTTTTACTCCTATACTTGTTATTATGTCAATGTGCAATTCTGTGTTTTCCTGAGTTCACCATTTCACCTGTCACTTAGCTTAGGTTCAGACATTCAAAAACCCCCATGTGGATTCAAACTAACATGGATTTCTCTAAGTGGACTATCTTAATTCAGGAGTGAACAGAACACAAGTTCACCCTTTCATGGGAGAGTCGAGTCGCCCCTGTGAGGGGGGGGGGGGGCGGGGGGGGGGGGAGGACATGGAGAACAAAGGATACTTGCATTGACCTCCCAGCATGCCAGAGACTGCCAAGGGCAGCTGAATGCAGCTGAGTGGAGGCCCAAACTGGTTGGATGCTGGGAAATGCCTGCCCCTGCTGCCTTGTTATCTGTCAGCCAGTAGAGGGAGGCATGTTTGCCCCTGCTTGTGGTAGCATAGGGGACTCTGGGCTTTATCCAGGGTGGGGGAAGGACAGATATTGGGGGGAGGTGGGGGGAAGGGCTCACAAGCTGCTTGGGGGAGTTGGTGCCAATGGCACACCCTGCATTCCTAGCCAGCATCAGCAAGGCAAAATGTATCCCTCCCCTGTCCCATATCGATCAGAGCCCCAAGACCACGTGCTGGAGCAGCTCTGGGAAGGGCTCAGAGGATTTTGCCCCACCAGGGCCAGCACCAATTTCCCAGCTAAAGCCCCTCCTCCTCTAGCCACAAGAGCATAGCTGCCCTGCCCCAGGTACCAGAGCCTTGCAGCTGCGGGGGAAGGGGCTTCAGCTGGGAACTCAGTACAGGAGACGGGGGGAGAGGAGGAAATCTTCTGAGTCATTCCTGAAGCCTCTCCTGCGTGTGGTCCCAGGGCTTAGATGGATCTGAAATGTGTGGGACACTCTGTGCTTTGCTGACCCTGGCTGGAAATGTGAGGTGTGCTGTGGAACTGCCTTCCCCAAGTAATTAACAAGCTTTGCTCTCCTTTCCATCTCTGTCTTTCTTGCAGTTGACAGAAAGAGAGCTCAGGGTAACCTATGATTAGGTCTGCTAACCAATTAGCAAACAAGAATGCTTATGAAGGTCCAATACTCCTGTATAAAAGAGGCTTAGAATTAAGAATCTGTGTGCTTGTTACGTGAAATTATTCCGCTTGCACCTTGTATTGCTAGCAATAAATCTTATTTATACTTTCACCCCTGGTATCTTTATTGGCTTTTGCATACGTTTGTGCACATGTTTGAAAACAAACTGGGGATTGTACATTTGCGTTGATAAAAACTCGCCAATACAACTCTTTGCCTCCTGATGCTACACCCCAAGTCCCTGATCACTTGAGAGCTTTGTGGCTGTCATCATGCAGCACATCGTGGCTCCCTGGAGCTGTTCAGGTCCACATCAGCAAGGTCCTAGCACCTGGGTACCAGGAGACTCTCCAGCAAGCAGTACAGGGTTTATGCCTCACAGCTGAGCAGTTCTAATACTGTCCAGGAAAGGGCCTTGCATTCACGAGTCCTCTCACTACACTGCATCATGCATTAGCCTTGGCACCATATTTATCTCAGGTACTTCAGGAGCTGAGCAGAGCCCTCAGCAAACAGCAAGAGCATCCCAGCTCCTTCCAGCTGCACTGGGAGGGTAGGCCTCTTCTGAACTGTCAGGAAACAGATCTCACAGGGCTTTGAACTGCACCTGGGTGCAAGTGTCACTCCCTCAGTAACCTCCAACTCGTATAATCGGTGCCATGGAGATGCCTCCAAGAGAAGATGTTTTTGAGGGCTGGCCCTCCACTGCAGATTGAGATCGGACCCTTGGGATGTGAGCCTGAAAGAAGGGTGCGAGGGCTGGGAGGTGTCTTGCCTGCTTGCCTCAGGACAGTGAGGCGGTGCAAAGCCCAGCTGGAGCCTCTGGGGCTGCAATTATTCGGGAATGACCACGCCTGAGAGAGCTGGCTAATTCCCCCGATGCACAGCAGCTGTCCAAAGGGAGCCAGCTGCCGAATGAGCTGCCAGCAGCCTGGAGTGGTGATCTGTAGTGCATAGGAAGGGAAAGCCTCTCTTCTGAGAAGAGCTTTGCTTTGATATGAATGGAACAAGTGAGCACTTATTCCCTGGCAGGAAGGGCTCATCCCCTGGCAGGACCAGAGCCCTAACTGAGGCTTGATCCTGCTGTGAGAGCTTTGCAAGTGGTTGATGGAGCCAGTGGAGCAGGCTGCAGGGAGGTAGGGCCCCAGTTTTGCCCTGGGAGGGCAGAGAGCTCAGCCATAGAATTACAGAAAATGATGCTGGAAGGGACCTCGGGAGGTCACACCTAGTCCAACCCCTGCTCCAAGCAGGACCAGCCCCAGCTCCATCATCCCAGCCAAGGCTTTGTCTACCTGGGTCTTCAAAACCTCCAAGGATGGAGACTCCACCACCTCTCTGGGTAGCCTATTTGACTGCTTTACTGCTGTCCTAGTGAGAAGGTTTTTACTTATATCCAACCTCAACTTCCCTTGCTGCAGCTGGAGCCCATTGCTCCTTGTCCTGTCATCTGCCCCCACTGAGAACAGCCCAGCTCCGTCCTCTTTGCAGCCCCCCTGCAGGGAGTTGGAGGCTGCTATTCAAACCCCACTCGGTCTTCTCTTCTGCAGACTCAATCAACCCAGTTCCCTCCGCCTCTCCTCACCAGTCCTGTCCCCCAGCCCCACAACCATTTTCATTGCCATATGCTGGACTCTCTCCAATGTGTTCACATCCTTTCTGTCGTGGGGGGCCCACAGCTGGACACAGCACTCCAGATGTGGCCTCCCCAGTGCCTAAATGAGGGGAAGCATCACTGCCCTCCATCTGCCGACAACGCTTCTACCAATGCAGCCCAGGATGCCGGTAGCCTTCTGGGCAACAAGGGCACGCTGCTGGCTCATCTCCACCTTCTTGTCCCCTGTAGCCCCCAGGTCCTTTTCTGTAGATTCCCAGCTTGTGATCCAGCCCAGATGTCTCTTATCAAGAGAGCAAAGCAGTGGGTTTTCCTCTCCCCTCCCATGGCACACATTAGTGCCCGTCCAAGGACCAAGGCGGGGGTTTGCTTTCTTTGCACTTAGGGGTAATTGCTATTGAACTCAGTGGGAACAGATTCGGGTTAGGGGTGATGGGAATTTCCACCCTAACTTACTTGAGTCAATCCTATGCCTTCCAGCTAGGGCCTGCCATAAGAATGAGGCCTGCAGGATCAGGCCCTCAGTGACCCTTTGAGAAGCCTGTGAGCGCTCTTATTACGACAGGGGGAGAAAGGGAAATGACAGCTCCCAGGGGGTCACAGCTCCTGGCCCCTGCAACAGGGAAGGCTTAGCTCTGGAGGGCCGCCAGCTCTCAGCCTGGTTCAGTTGCAGGCCTGTTCTCTGTCCTCAAGCACATCCCAGCCTTTCTCCCTACCTCAGTTTCCCCAGCTATTTGACAGATTTCACTGCCTTCACATTTGCAGTGTGCTCTAGGTTTGCGGGGGGATGGGACACAGCGGGGGGACGTTACCAGCCCTTTGCAAGCAGAGACAAGTTCTCCTGGGGGAGCCTCTCAGCACCCTGCCTGGAGCTCCGCTCACGGCTGTCCCAGGGCTGGGGCTGCTCAGGCGCTCCAAGGTCACCTTCAAGCCTGCTCTGCCTTCATCTGCCGTTCCAGAGCCAAGTGCCCTGGGGTCGGCTCCTTGGGGCTTGCCGCCCTGCGAGCAGAAGCCTCCTTGCCAACAAAAGCACTTCCAGTCTCTCCTGCGCTCACGTGTCAGGCGCTCGGGCCTGGGCGCCACTCGCACGAGGGAAGCTTTCTTGTTCACTCTGGTCGAACCTGTGATCTGACCTGCAGCTCAGCTGCACAGACCGGCTTGAGCCCAGCTCTCACAAGCACACAAACTCCAGGGCCCTCAGTGCTCTCCTGTTGGCCCTGGGCACCCTGCGGTCCTGGTGCCGCTTTTACCGCAGGGGAGAAGGGGCCTGTCTCACAGAGCCTGCTGCCCAGGGCCCTCTGTGACCAAGGCAGCGATGGAAGGGTTGCAGGAGCAGAGAGGAGAGCAGCAAGCTCCTCAGGTGGCCTGAGGATGCTGGCTTCCTTCTGCATTGGCGGTGTAGATAGAGCATGCTTGGGCTAGCTTGGGCAGCAGCCAGGGAAGTGCAGCTGCAGGGACTTCACTGTGAGCAAAAGAGCTCCCTCAAGTCCCTGCGGAGGCTTGTAGAGCTGCCTGAGACCTGCACCCCTGCTTCTTGACTGTGCCGGGCGCCCGGCGGGCCCAAGCCTGCCC
>NW_005841861.1:2903268-2913210 GCF_000455745.1 Alligator sinensis | reverse complement strand
CCCCTAGGTGGGGAGAAGGTATGCTAATGAAACATACATGTATGTAAATGAGATACATAGCTAAAACACAGGTATAGAGACATGCTCAGTAAAGAACTCCTTGCGTCACTCCCTTATAACCAATTAGCAAACAAGAATGCTTATGAAGGTCCAATACTCCAGTATTAAAGAGGCTTAGAATTAAGAATCTGTGTGCTTGTTACGTGAAATTATTCCGCTTGCACCTTGTATTGCTAGCAATAAATCTTATTTATACTTTCACCCCTGGTATCTTTATTGGCTTTTGCATACCGGGCACGATCCCAGACTTGAGCTGGGGCCCAACAATACTACGTCCATCCAGGTATATCTTAGATCATGTTCTGCCATTTCTAAACCAGCCTATGTGCACTGAACTTATATTCTTTTACACATTTAGACCAATTTCCAATCACTTATATGACTTCAGCAAGTCTTTTGATATAGTCTCCCACAACATTCTTGCAATCAAGCTAAGGAAGTACAGGTTGGATGAATGAACTATAAGGTGGGTAAAAAAACTGGTTGGATCATTGGGCTCAAAGAGTAGTAATCAATGGTTCAATGCCTAGTTGGCAGCTGATATCAAGTGGAGTGCCCCAGGCCTTGGTTCTGGGGCTCGTTTTGTTCACTATCTTCTACAATGACCTGGAGGATGGGATGGAGTGCACCCTCAGCAAGTTTGCAGATGACACCAAGCTGAGGGGAGGAGTAGATACACTGGAGGGTAGGGCGAAGATTCAGAGAGGCCTCAAGAAAGTGGATGATTGGACTAAAAGAAATCTCCTGAGGTTCACTAAGAACAAATGCAAAGTCCTGCACTTAGGACAGAACAATCCCATGTACCAATACAGGTTGGGGACTGACTGTTTAAGCAGAAGCTCTGCAGAAAAGGACCTGGGGCTTACAGTGGATAAGAAGCTGAATATGAGTTAGCAGTGTGTCCTTGTTGCCAAGAAAGCTAATGGCATACTGGGCTGGGCTGCACCAGTAGGATCAATGCCAGCAGATCAAGGGAAGTGATTATTCCCCTCTATTTGGCCCTAGTGAGACCATATCTGGAGTACTGGGAGCATCTACATGTTGCCTTATGGCAATGTAGTGATGTGCTACATTGCCATATGGAGAGCTATGGTAATGTAGCAATTACATGGGTCTAGTCATAATCAGCAGCTACATAGCCGTAGTGGTGCATTTCCCCAGTATAGCACACTACTACAGTGACATAGCGGTGAAATATAACTGTGCACCATGCACATAGTACAGTAACCACCTGTACTGCACTGTGCTTTAGTAATTCCAAAAGGAAGTACAGGAAACCCTCGCTATTCGCGGATTTGCGATTTTGAATATTCATGGTGCGCTGCACCAACCCATGCTCTTTCCACAGGCAGCGTGATGACACTTTGTTACAGCACTGGTGGCATCTGCGGGAGCTCCATGCTTGCCACTGCTGGGCTTCCACCGCTGTGTTTCCACCACCGCCAGCGCAACTGTGCCGCCCCAGCTGCCGGGGCTCACACCGTTCATGAATGCAGACAATGCAGTACAGGTATTCACAGGTTCCCCCATTCGTGGGGATCTCTAGAACATATCCCCCATGAATGGTGAGGGTCTTCTGTATTAAAGTACAGCACCAGAGCAACGTCACTATATGGTGACAGGTAGACATGACCACAGTGTCCAGTTTTGGGCCCCTCACTACAAAAAGGATGTAGACAAATTGGAAAGAGTCCAGTGGAGGCCTCCAAAAATGGTGAGTGGACTGGGGCACATGACTTATGAGGAGAGGCTGAGGGATTTGGGCTTATTTAGTCTAGAAAAGAGAAGAGAAGACTGAGAGGGGATTTAATAACAGCCTTCGACTACCTGAAGGGGGGGTTGCAAAGAGGATGGAGCTAGACTGTTCTAAGTGGTGGCCGATGACAGAACAAGGAGCAATGGTCTCAAGTTGCAGCAAGGGAAGTTTAGGTTGGATATTGGGAAGAATTTTCTCACTAGGAGGCTAGTAAAACACTGAAACAGGTTACACAGAGAGGTTGCAGAATCTTCATCCTTGGAGGTTTTTAAGATCCAGCTGGACAAAGCCTTGGCTGGGATAATCTATTTGGGAGTGGTCCTCCTTTATGTAGAGGGTTGAACTAAATGATCTCCTGAGGTCCCTTCCAAACCTAATTTTCTATGATTCTGTACTGATTTACGTGTAATGTCTGTACTTGGCCTTAGTTTTTTGCAAGACTCCAGAGAGTAAAGTTGGATTCTTTTCCCCATTAGATATCAGAATATTTTATCCTGCAGAATGACACTCAGAGTCTATGATGCATCTTCTATACAGAAAGGGATTTTAGTTCAAGCAATTTCCCTAAGTGGAGCTGTGGCAGTATCTCATGACTAGAGAGAGTTTATCCAGGCAGCTGGCTCTCAAGTCTTTTAAGGCTTTACAGGCCAGGGCTCTCTCCTTAAAATTAACCTGACTATACAGGAGTAAGTAATATAGGTTTTAGAGCACTAATTTCGAGGGTTCCCCACTCTGCTTTAACAAGCAAGTTGCTGTTTCCTACATCATCTTCAGTTTCCAGGATTATTTTAGGCACAACCAAATGTAGGTTATATGGCAATGATCATTTTCTGAGGTGACACAGGCACTTGAGGAAACCATTTCATTCTCTCAGATGCACCTTCAAAATTGGAAAACCTTATTACCATCATTTGATACCACCTCCCACAGCATTCTTGCAAGCAAGCTAAGGAAGTATGAGTTGAATGAATGGACTGTAAGATGGATAGGAAGCTGGCTGGATCATTGGATTCAATGGGTAGTGATCAATGGCTCAATGTCTAGCTGACATCTGGTATCAAGTGGAGTGCCCCAGGGGGTGGTCCTGGGGTCAGTTTTGTTCAATATCTTCATTAACGATCCGTACAATGGGATGGATTGCATCCTCAGCAAGTTTGTAGATGACACCAAACTGGGTGGTAGGCGGATGTAGTAGGTATGCTGAAGGGTAGGGCTAGGATTCGGAGTAACCTAAACAAATTGAAGGATTGGGTCAAAAGAAATTTCATGCACTTCAACAAGGACAAGTGCGAAGTCCTGTACTTAGGATGAAGGAATCCCATGCACTGGTACAGCCTGTAGACTGACTGGCTAAGCAGCAGCTCTGCAGAAAAGGACTTGGGGGGTTACAGTGGACAATAAGATGCATATGAGGCAGTGGTGTGCCCTTGTTGCCATAAAGTCTAACAGTACACTGGGCTGCATTAGTAGGAGCATTGCCAGCAGATTGAGGGGAGTAATTATTCCATTCTATTTGGCACTGGTGAGGCCACATCTGGAGTATTGTGCCCAGTTTTGGACCCTCTGCTATAGAAAGGATGTGAACAAGTTGGAGTGAGTCCAGGGGAGAGCAACAAAAATGGTTCAGAGGCTTGAACACATGCCTTATGAGAAGAGGCTAAGGAAACTGGACTTATTTAGTTTGGAAAAGAGAAGATTGAGGCAGGGATTTCATAGCAGCCTTTAACTACCTGAAGGGTGGTTCCAAACAGGATGGAGCTAAACTGTTCCCAGTGGTGACAGATGCAGAATAAGGAGCAACAATTTCAAGTTTCTGCAAAGGAGGTTTTGCTTTGATATTAGGAAAAACTTTATCACTAGGAGGGTGGTAAAGCACTGGAAGAGGTTACCCAGAGAGGCTGTGGAATTTCCATCCTTGGAGGTTTTTAAGACCCAGCTAGACAAAGCCCTGACTGCAATGATCTAGTTAGGGATGGTCCTGCTTTGAGCAGGGGGTTGGACTAGATGACCTCCTGAGGTCCCTTCCACCCCTAGTTTTCTATGATTCTATCAGCTCAGATCATATTCGAGGAAGTTAAAATTACATGACTTCACTCTGTATCTTGGTTTAAATTGACAAAATTACTTCAGTTTTATAAAACCCCGGGTCAAAAAAGCAAGAAAACCTGCAGAGAAGAAACGATCACAGTGGCATATTTTAATAGATTGCTTCTTGCTATCCCCTAGTGCCACCTCTGGTTGAAACTCAGCGTATATGAAAAGCTAACAAGCATTTCTAGGAGAACATGAAGTGTAATGTGCTTGACAACTCCTCGCAGGGGGGAGACTGTAAGGGAATCCTGCTGGATTCATCACCTTTTCAAACTGATAATCAAATCCTGAATTCTACTAGTCTTCTGTCTGTACAAATGTCTCCTATTCCCATATTATTATTATGCATGATGAAGTGTTAGCTGTAAGAGGACAGACTGATTTTCATAACTCTTTCGCCTGCATATATACCACAGATAAGGAACACAAACAGGAGTTTCTTTCAAAAGACTCATGTAGTATACTCAGAAAAAGGTGGCATTTTTTTTCCTGTTGTTTAGTTCAGCAATCACAATTTCTTTCAAATATCACCCTGCCATAACATATGCCAAACACCTAGGGCCTGATTCTTAGCTGATATGAAATACCCAGACAAAGCTGACTTTAAGGGAGTTTTGTCAATGTATACAAGCCAAAGATTTGCTGCTGATATTTAAAGGGCCAGGGCACTATTTAAACCTATTAACATACATTACATTCTACTGCTCTACCTGCACAGTATATGTTAAACATACATGTGTATGTAGGAAGGAGGAGGTCTATGTCATAGTGTCTGTCACCGAGAAAAAAACAAATGTCCTGGAAAAACAAAGCAAAATATCAGTGCAAAATATAAATGTACAGTATATGCAGGTACATCTCTACCCATATATACATGTATAGGCAGGCACAGACACAGATGAAGATGCATGTCTATTTATGTTTATACATGTAAACATATATACATACAGATATATAGGTGTGCATTTTTACTGTCATAAGTTATTTTTCTCTCAAGTACATACAAATGCATGTGTGTATATAGTTACTGCTATAAAGTCATTTTTCTTATATTTGCAACTGTTTTATTATCAAATGTATCCCCTTACATTAGAAACCATACAAGTTGAAACATATTGTAAAGCGTTAAACAGACCTTAAAATGGTTGCAAGTTATTAATGTACAAAAAAATCCCTGTGGTATCACATCAAACAGCTGCAAGAAGCTTAGAGACTTACCAGCTGCTGCCTTAAAACTTCAGGTTGATGTTTGCTGCAGGAGGCCATTCCGATTTCCTTTCCCATGCTGAGTGCTAAACTAACTTTACTTCTGAGATGTTGTGAGCCATGGTGTTGCTCCTTGGTGCTTATTTAGGGTGACTATGCGGGATGATGTGAAATCCAGGACACTGCCCCTCCCCACCCCCCCAACTCCCTTCCCTGACAAGTCAGTGGCACTGCTGCAGGCAGAGGCAGTGTGGTATAGTTCTGGAATTACTATTTAGGCAGTTAAGGGAGTCAATGGCCCATTAATGGCCCACTGCTCTTTACTTCGTAGGTGTTAACAGTTATCTCCCCATTTTAATGGTCATTCCACTAATCAAGCTAACCTATTTTAGGACAATTTTGCTGTCTTCTAGGGCTTTCTATTTCACAGCTCATGCCTCTCCACCTCCCCACCCCATGCCCCATACCCAGGATACTCATTTTACTTTTCATTGGCTGGTGGGGACCAGTTTTCAAAATGCAGGACTGTCCTGGCCAAACCAGGACATGTAGTCACCCAAGGCTTACTGCATTACTAAAACAAATGTTTTGTACTCCAAGGTTGGCACAATTCACTATTTAGAAAGAGAAATTGCATCTGATAGAACTATGTGGTCATTATCCTCCTGGAGTTGCTGTAACCTGATTTGTGGTTTCTATAAGAACAGCCATTCTACATCATGGGATTTTCAAGCTTAGGGTCAGCCAACAGCTCCTCATCTTTCTCTCCCTGATTCCAGTCCTAGCATTACTAAACCTAATGGGGAAAAAGAAAAATTTTACACATTAATATTAGTAATGGACTGTAAATTATTCACAATGTTATAATGGTGAAAATGTAAATGCTGGGGTTCAGGTGTTCAAGGGGGGTGTCATGACAGAAGCATTTCTGCCTCCCAGTATTTTCCCCTATGTCCATTACTAACTGAAGCCCTGCAGGTTTCTGTCTTGTATTTTATTATTTATGCAATTAAGAGAATAGATAACTTACAAAAAAGAAAAATGACAAGAGACTAAAACAACGTATATAGGAGCTAGAATAACAATATAAAACAGAGAACATCTCACCTAAACAACGTCTGAACCTACCTTTGTTTGCTAAACACCTGCCCAAATAGGAAGGTCTTACAGCACTTCTAAAAGATGCCCAGGCTCATGCTCTGTCAGGCCTCAAGAGGGAGGGAGTTCCAGAGCTGAGGAGAGACTGCACAGGATGACTTCTGTGTGTCTTTGACAAGTAGACCTGGCATACTAATGGGACTTGCAGAAGGTTGCTCTCAGCTGGCCTTGAGGGGGGTGCACCCGTGCTATCATCATAGGGTAAATTTACAGTGTTCTTGTCACTCTCCCCAGCACCCTGCCCATCATGCCTGTTCACATCTATCAAACTCAGAAATGTGGCATGGAAGCCACCATGGGGATGCTCCCATACAGTTGCTCTCACAACCTCTCTCTCAGGCATACACAACAGGCGTGCTCAACCCCCAGTCTTATGTCATCTGGACCATGGGGCTCCCCATAAGACTGGGCATTTGGTGGCAGGGGAGTGGTGGCACTGTTCCCCTTCTGCCAAATTTTCAGACCTATGGGGGGCCCCACAGTTTTGGATAGCATGATCCTGGTCCTGTATGCCAGATTGGTTGTGCAGGGTGATGTGGAGCTAATCCTCAGTGCATGGCTTGGTGTGGTGGTCCAGGGACCCAGGGCCCAGTCCTGGGGTAAGGGCCAGCTGAGGCAGTGCAGGGGCCTGATTCAACTGACTGACTGGCCTGTGCCACTCCTTTGGACTGTGGAGCAAGAAGAGGGTGAGCACAACTGATATACAAGAGTAGCTGGGGATGCCCCAGAGTATCTTCTTACCCACATTTCTGGGTTCAGTGCATGCTAGCAGAGTGGGTGGACAGGAAGGCTTGAGTGAGTCTCTTCTCTGGAGAATGTCATAAGAGTGCCTAATCCAGCCATCTTCTATTCCCTTCCACCCTGTTTCATGCTTCTCTGGCAATGTGGAAAGAATTAAACCTAAAGAAGCCTCAGGCTGTTTTACTTGGCACCCCAGTAATGCTGCTCCATTGCACAAGCCATTGAAAGATGTCACTTTCACTCTATTCTACCCCAACAAGCAGCTTTCTGTATGTTAATTAACCCTTTCTAGAGATGTTTCTTTAGGGTCAATCCTCTTGGAATTTGAATTAAAGGAAACCAACTATCCCATTATCTAATTCTCTGTGTGAGAGATGAATTCTTGACAAAGTCATTTGGCGCAGATTTCTAAGAAGAGATGGGGACAAACAACATAACACTTGATACATTTAGGAATGGGATTGTGTAACATGGTTAGCAGCAACAGCAGGATCCTGACCATGATGATCAAGGATGCCCCTTCCAGTCCTGTGTTCCTCTGATGTGCTATTGGACTATGTTATGTTTCCTTTCCTGATGTTGTCCCAGATCATTTTTAAATAGCCCTTTTCACTCCTGAGACATAGTTGGTCTACCAAAGGAGTACAGTACTGTGAACAGGCCATGCAGAACAGAATCAAGCTGAATCTCTTTGATATACTTTGACACATGTTGCCACTTGATTGACAAGTTGACAGATTTACAGTCTTCAGGTCCATTCATATTTCAGGGAATGACTCGATTTTATGGATAAGATTTTCAAAATATGATTAACACTTAGAAGTGGGACTGAATTTGTGACATAGTTCAGATTCCACTGTGGTATCAAAAAAGACAATAGAATTTAAGAAAGATGAGTGTCAAATTGCATTGTAAAATCTGGCAATTAGAGCCCAGATGCATGACATTTTTACCCACTATAAACTATCTTTTATAATGTCTGCAAAACACAAGCAGATATAAGGAAAACACCTTTTCTATTTTTGCAGAGGAGGATGAGGATCAATGGCTTGAAGTTGAAGCAAAGTAAATTTAGAATGGATATTTAGAAAAATGTCTTCACTGTGAGAATAGTGAGGTACAGATTGTCTTGAGAAGTTGTGGTCTCTCCATCACTCAAGCCGTTCAAGAAAAGATTGGATGGCCACTGGTCAGGGATAATTTAGGCATAGCTATGCCTATTTTCTACCATGGGTTTTTCCCATGCTTCTGGGCTTTGCTGGTTGCCCCTGCCCACTCTTAACCCCACTCTCTTTTTTTTCTGATATACATGTCAAGATGTTTTTCAGGTTCCTCAGAGGTATTGGGTGTTGGCTACAGCTAAGGCTGGGGACTTCAACTGGGGTGCTAAATCTCCTGCTAGGAGGAAAGCTGGAGGTTCCTGGGTAAAGGGTCTTGCCCCTCTGCTAAGGGTTTAGCCGATTCCAGTTCTGGGGGTCAGGAGGGAATTTTACTCCATGTTCAGATTGGTATGAACTGTTGGGGACTTTGCCTTCCTCGGTAGCGAGGGGCCCTCTGCCTGGGTTCTCTTGAGAGACCTTGACAACATTTTACAGGAGCAGGATATTGGCTGTCATGGTTCCTCTGCTTTACCTGTGACAGGTTAGGGTGTTAGGTCTATGTTGTGTCACAGTTGAGGGTAGTCTTATGTAGAGTTTAGGTTGTAGTTGTGTGGGATTGTTTGGATAGGGATGATTCTGCCACAAGGGGTTGAACTAGATGACCTCTGAGTTCCCTTCCAGTCCTACTTCTCTATGACATGATACAAACTCCTCCACTGGATAATTTACCAGGGACTGATGTAGAGATACCCCAGGATAAAACAGCAGTAATAATACATCAATGTAAGTTATACCAGTAGAGACATGCTATGTCTGACATTATCCTGGAATAATGCTTTTGCAATGTAGCCAAGTTATTGTATGTTCCTCACCACTTATTAGTAAGGTGCTGTAATACTGCCTACTATGGCAGCTACCCTGGGTTAAATTTACCTGTATATTCCAGATCCTGTTATAATTTGTATCAGTATATAATACGGATGTAAATAAAACCTGTATTAATAAGTTATGTATTCAGGCCCTTACTAAGATCCCTTACTAATGCCCTTACTAATGCACAAG
Organism: Alligator sinensis; assembly: GCF_000455745.1. Lineage (NCBI taxonomy): Eukaryota > Metazoa > Chordata > Crocodylia > Alligatoridae > Alligator > Alligator sinensis. The sequence goes on along the minus strand of NW_005841861.1, from coordinate 2,904,036 downwards.
CTAATTCTATTCCATCTCAGAGGAAAGGCAGCAAGAGAGCACAGCAGCCCCCCTGGCTCTCCAGGGATCTAGCAGACCTCCTGAGGCTAAAAAGAAAGGCCTACAAAGGATGGAGGATGGGATTAACCTACAAGGAGTAATATTCTGCACTGGTCCAGTCCTGCAGGGAGCAAACCAGGAAAGCCAAGGCTGCAACTGAACTCCAACTAGCTTCGAGTATCAAGGACAATAAAAAGTCCTTTTTAAGATATGTGGGGAGCCAGAGGAAAAGCAAGGGCAACATTGGACCCCTGCTAAACCAGATGGGACAACTGACACCCAGGAAAAAGCCAACCTACTAAATGGGTACTTTGTGTAGGTCTTTCAACAATCCCATGGGATGCCCCTGCCCATTATGGGACAGGGAGGTCCAGATGAGGGAGATTCCTTGCCCTCCATCAATGCTGACCTTGTGAAGGAACACCTTGAGAGGCTGGACAACTTCAAGTCCGTCGTCCCTGACAATCTACACCCCAGGGTACTCAAGGAGCTGCCGAGAATCATAGCCCAGTCGCTGGCACAAATCTTTGAGAACTCCTGGCACTCTGGTGTAGTGCCCAAAGACTGGAAGAAGGCCAATGTGGTGCCTATCTTCAAGAAAGGGAGGAAAGTGGATCTGGCAAACTATAGGGCCATCAGCCTGACTTCTATCCTGGGAAAGCTCTTAGAAAAGTTTATTAAAGAGGCCATCCTTAATGGATTGGCCAACACCAACATCCTGAGGGATAG
>NW_005841861.1:2897105-2903258 GCF_000455745.1 Alligator sinensis | reverse complement strand
TATATCTTGACTTCAAAAAAGCCTTCAATCTGGTATCCCATGATCACCTCTTGGCAAAACTGGCCAATTGTGGCCTTGGGTCCACCACAATCCGCTGGCTGGGAAATTGGCTCCGTGGTCAGACCCAGAGGGCAGTAATTGATGGAAGTCAATCGTCATGGTGCCCTGTGACCAGTGGGGTCCCCCAAGGCTCTGTCCATGGACCCATATTGTTCAACATCTTCATTAATGATGTGGACATTGGAGTCAGAAGCGGACTGGCCAAGTTTGCTGATGACACCAAACTTTGGGGCAAAGCATCCACACCCGAAGACAGGAGAGCAATCCAGGCTGACCTGGACAGGCTCAGCAAATGGGCAGATGAGAACCTGCTGGTGTTTAATACTGAAAAATGCAAGGTTCTCCACCTTGGGAAGAAAAACCTGCAGCATCTTTATAGCTTCGGCAGTGCTATGCTGGCTAGCACTACAGAAAAAGAGACTTGGGGGTCATCATTGACCACAAGATGAACATGAGCCTTCAATGTGATGCTGTGGCTAGTAAAGTGACCAAAATGCTGGCTTGCATCCATAGATGCTTCTCAAGCAAATCCCAGGACATCATTCTCCCCTTGTACTCGGCCTTGGTGAGGCCACAGCTGGAGTACTGCATCCAGTTTTGGGCCCCACAATTCAAAAAGGATATGGAGAAGCTTGAGAGAGTCCAGAGAAGAGCCACGCACATGATCAGAGGTTAGGAAAACAGACCTTATGATGACAGGCTGAGAGTTATGGGGCTCTTTAGCCTGGAAAAGCGCAGGTGCAGGGGTGATCTGGTGGCCACCTATAAGTTTATCAGGGGTGACCATCAGCATGTGGGGGAACGTTTGTTCACCAGAGGGATGACGCCAAGGGATAACGAGGTGGAACAGCTACAAACTACTGCAAGACCGTTTCAGGCTGGACATAAGGAAGAATTTCTTTACTGTCTGAGCCCCCAAGGTCTGGAACAGCCTGCCATTGGAGGTGGTTCAAGCACCGACATTGAACACCTTCAAGAGTAAATTGGATGCTTATCTTGCTGGGATGCTATGACCCCAGCTGACTTCCTGCCTTTGGGCAGGGGGCTGGACTCGGTGATCTTCCAAGGTCCCTTCCAGCCCTAATGTCTATGAAATCTATGAAATCCCAACATAGCATATGCTGTGTTCTAAGCTCTTTTGAAATTCTCATGCTAAATGTATTTCTATATTTATGCAGATTTAAAATAAGAAGACATCTTTCCAAAGCTCTACATATACTATAATTATGAATCTTACAATAGATACAGCAAACTAAGTTTTAGGACCATTGAAATCAGTTCCACAGGAAACTGGCCAACTAGTCTACTCCCTTAGTTATCTATGAATCATACCCCTGCCTTTTAAGAGCCCCTCTCAACAGACATTATTTTCAACATGTCCAAAAAAAGTAACTTAAAAAGTGTGCAATTTCAGGCTGAAGAGAAGAGAGAAGTTCCCCCCAAAACACCCTCTTGCCAGCTGCCCCCCTACCCTATCTTTATAACGAAAGGGATCTGGCTAGACTATTAAGTATTTGCTGCAATTGTGATACCAAGAAACAAAGGTCATAAAGGATGCTTCAGGTCATAATCAATACCATAAATTCCACACAGAGAAAATGTAGACAGTACACTGAATACAAGAATGGAAGCATAAATACTGACCCTGCCTCCTCCCTGCTCCATCACACACACATGCCATGCACATACACACACACTTTTGCTGTCACTCTTAATATTAATATTAAACTATGCCACAAACAGGCCATTAAACTATGGCCACAACTTTTTCCACTTGAAGTTTATGAGAAATTTCTACCACTATCTATCTTTCCAGGAGAGGGAGCAGTACAGGTGTTCAACCTGAAGCTGTCCCCTCCCTTCCTGTCTGTACCTTCACCAGACCAAGATGATCCCAATCTGTAAAAGTCATGAGAAGCAGAAGCTTCTGCACAGATCCCAGTCCCTGGAGGGAGTGAAGTGGTGTGGAAAATCTTTCCTCACCTCCCCCAGACTGGGAAGCAACTTGCTTCATTCTGCTCATAGTCTCTGGGAGCGGAGTAGAAGAAGTAGGGCAAAGCCCCCAGCCCACTCCCCAAACTGAGAAGTTCATGCAGGCTAGATCAGGCCAACAGACTGGCCCCATGTGCTGGATCTAGCCACAGTGCTCCAGTGCAGATGCTACATGCAATGTGCAACCTGGACCAGCCATATGTGCTGTTTGCAGCACACGTTCCAGATCCAATTACCCTGGTGCAACACGTAGCACATATGGCCACTCTGGGACATGACCTACATACTACATGTAATGAATGGCACCATTCTGGGGTGCATGCTGAGTGGCCCTCTGCATTGGATCTGACATGTAGGGATAATGTATGGGTCCAAAAAGACTAGTCCTGTATTCAGACTGGCTCTGTACCACATGAAGACCATGTAAGATGAGGGGCCAGTTCTAGCATGTGCTGCATTGCAGCAGGCAGCACTGAGAGCTGGATGATACAGCTCCATGAGCCAACTCTGGCCTGCAGGCCATATCTTTGATATCACTACCTTAAACGTATGGCAGTTTGAATGTCAAAGGAGAATTAAAGAGGACCACAACACTGAATGCAGATTGATAATGAAAGCAAATGACCAAAAAGATTACATGGAGAAAAGGAGAAATGGGTTTGATGGACATATACCTATCCTAGAAGCAGCTAGGGTTAAAAAATCATAAATCTACAGGACAGTTAGTGCCTGAGCTTTTGAGGCTCATCTTCCTACTCAAAAGCTCTTGAGCTAGATACGGGCATTCAAAAATACCAGTGCAGAATCTATCTAAGCTACATGTTTTTTTCTAAGTGGCGTAGTTAAGATTGGTAGCAAACAAAACACACATTTGCCCTTTGGTGAAGGGGGCAAACCTTAGACCAGGTTCCACCATTTTTAAACCAGTTTAAGTGCGTCCAACTTCTGTTCTGTTCTGGATACAAATTCATTTTATGTGCTTAATTTTTGTCCTTTTACAGGTATAGATCAGTTTCCAATCACTTATACTGGTGAAAGTGTAATGTCTGTACCTGACCTTGCAATGCAATGTTTAATGTTATGCCTACCAATGGCAGCTATCCCACACTGGAAATCTGATAAGACACCTGGTTAAAATACGGAATCCCTCTCTACATTTCTTAGGGTGTCCAGGTAGTAAGACTGTGATACAGCTTGTTCCCTGCAGTGGTACCCTCATTCCCATAAAAGATGAAAATGAGAGTAATGTCTGTCCAGAGTTGTGTAATGTGTATTTGCTAGGCACCTTTAAGGGTCTCACTTAAATTCCAACTTCTAACTCATCTCTACTAGGAGTATTTCAAAATTTTGTAAAGGTTGAGAGAGCAGAAATTGATTTTATCTTAGCAGCATCCCCCAACTATGAAATTTCTCTCCCCAAATTACACCAGCCTAACAATCTGGACCAACAATATTGAGTCCTATACAAGGGATGAGTTTAAGTTTCCACATATTGTAACCTGGAGGGCTGGAAATGGGAGATTCATATAACTAGTTATCAAATATTGTCTGCTTCACGCCAGATTTGCTTGTAGTCTGAGAAGGTCCCAAGAGCTCAGATTTTAAAGCTGCATAACTTTTACTGTCTACATAGAAAATCTATAGGAGGTCACATGGAGAAGGTTTTATGGCCCTAGAGAAAACACATACATATTGAACTGTTAATTTCATTAGTGTTAATTGCATTATTAACTGCAAGCACTGAGGCTCAAAGGTACTAAACACAAGGAGCTCCCATTAACTTCAGTTGACATAGGTGTTCGGCACAGTTGAGAACCAGGACTACAGTAAGAATACCTAGCTTGGCAGACAAAAATGTACAAGAAATAGTCTCAATAAAATAACAAAATATCTGTAAAATAGAGGGGTGGAGCATGATAGAGTCTCCTGGTATAGATGTTGCATGTACAAATTGCCTAGTTATATGGTATACACAGTTCTGAAGAGCAGGAGCACAACTCTGAGTACAGGTAAGATTTCCTAAATGTTTCCATTATCTCCAGTTTTCAATAATTTATTCATTAGTAACTTCTTGAAATTTTAACCATTTAGGGTGACATTTTCCAGGTCTGGTCTATACCCAAAGATGAATTGTCTTAGACATTTTTAAATTAAAACAGTTAAATCATTTTTAAGTTAGCTGGAGAAAAACTGTTAAGAAAACCCCCCACTACTATTAAGCCTCACTTTGTTCATTATAAAACAAACCATGCAAATATATCTTTAGTGGCTTGTATGTACAGTGGATAGCTGAAATCTAACAACAGAACAAAAAGAAACATGTAGGAAATGAAAAATGCATTACCAAAGAAACAAGAAGAATCCTCTTTAAGAATCTGTTCGACTCCCTTCAGGTATTTCCATGCCAGTGGCATAGTCGTCCATGTTCTACAATCCTTATTTACTGGTGGAAACAAATACCAGAACTGGTGAGAAAAGTTGTTTTTCTGATTATTTTCCCACAAGTAAAACAAATATTACTTTTCAAGAAAGGCTCCCCTAACTGGAAATATTTTGATTTGTCAAACTTAATCAGTATGATTTTTCAATACTTTTGACATTACTGTCTATAAGCTTGTATGGTACCTCAGGAGAGTTATTTATTAGGTGCCTCTATTCTTCTCAGTGGGCTGTGCTCTCTTGCTGGCTTCCATCTTACATAATACCCTGTCAGATCTCTTCAAGGTGAATCTCATAATAACCACATGCCATAGGAAGCACAGGCCCAAGAGAAGCCCAGTCTACTGACTTTAGATATGCTGGGTTCACTGCTGAGCTAAGCCTAAATGAAGACTTTCAGTTTGGTAATGCTGAATTATCGCACCATTCCTGAAAAAAACAAATCCATAATTTTCTGGTCCACAAAAATATGTTTTGAAAGCTTGTGCCATGACAAAAAAATGAAAAGAAATGCTGAAATACTGACATTTCCCACAGAACAGAAAGGCCAATTTTTGGCCCCACATAATTATTATTAATCTTATATTTATATTCTGTTACAGCTATTAACAACTGATCATTGTTTGTAGGTTCATAGCACCAGAAGCTCCCTGAATCAGCAGGATATAGGGAAGCCATAACTATATCTTACAAAGAATTTTAGCACTTTTCTGAAGCCAATCAACAATTTCCCTGAGGTTAATCCTCAACTGGATCTGAGTCCAATCATGAGCAAATTTGCTGCCACCTTCACAGACGTGAATAGGTGGAGATTCCATTTACATAATCTCATTCATGCAAGTTTGCCGAGGACAGGATTTATGGAAGTCTGTCCTAAGCTTACATAAAGATAACTAATAGCTGTCCATGTGTCCTAGGCGGGGAAAAAGTCGGTGCTCTGTGTTTCTGACCTTCTCACCAATGACAGGATCTTTATTTTTAGGAGTATACCTATGCCTGCTTCATTTGCTGTCTAAACCTGTGATATCTCAGTTGGTTGGTGTGGAGATGATTAAACAATCACAAAAGAAAGATTATGATTTCAGGAAAAGAATAACAAACACGAATAAATCATCTTTTCTGTAACAAAGCTCTTGTCTTCATGCAAACATCTCTATTAGTATTAAAAAAACACACATAAGAGTAAGAAATTGTGTGTGTTTGTGTGTGTGTGTGTGTGTGTGTGTGTGTGTGTGTGTGTGTGTGTGTGTAATGGCCAGATATCCTATTAGAATATTGTTCAAAGTTGACCTTTAAAAGCATCATATATTGACTATCAATTATATTGAACATCAGTGAGCTTTATATGAGGCCCCAGAAAGATATATAATCAAAATTAAAAACAGAGAGAAAGAGTTGACGCTAGTTGTTGCTTATACCTGATGGGTAGAACTAGGAGTCTTAATCCACTTCTACTATTCTCCAGACCTCTGAGAAACTAAGAGAGGTAGTTAGTCATATTAGTCTGAAGTCAGGCAGAAATAAGGGCAAGATGTTGCACTCAGGAAGTGGGTTTTTAAACCTAGTGCTGTGAGAATTGACACAACACTTGGTTGATGGATACCAGATAGACTTGTTTTAGTAACTACCAACAAGCTACAAAACTAAGTAACAAAAAAAGAC
>NW_005841861.1:2878384-2897095 GCF_000455745.1 Alligator sinensis | reverse complement strand
TCCCAGTATAAAACAAGCTATTAGTCCTTAGTATGATCTTAGTTGCACAGAGATCTTTACCCAATACAGGCAGAAAGTAGTTCTTGTACAGCCTTAAAGCTGTGTTTAGGCAATGGATTAAAGCCATTAGCAGAGTTTGATTTTCTTGTGGCAGTCTTGTTACCACAATCCAGTCTTGCCCCAGCCATTGACTTGTACACTGTCCAAGCTTTCACAGTTTTCATATGCAGCAAAGGTAGCTTGTTGGATTGTAGAATCATATACCTCAGGCTAAGCCAAACAGAAAATAGAGTATATCACTTCATCTGAGTAGACCAGTTTATTAGTTACTCCAACAACATGTTTTCTTTCTCCTAAACTTTCTCTTAATCTAGATTACAAACCTAATGAGCAAATAACCCTAAATATAACTCAGTTAAAATAGATGATGTTATAATAGAGAGATTTGACTGGTAACATATTTCTATGAAAAAAATAAGAGTCTATCACAGCTGTAGGGCATATGAATCTCATAAGTAGATCAGAGGAGGAGAATGTTAATTGTTAGTACATAAACATGGCAATTAGGAATTTAAGCATGTCTAATTTTCTTTTAAGCATTTTCTGTTATATTGGAATTTCTATTCACATTTTTTCAATGAAGTCGACATTTTTTATGGATATCATGATGGCTAAATTTTCTAGTTTCTTCATTACAATTTAAAGACAACAAAGTATATAATATTATTGTAAAATAGTAAGATCTGTTTTGTATTTTAAATTTGACAATTTTTTGTAACCCCCTGGATGCTTTTAAACAGGCTGGATTGTCCCAGGCAACCCACTCCATTTCATTCAATACAGTTTGCAAATTTAGTCCCGGGAGAATCATCATGAGATGAGTGGGATATCTCACTAGCAAAAAGCAGGCTGCTTAGACTGCTTCAGTTAGGTTCAGGAAAACCTGCATTCAGATCAGAAGACTGAAGTTTGTGTGTACAATGATTGTTTACAACTCATACACTTCCTTGACTTTTGCTATGTGAAATTCATTTGTGGCTGAGCCACAGCGTCCATACATTCTGAATGGCTAAGATAATTCCATCTGGACACAGCATCAAACTATTCAGTCAATTCCATATGCACAAATCAGCAATAGTATCAGTTAAAGTAATATGTATTTCTGATTATCTCCAAAGATACATTTTGTCCGTACTGCTGTAGCACAAAGACGCTAATCTGAATTACATTTAGCAATTACCCATCACATATATCATTGTTCTACTTTTGATTTATACTCATATGCTCACACTCTAATGATTTTATATTCACAGAGGGATATTTTTAACAGCATAAGATCCACCATTAAGTGTTATATTTGTTAGCTGAAACAGTTTATAATTGTCACTGTTATACATTAGGGCTTTAAGCTTTTCCCTCCATAAATGAAATGAGAAACTATAGAAATACATATATAAATATAATACAGCTAATGTTTGTAAATAGCCTATTAAGTACCATATAGCACCAAATAGCTGTTGTTGACACAGAATCTAAAGGTGAAATAATTTCAGTTGCTGACATTGTTAGTTTGATTTTACTAATTTAACATTTTTTTAAAAGAATTTTCTAGGGTTACATTTGGGAAATAGCCAAGATAACTGAATGTGATATGCCAACTCAGGAGCATGTTAATTCCAAGATATTTTTAAAAGGGCCCAACAAGAAAGAAACTTTGCTAGTGAAAAATAATTGCTTTAACTATGAACATCACTATAAATTATACACGCATGTATGCATGTGTATACATAAAATCATAGAACCATTGTGCTTCACCACCCTCCTAGTGATAAAGTTTTCCCTAATATCAAAGCTAAACCTCCTTTGCAGCAACTTGAAATTGTTGCTCCTTATTCTGCATCTGTCACCACTGGGAACAGTTTAGCTCCATCCTGTTTGGAACCACTCTTTAGGTAGTTAAAGGCTGCTATCAAATCCCCTCTCAGTCTTCTCTTCTGCAGACTAAATAAGCCCAGTTCCCTCAGTTCTTATGAGAAGTCATGTGCCCCAGCCCCCAAACCATTTTCATTGTCTTCTGCTGGACTCTCTCCAATTTGTCCACATCCTTTCTGTAGTGGGGGGCCTAAAACTGGACACAGCACTCCAGTTGCAGCCTTACCAGTGCTGAATAGAGGAGAATAATAACTGCCCTCAGTCTGCTGGCAATGCTCCTACTAGTGCAGCCCAGTATGCTGTTAACCCTTTTGTCAACAAGGATATATGGTTGACTCATCTTCAGTTTATTGTCTACTCTAACCCTCAGTAGGCTTGAGTGAAGCTTTGGTCCCTGATTTGATTCAGAGGAGATATGGCCTGATTCAGTGGCTGAATCTCCAAATCCAAATCAAATCAGGAGACCCTTTAATTTCTCCAAATCAATTTGGAAAGATTCAGAAATTTGGACATAGACACAGCCTTAAGTGTTTTTTCTACATACCTCAAGGTAGCAGACAGCTCGTGAATGCTGCAATGCAGATGGAGCATCCCATGGGAGGGCAGGGGGGTCGCCTGCATACTTGGCAGCAGACCTGGAAGTGGACCAGAAGCACTTCCGGCCCACTTCTGGGTCTGCCAGGGATTGCACTGGGGCCCCCCTCCACGCCTCCCCCGCTCAGCAACTGGTGCCTCCTGGGTCTGGAAGGGTCCCCAGAGTCCCCCCATGGCTGATTGCTGAGCCAGGGGGAGGCACAGGGGGCTTCCCCCAGCATGCTCGGCAGCAGACCTGGAAGTGGACCAGAAGAACTTTCGGTCCATTTCCAGGTTCACTGATGAGTATGTGCCCCTCCCCCCACCACTCCTGTAGGATCCTCCATCTGCCCCAGCATCGCAGCATTCATGAGCTGTGCCTGGTACCTCAAGGTGTATAGAAAAAACATTTAAAGCTGTGTCTATGGCCGAATCACTGATTGTCTGAATCAGCATCGAATCTTCAGATTTGGATTCAGCCGAATTGAATCAGGGACAGTGATCTGAATCAATTAATTGAATTACTGTCCCTGATTTGGGCTGAATATGAATCCAAAATGATTACGGTCCATTTTGCATACCCCTAATCCTCAGGTCCTTTTCTGCAGAGCTGCTGCTTAGCCAGATGTTCCCAAGCCTGTAGGGGTGCATGGAATTATTCTGTCCTAAGTGCAGGGCTTTTCACTTGTCTTTATTGAGCCTCAGAAGATTTATTTTGGCCCAATCCTCTAATTTATCTAGGTCATTCTGAATCCTAGCCCTACCCTCCAACATATCTACTACTCCCCTCAGCATGGTGTCATCCGTGAACTTGCTTACAGTGCAATACATCCCTTTTTCCAAATAGTTAATGAAGATAATAAATAAAACTGGCTCCAGGACCAACCCTTGGGGCACTCCACTTGACACCAGATGCCAACTAGACATCGAGCCATTGATCACTACCTGTTAAGGCCACTTTCTATCCATCTTACTGTCTATTCATCCAACCCGTACTTCCTTAGCTTGCTTGCGAGAATGCTGTGGGAGACTGTATCAAAAGCCCTGCTAAAATTAAGGTATAACATGTTTTTCCCACATCCACAAAGCTAGTCATCTCCTCATAAAGGGCAATCAGATTGGTCAGGCATGACTTGTCTTTGGTGAATCCATAATGATTCCTGATCACACTCTTTTCTTCCAAGTGCTTAGAATTGGATTCCTTGAGGATTTGCTCCATGATTTTTCCAGGGACTGAGGTGAGGCTGATTGGTCCGTAGTTCCCTGGATCCTCCTTCTTGCCGTTCTTAAAGAGCAGCAGTATATTTGCCCTTATTGAATCATCCGGGACCTCCCACAAATGCAATGAGTTTTCTAAGATAATGGCCAGTGGCTCTGCAATCACATTGGCCAAATCCCTCTGCACCCTTGGATGCATTGCATCTGGCCCTGTGGACTTGTACACATTCAGCTTTTCTAAATAGTTCCTAATGTCTTCTTTCACCACTGAGTACTGCTCACCTTCTTCTGAAAGTGTGCTTCCTGGTGCAATAGTCTGGGATCTGACCTTGTCTGTGAAGACTGAGTTATAAAAGGCATTGAGTTCTTCATGTTCCTTGTTAGATGCAGCTCCAATTTCACTTTGGCTTTCCTGATTTCATCACTGCATGCCTGAGCAGTATTCTTATCCTCCTTCCTAGTCATCTGTCCAAGATTCCAATTCTTGTAAGCTTCCTTTTTGTGTTGATGTTCACTGAATAGTTGTCTGCTAAGCCAAGCTGGTCACCTGCCATATTTGCTTTTCTTCATTAACATTCGGATAGCTTCTTCCTGCCCCCTGAGTAAGGGTTCTTTAAAATACAACCAGCTCTCCTGGACTCCTTTCTCACTCATACTGTCCTTTCAGGGAATCCTGCACCTCACTTCCCTGAGGGAATGAAGGTCTGCTTTTCTGAAGTCCAGAGCCCATACTCTGCTTCTCTCCTTTCTTTCTTTTGTCAAGATCCTGAACTCAATCATCTAGTGGTCACTTCTGCCCAAGTTGTCATCCACTATATTCCCTACCAATTCTTCCCAGTTTGTGAGCAGCTGGTTGAGAAGAGCACAGCCCCTTGCTGGCATCTCCAACACTTGCACCAGGAAGTTGTCCCCAATGCTCTCCAAAAATTTCGCTATATCTATTGCCCACCTAACAGATGTTAGATTAACTGAAGTGCCCTATGAGAACCAGGGCCTGTGATTAGGAAACTTCCACTACCTGTTTGAAGAAAGCCTCACCTCATCCTCCTGGTCTGGTGGTCTATAGCAGACACCTACTGCAACATCACCCTTGTTGCTCTCCCTTCTGACCCTAACCCATAGATGTTCAACAGGCCTATCTCCAGTCTCATCCTGGAACTCTGAGCAATCATAAACTGAGCAATCATAAAGTTATTTACATACAGAACAACTCCTCCTCCTTTCCTCCCCTGCCTTACCTTCCTGAACAGTTTGTACCCATCCATGACAGTGCTCTAGTCATGCAAGCTCCCACCAAGTCTGTTATCCCAATCATGTCATAGATCTTTGACTGTGCAAGTAGTTCCAGTTCTTCCTGATGGTTTCCCAGGCTCCACGTATTTGTGTACAGACATCTGAGGTAATTCATGTTACCTTCTGAGTAACAAGTTAAAGGATACATATATTAAAAAATAATACCTTTGCAAACTCAAGCACTTAAATTTATGGAATGACAGAATTAAAACATGAAATCATGCCCATTTTGCCTGTGCATTATTATAGTTTTTAATTACATGATCATACACTACTTTTTCCACAAAACCCTGTCCTCATTTGTCCCTGTGCCAATCTTATCTCTTCCCTAACCTTTACTCCTTATACCATTCCTTGACTACCTAGTCACACTCTCCACTCTTTGGGCTCTTTGCTCTAGTACCACTTTCCTTGCCTAGCCATTCCTAGTCTCTCCTGCACTTCAAAACATTGTCTCTGATTTTCTTCTTCAGTCAGTCTAAGTTCCAAATCAACTCCATTTAGTCTATCCCTTTCTTTCCTTCTCTTCCTCATATTTATCTTTCAATATGGGCCTCCACTATTAATAATAGCTTGAGCTCCATATTCCCACCACACATATATTCCTCCCAGCTTCAGTCTCAGGACTCCTTTCCCAGCAAATCCAAGGTCTCAGTACCCATTTACTTGCCCAGTCCCAGTTCCTTTCCCAGCCATCTAGTTCCCAGTCCCCTTCTCATATTTTTCTATTGGCCAAGGTTCAAGTTTCCTTATCCTGTCCGTCTCTCATTCCTTCCCAGGTTCTGGTCTCTATACCCAGCTGGTCCCACTCTCCCTTCCTCAACTCCCTATCAGTCTCTTATTCCCCTCTCCCATTGCCATTAGAAATATTATTCCAATCTACTCATTTCCCTCCTCCATCTCTTGTCTTTTTCTGTATTTGAAACAGGCAGCTTTCGACTCAACACTGGTCAGGCACTAGCAGAGGAATCAGAGCACAAGTGAAAGAGACTCCATGATCTGAAGTCTGTTCCACAGCTAGAACTGGTAGTGCAGACATTTTCACTTGGCTGAAGGGAATATGACCACTTGTTCTGGTGAGTGATGATATATGTAGGCTGCTTGACTTTGCAAACTCTTAAAAATATTCTTACAGTTTTTATTTATTATTTCCCAGTGTTAGCAGTAGTGATTGTTTAAAATAAATAGGTAGAAAAACATTATACAATAAAACATTTTAATAGGCTGCCTCTGCTTCTCATTTTTTCACAACATGATTTTAATCCTTAAATTACAAAACCAATGTCTTGTATTTGAGTGGCAGGAATAAATACTTCAGCTATTATCTTCATAAGGTTTATAACCTGGGAAGAAGAGCATGGGCCACTGATGCCAAGTTCTTCACTTCATGGCCCATTCTTGTTTCTTGCCCATCACACCCACCAAGGATGTGGTGTTTTATCTAATGTTGTGCTCAGATGGGAAAGGGTTTTGAATCTCTGTATTGTAGTTAGGGGTTTATGAAAAAAGCCCTTCCCCCTCTCCCTTCCAGGGAGCTTAGGGGCTCCAGAAGCATATAGTTTTCTCAAGCCAGGGAACCAGGTTTTGTCTTGTATCCCCAGCCTGTTAATACAGCTGCTCAAGTAGAACCCAGGCATTCATATGTGGTATGTGCTGCTACTGTTTTTGTGGCATGGGCCTGACTTTAGAATATTATTTTGGGATGTCACTGAGAATTTATAAGCAATAAAGATGGAGGGGGAATGCAGAATTTTAAGTTGTTGATAAATCAGTTAAACCTGAACAGAATGTCATCAAACAAAAAAAACATATTTTTTCCCTGAGGACTTTCTCACTGAAGAATGTCTAAGTCCCATGGCAAACAATAAGGGAATTACAGCTCCTCAAAGAGTTTAGAAGAGGCTTTCATAATAGGATGTGTTAAGCAACCTAAATATGGGTATTGTGGCAGCACCTACCAATTCTACTCAGGGAACAGATGCCTCTTTTGCAAACCCTGTTGCAAAAGACAGCAAGACAGTTTCCTCCATTCATGGATATGTAGCTTTAATAACATAGGGCTTAGATGATGTGGATATTCTTAGGGATACATTCTGACAGCAGGTTTTTTTTTCCCCCCAGAGTACCAATAGAAACATGTTAATAACAAATAATATTCATCATTACTCATTACAATAGATTTGTATTTTGGCTAGTAGTTGTACTAACAGATTTGAAATATTCTGGCCTACACACTGTTTCAACTATGCAATAACCAGCAGCATATTTGTTTGCTGTCTATTTAGTTGGAAAAGTTCCTAGTTCAGCAGTGTAGTCATGACTGTTAATAGGTTCACCAGAGCCTGCAGGCAAAGAAAATGAAGAGGTGAGTCTGGGGACTCTGTTAAATTTAAAGCTAGAGGTATGATTTCCTGCAAGTGCCCTTCTCAGCTTATTACTACTTATTAAAGAAAACGTTCAATCCTGGCCCCTTATTATGGAGGTCTCTTATACAGCTAACCTGACAATAGGGCATATTGCTCTGAATTTCCATTTCTGCCTGACACAAGCTATACAAACCACAGGTCCTGTAGAAACAGAGCATTTGATACTATTAGAATTGATTATGATATATTCTTTCTCTTATTTAAACAGATATCTGGTTAGCAGAGCCAAAACAGACTGAAATTCCCTTTCATTTTTTACTCTCTAAATTCCTTTCTAATTTCAGCAGAGGCAATTGTAAGAACACAAAGTAGTAAATGTAATTCTGGACTGTAACCTGACTATCACAAGAGGTATTACGACACACAAACAAAGTGAAAATCTTTTTGTATATAACACTGTTATTATTAGCATATTTTAGCATATTACCTACTGTGTGTAAATGCTGAATAACTTGGAACACTGCTTATATAGAATGGCTAATATATAAAGATTCTAGGCAATTTACATATGATTCAAGGACTCCCTTTTAAAATTCTCTACCACACTCTCCCTTTGAAATGCACAATATGTTATATTATGGCTAAGAACACAAACACTTCCTATATGTGACAGATATTAATTATGATTTTAAAGTGTTTTTTATATAGGGCATCAAATTCATGCAACACTTTTCTAACAGCATATAACCATCTTAACATGTTTAGCTTCTAAAATAGTACAATGAAAGAAGAAAATTTATTGCACTACAAAGGTAAAGTTTTAAAAAAAGAAAGATAGGAGAAAAGATGAGAAAAAAGATATACTAAATATGTATGGTAGTTTAGAGATGACTTTCTATATGCAGCAAGGTTTGCTGAAGTAAGTATTGTAAAAAGTTTTTAACAACACAAGATAAATAAAAAAGATATGCAGATACTCACGTACTCATATTGTATGGGTTTCTAAACTTTACATACAGAATCAAGCCTGCAATTTGATCCCATTGCCCTATGCATTACTATATATTTAGTTAGCTTGCTCTTTGATTTTAGATATAAATTTATATTATACAACTAATACACAAAATGTATAGGGCCAACTAAATAACTTGTGCACTGCATAAATTTTGATTTTAAAACCCTACTCCTCTTAATCCAACTCGCTATTAAAAAGAATGTCCCTGAATAGCTCTTACATCATCATCGTATTCTTATTGACAAAAGTTTATTCCACAGAGGCTTAATGGATACACATCTGGCTCTTTACCTCAGGAAAAAATACAGGAGGTAAAAAAATACAGCATGTCTTTTACAAGCCTGGAAATGTACATATCCACATCAAGATTTTGGAATTAGGTTTTAAAATGATCTGGCTTGATACAGATGACTTAGATCCAGGGATCTCCAGGTTGGTCTGAAAGTGGGGATGGAATCCAACCATCTTAAGATGTTTTTAAAATCCTAGCCATAAAAAGAACAGAAGGGCCAGCACTCAGCTTCTGGGGTCTTTTTAAATGTTTTTTTTTTTTTTTTGAAAACTAAAACACAGTCCAAATCCTTCTTATTTTGAACATACTACTTTATTGGCAGGGGAACAAAAAAATCAGATTAGTAAAAGTATAACATTGGAGGCCCTAATTAGTTAGAGCTGGTCAGGTCATTCACAGTTAAAGTTATTTTTTTCTGGGAAATACAAATTTGTTGAAATTCATAATTTGTGGCATATACTATTTGTGGAGTTAGTGCCATCATGCAGGTTTTGGCTTCTACAAACACGATTTGCACTTCCATGAGAGAAACATCTTGGGATAAGATGGTATTCATCTCTCTTCTAAAGGTAAGAGTTTCTTCTCTTACAGGGTGGCTGATCTCCAAAGGGCTTTAGGTTTGTCAGGAGACAGGGAAGTAGAGGATAAGGAGAACCTAGGATCAGCGAGCCACAAACAATGCACTGGATCAGTGCAGGTAAGCACTAAGGAGCCCGACAGACATCGGGACAGGGGGGTAACAAGGGTACTCATCAGGGGGCTTAAATATCTCTACACTAGGAGCATGGGGACCAAGCAGGAGGAACTTGCACTCCTGCTTGCAAGCAACAACTTTTACCTGGTTGGACTAACTGAAACATGATGGGACCCTACTCATGATTGGGCAGTAGGCATTGATTGGGCAGTAGGCTACAGGTTGTACAGATGGGTTAGATTGGGGAAAAAGTGGTGGGGGAGTGTTACTCTCTATGTTAAGGAACAATACACATCCTCTCTAATCAAGATGGGATCAGAGGAGGGACAAACTGAGGTACTGTGGGTCAGAATACAAGGGGGTGGGGGGGAAAAGGACTTGGTAGTGGGGGTCTACTATAGACTGCCACACCAGGAGGATGAGCTAGACCTGGAATTCTCCAGACAGATCTCAGAGGCCATATGGTCAAGCGATATGGTTGTCATGAGTGACCTAAAACTACCCTGACATCTGCTGGGAAAAGCAGTCAGCCAAACCTAACCTCTCACGTAGGTTTTTAACCTGCATACAGGACCTCCACCTAACACAGGAAGTATACAATCCCACTAGGGGGAATGCCTTGTTGGACTTGGTGTTAGCTATAGGGGATGACCTGGTGGGGAATCTGCAGGTATTACAAGGTAACCTAGGGGATAATGACTATCAATTGATTGAATTCACTATCCGGCGAAGGGTGGGTAAAATAACCATCAGGGCTGACATGTTAGACATCAGAAAAACTAACTTCAATGTGCTCAGGAGGTTAGTTAGTGAGGTGTTAAAACTAAAGAGCATTGGTGAAATGGGGGTCCAGAAAGGGTGGTCATTCCTCAAGGGAGTGATCCCACAGGCGCAGAAGGAGACAATCCCATTGAACATAAAAGGGGGCAAAGGGTCCAAGAAGCCCTCTTGGCTGAACAGAGAAGTCCAGGAAAGCCTAAGGGCAAAGAAAGAGGGATACAGGCTGTGGAAACAGGGAGTAGCTACCAAGGAGAACTATACCTGTCTGGCTCGCACTTGCAGGGAATCAGTTAGGAAGGCCAAAGCAGGATTAGAACTTAGGCTGGTGACAAAAAGTAAGGACAACAAAAAGTCCTTCAGGTATACAGGGAACAAACAGAAGGCGCAGGATAGCATAGGACCCCTACAGGATAAACTAGGACAATTGGTGACAGAGGAGGGGGACAATGCTGAGCTCTTCAATGAGTTCTTTTCATATGTATTCCTAGACACAGACCAAGACAAATCTCTCAATTGGACCCACCAACTGTTAGCACAGGCTTAGTGAAGGGGCACTTGGAGGAGTTGGATGTGTTCAGATCAGTGAGCCCAGATGAACTTCATCCAAGGGTGTTGAAGGAACTAGCCAGTGTCATAGCAGAACCACTGGCACAGCTGTTCAAGCACTCATGGTGCTCTGGTCAGGTCCCAGAGGACTGGAAAAAGGCCAATGTGGTCCCTATTTTCAAGAAGGGGAGGAAGTAGGAACCAGGAAACGATAGGCCAGTTAGTCTTACCTCTATCCTTGAGAAAACTCTGGAAAAAATCATTAAGGCTCACATTTGTGGGAGCCCAGCAGGGGAAATAATACTGAAAGGAAATCAGCATGGGTTCATTGCAGGTAGATTCTTGTTTCTAACCTTGCTTCTTTTTATGACTGTCAGAGCTGATTGGTTGAGTGCCTTGGTACAGTAGAACTTTCTAGCACAAGGCATGGTGAGACAGGGGAATTCTCGGCACGGTGGAGAGCCCCGGCGAGGAAAAGTTCCCACCATTCATATGCAAATGCACATACTCTAATTGGCTGGTTTCAAATTATTCCTACATGGCGGCTGGCAATTGGCTTGCTAGCCGTATAAAGGGTTGGAGTCGTTTCCGCCCAGGTTGGAGAACTCCGTGCTCATCTCGGAGTGGAACCTGGCGGTCTGATCACCCGCAACGACTCCCCGTCGACGATCCTCCTGACGTACCCCCGTGTTTTGCATGCTCGAGTTACCCAGTTTAAAGATATCTCATCTTACAAGAGCTCTTTGGTTTGATTGGAACAGAAGTTTGAAGTTTGTAACTTTCTTCCTACGCTGTACATCGTGACAGTGTAAGTAAAGCCATCTTTGTTTGAACCAGTACGTGTTTGTGCCTAATTCTACTCCAGCGGTCGCAAGTACCCATCTGTACATGCCGGGTTTGTGGCCACAACCCAGCCGACCCTTTCCTGGATCCCAAGCTCGGTCACCCACATGGCGTCACGAACAGGATTGGGATTAACAGGATTGGGAACAAGCTCAGGATCGGGATCGGAATTGGGATTTGGGGAAGACCCGATGGAGTTAGAGTTACTTAGAAGCTGTCCCTGGCGTAGTGGGAGACGCCACATGTCAAACGCCGTGGAGCTAGGCGCCCACATCGCCTATCACCAGGCGGGCAGAATAGGTGGAAGGTTTATCAGTGGCTATCTTTTGCTGAAAGGGGAAGAAGAAGGCCTGGAAGAATGGGAGGCACATCTGCACACCGAAGCGTTCGGGTGTGTGATGGGCAGCGAGCGGGTCTTGTTTAAGCCCCAGGAGGAAGGGAGCACCGTACCCTTCACCAGATTTGAGTCGAGCAAAGTGAGCCCGACCCTCAGCCAGGAGTTTGCCCGCTGCATGCGACTCACGTGGGAGGGTGGAGAACCGACGACGACCAACTGGTTCAGTCCCCCACTGGCGTTTGGGTTGAGGGACCGCGCTGAGACAGGCCCGAGAGATAAGGGGAAAATGTTAAATGTGCTGTTCCACGTCGTAACAACTCTGCTGCGGAAGAATGCAGATTTGGAAGCCCGACTGCTCGCGGCCGTGCAGGAGGGTAAAGAAGCGGCAGTGGAGAAAAGCCCCGAGTCAACGCCACTCCAAGATGGAGCCGAGGAAGGAGCGAGCTGCCCGGAGAAACCGGAAGAGAAGGGTGGAGTTTCGGGAGAATCGGCGGGAATCTGCCCAGCAACCCCGCCCACCGAAATGACGTTGCTCCTGGCAGCCCCGCCTCCTTACTACGGGGAGGGGGCATCAAGTGGGGAGTTGCATCCTCCCCTTCTACCAGATGCAGCAACAGCCTCAACAGCAGCGTGTCCTGCAGCAGCAAGCAGTCGAGTGATTAGTGTGCAGGATGCAGCCTGCACCACCTATCGCACCCGTACATGGACTGAGCTACAGGAATTGTGTAGACGGTCAAAGATAAAGCCTGATGAGACCTTGGCTATATGGTTAGGACGTCTGGTCGTGGAATTCGGATCCGACCTGCTAGATTTAGAAGAGGCTAGTTTCGTAACCCGACAAGCCTCGTGGAGTGGAGGACAAGCCACCGATCTGGACCTAGTGACATGCAATGTTCACTGGCCCATTCCTCTTCCAGCGCTTGTCGTGGGTCAGGTCGATTACAAGTCTCACGTATGGCATGATGGTCGCCCGTCGAGAGTCAATGCAGAACAGATCCTACTGGCGATAATAGGAAGCTTATACAGTTCCTGGAACTCCCGAGCGCACGCACTGGGACTAACACCGCCCCAGCAGCAAGGACCGTGGCCTCACCGCCACCTGCGACACCCAGGGGTAACTTTCAATGGCGTAGAAGCCTGTGTTGAGGTTTATGGAGGAAGGAACGCCACCATCCTTCGAATCCTCCTCAGCCCGTTAGCTGGTCAACCTGCATGTAACCTTCTACGACAGCTTCCGCGGTTACAGGCGCTCATGAAGTCAGACACAGGGACTTCAAGCGACTCGGAGCGAGTATGGCAACCACCACAAAGAACGCCAGAGGAAAGGATCATGTTTGGATTCCTTCTGCAACGTTCCAGGCTCTCGAAGCGACAGCTACAGA
This sequence comes from Alligator sinensis, assembly GCF_000455745.1. Lineage (NCBI taxonomy): Eukaryota > Metazoa > Chordata > Crocodylia > Alligatoridae > Alligator > Alligator sinensis. The sequence goes on along the minus strand of NW_005841861.1, from coordinate 2,883,824 downwards.
TCCTGGGAGATGAAGGCCAATGGCAACTGGCCTATGAACTAGGTTTCCAGTGTCCGGGGGAGCCAGATGACGAGTCTGGGACGTCCTCATCTCAGTAAGCATGGACAAGATCACGCAGCGTCCACGTGTGGATCGTCATCCGTGACGGTGCATCTGTGGGTGTGCGAGAGTCGTCCAGAGCTGAATCATGTCCGAGCACTTGTATCATGTGCTTGGGAGACAGTGGGAAGCCGCAAAGGGGATTTGATTAGCTGTCCCGTTGCGCGTGCGACTCCATATAGATAGTGTAACATAAGTTGATTAATTGTTCAAACAATTTTTTCTTTGCAGTTTTTTGTCCGAGGTTCGAGATACGTGTCAGAGGCGGACCCAGAGAGAGGAAGAGAAGATGCAGAGGTCTGACGTGTGACTTCGCCATGACACCTATTGAACTCCTCGTGATTGAACTTTTTGTGACCAACGTACTTATGTGTGTTTGTGTTTGTATTGGTTACTATTTGATTCGATCCGTTGAGGACAAACTTTTTGCATTGTATGTTTTTGTATATAACCGGTTCCCTGAGAGGAGTGAGGAGTTAGACAGCGTGCATGTGCTTCAAGGTCCAACTGTACCGTCAACAAGGGGGCATGTCAGAGCTCATTGGTTGAGTGCCTCGGTACAGTAGAAGTTTCTAGCATAAGGCACATTGTATATAACCGGTTCCCTGAGAGGAGTGAGGAGTTAGACAGCGTGCATGTGCTTCAAGGTCCAACTGTACCGTCAACAAGGGGGCATGTCAGAGCTCATTGGTTGAGTGCCTCGGTACAGTAGAAGTTTCTAGCATAAGGCACAGTGAGCCGGGAATTCTCGGCACGGTGGAGAGCCCCGGCGAGGAAAAGTTCCCGCCGTTCATATGCAAATGCACATACTCTAATTGGCTGGTTTCAACATGGCGGCTGGCAATTGGCTCGCTAGCCGTATAAAGGGTTGGAGTCATTTCCGCCCAGGTTGGAGAACTCCGTGCTCGTCTCGGAGTGGAACCTGGCGGTCTGATCACCCGCTACGACTCCCCGTCGATGATCCCCCCAACCTACCCCCGTGTTTTGCATGCTCGAGTTACCCAGTTTAAAGATATCTCGTCTTACAAGAGCTCCTCGGTTTGATTAGAACAGAAGTTTGAAGTTTGTAACTTTCTTTCTACGCTGTACATCGTGACAGTGTAAGTAAAGCCATCTTTGTTTGAACCAGTACGCGTTTCTGCCTAATTGTACTCCAGAGGTAGCAAGTACCCATCTGTACATGCCGGATTTGTGGCCACAACCTAGCCGACCCTTTCCTGGATCCCAAGCTCGGTCACCCACAATGACCAGGTCACAAAAAGCTTAGATGCAGGAGTTGAGGTGGATGTCATCTACCTAGACTTTAAGAAGGCCTTTGATACGGTATCACATTCCGTTCTCGTAAATAAACTGACAGGCTGTGATGTAGATTATTACACAGTCAAGTGAGTGGCAAATTGGCTTAAGGGTCATACCCAGAGAGTGGTGGTGGATTGTCAATATCAACCTGTAAAGATATGGGCAGTAGAGTCCCACAAGGCTCAGTCTTTGGACCAGTGCTATTCAATGTCTCTATCAGCGACTTGGACGAGGGTGTAGAGAGCACCCTGTCCAAGTTTGCAGATTATACCAAATTAAGGGGCAAAGTTAACACACCAGAGGGTAGGGAACAGATCCAGGAGGATCTGGACAGGTTGAAAAAGTAGGCAGAATGAAATAGGATGCAGTTCAACAAAGACAAGGGCAAAGTGCTGCACCTGGGCAAAAAGAACCACCAACACTCTTACAGGCTGTGGGATTACCTTCTCAGCAGCACAGCAGTGGCAAGGGATCTTGGAGTCATAGTTGACTCAAAGACGAACATGAGTCGCCAATATGATGAAGTGATCAAAAAAGCTAACCACACTTTATCATGCATTAGCAGATGCATGACGAACAGGTCCAGGAGGTGATGCTTCTCCTCAATGCGGCACTGGTCAGGCTGCAGTTGAAGTATTGTGTCCAGTTTGGGCAACGCATTTCAAGAGGGATGCGGAGAATCTTGAGAGGGTTCAGAGGAGGCCACTTGTATGGTCAGAGGCCTGCAGGCAAGGCCCTATGAGGAGAGACTGAGGGACCTAGATATCTCCAGCCTTCACAAGAGAAGGCTGAGAGGTAATCTTGGGGCTGCCTATAAATTGATCAGGGGAGGGCAGCAGGGAATAGGAGATACTCTATTTATTAGGGCACCCCCTGGAGTAACTAGGAACAATGGCCACTAATTGATGGAGAGCAGATTTAGGCTGGATATTAGAAAGAATTTCTTCACAGTAAGTGTTGCCAGAATCTGGAGGTGGTGCTCTCCCCTGCCTTGGGGGTCTTCAAGAGGAGACTGGACAAGCACCTAGCTGGGGTCATCAGACCCCAGCATGCTTTCCTGCCCAGGGCAGGAGGTCTCTTCCAACCCTAACATCTATGAATGTATACTAGTTTAAGTGAAACAGTTTCTGCAGTCCTGGATGGAATAACTGATCAAAAGCAGACTCGCCAAAGATCAGCCAACAGCCTGGTGATCTGGTCATTTGAGGGAATGAGGTCAACTCAATTCAAGTCTACCTGATTTAGCAACTTAAATCTAGGTCTCCTGCATCCCAGCAAGTGCATAAAAACTGGGATATAGATATCTATTAGATCAGAGAAAAGCTGAGTCTATGTCAAAGTAGAATAGTTCCAAACAGAAACTATTTAAAAGACCCACTCAATAACCATCAACAGCTTGTTCTCCATGACACACACTTTCATAGAAACATAAAAAATTAGGGCTGGAAGGGACCTCAGGAGATCATGTAGTCCAAACCCCTGCTCAAAGCAAGACCATCCCCAGCTAGATCATCCCAGCCAAGGCTTTCTCTAGCCTAGCCTTAAAAATGTCCAAGGATGGAGATTCTACAACTTGTCTTGGTAAGCTATCCCACTGCTTTATTACCCTTCTCATGAAAACGTTTTTCCTAATACCAAACCTAAACTTCCCTTGCTGCAACTTGAAACCATTGTTCCTTGTTCTGTCATCTGCCACCACAGAGAAAGTCTAGCTCCATCCTCTTTGGAACCACAATTCAAATATCTGAAATCCCCTCTCAGTTGTCTCTTCTTCAGACTAAATAAGTCTAGTTACCTCAGCCTCTCCTCATAAGTCATGTGCCTCAGTCCCCTAACCATTTTGTAGCCCTCCAATGGATTCTCCAATTTGTCCAAATCCTTCCTTTGGGGGGGTTCACAGAGTACCGCTACTTCTGTTGACACAGTGCTTCAGATGTGGCCTCACCAGTGCAGAATTGAGTGGAATAATCACTTCCCTTGATCTGCTGACAACACTCTTACTAATGCAGCCCAGTATACTGTTAGCCTTCCTGGCAACAAGGGCATACTGTTGGCTCATATTCAGCTTATTGTCCACTGTAACCACCAGGTCTTTTTCTGCAGAGCTGCTGTTTAGCTAGTTAGTCCCCGGCCTGTACTGGTACATGGGATTGTTCTGTCCTAAGTGCAGGACTTTGCACTTGATCTTATCGAACCTCATGAGGTTTATTTTCATCCAATTCTCCAATCTGTTGAGATATCTCTACATCCTACCTCTACCCTCCAGCATATCTACTACTTCTCCTAGCTTGGTATCACCTGCAAATTTGCTGAAAATGCACTCCATTCCATCTTCCAGATTGTTGATGAAGATCTTGAACAAAACTAGCCCCAGGACTGACTCCTGAGGCCCACCACTTGATACCAGATGGCAACTACACATTGAGCCATTGATTACTACCCTTTGAACTTGATGATCTAGCCAGTTTTCTCTCCACCTTATATTCCAATTATCTAACCTGTACTTCCTTAGCTTGCTTGCAAGAATATTGTGGGAAACCATACCAAAAGCCTTGCTAGAGTCAAGGTATATTATGTCCACTGCTTTTCCCACATCCATAGAGCCAGATATGTCATCACAGAAGGCAATCAGGTTGGTCAGGCATGACTTGTTCTTGGTGAATCCATGCTGACTGTTCCTAATCACTTTCTTCTCCAAGTGCTTAGAAATGGATTCCTTAAGGACCTGCCCAATGATTTTTCCAGGGACTGAGGGGAGGCTGCCCAGTCTGTTGTTCCCTGGATTCTTATAGATGGGCACTATATTTGCCCTTTTCCAATAATACAGAACCTCTTCTGACCAACATGAGTATTTGAAGATAATGACCAGAGCCTCTGCTATCAGATCAGACAAGTTCCTCAGTACCCTCGGGTACAGCACATCCAGCCTCATGGACCTGTACATATCCAGCTTTTCTAAGTAGTTCCTAAACTGTTCTTTGACCACTGAGAGCTGTTCACCACCTCCCCAAACTGTCCTGCCCAGTGCAGTAGTCTGGGAGCTGACCTTGCTTGTGAAGACTGAGATGAAAAAGGCCTTGAATACTTCAGCCTTTTCCGCATCATTGTCATTGAACCATTACTGCCTTTCCAGCAGAGCTGAGGATGTCTTGGTGGCATGGGATAGCCATATCCTTAATAGGGCAACCTCAGTATATTCTCCCCCTCGAGCCTAGGGTGCTCCAGTCCTAACTCCGTCTTTCTTGCCATGACTTTGATGGAATACTTCAGAAGGTGATGTTCGCTCTAGGAACAGTCCTTCTTGAAGAGAGAAACAACTGGGATCCCTAGAAGTCTGTTTTTGATAAGTACAATAAAAGGTGAGCAGGATAGCTGCTCCTTACCTGTCTGCCACTCTACATTCTCTGCCTTCTGCTCCCCATTGTACCTCAATTCTGGGGGCTTCTTAAGGGCTCCAGCTGGTCCTCTTTTCCAATCAGGGTCTCCTTCCACCACACAGCTAGGGCTAGCAGTCCCTGCCAAGACAATAACTGGTCCTGCAGCAGCCAGCCAGCAGGCACAGGTAGGAGTGGGTGGGGCTTGGCTCCATGTGGAGTGCCATGGGGGAAGCTGTGGGCTAGACGGGGGACAGGCACACTGCACCTGGACCACACCAGCAAGCTCTACTGCACATGCTCCCTACCCCTGTCTCTCCTCCCATCCCTGGCCAGCTTTGAGGACCTAACATATGGGTAACGCCCCCACACACATGTGTACATCCATCCCCACTACCCCCTTTCCCTGCAAACACCCCACACTGCCCTCACCTGTCCACACACCCTCCTACCCCACCACCAAACAAACACTCAGGAAGCCAAACACACAGGCAGCCCTGACTCACCTACCTTTTCCAGAGCAAGATCTGGTTTGTGTATATGCCTCAGGTTTGCATTTCTGGTTTACATCAGGAAGCCCAGGAATTTACATTTGCATCACTCAGACCTCAAGCAAAAGCCCTGATCTTAGAATACTGCTTTGTTTCTTTGGTTGGGGGGGGGGGGGG
>NW_005841861.1:2876454-2878353 GCF_000455745.1 Alligator sinensis | reverse complement strand
GGGGGAGGTGGGGGAGAGCAGGAGAGCGGGGTCTTGTCGCCAGGATGGTCTGGGTAACATGAGAAGTAAGGTGTTTTAGATTATATCTTCTACTGGACTAACTGGATAGCCACGAAATTGGTCAAAAAGGGAGCTTATGCATGAGCAATGAGGTTGTTCTGACATGCTGTAATTACACTGCATCAGGGAAGGCTCTATTAATTGAGTCTACTGGTGCATGATAATTACCATGCTCCAGCAGACTTCAGCATCTCCTGTATCAGCATCTCCGTGCTTAAAAATGGCAGCAGAGGTGCTTTAACTAAAGCTTGAACTAGCTTTAGTTAAAGTGACCCCACCACCACTTTTAAGTGCAGGGACACTGATACATGAGAGCTTCAGGCACTTTAATTAGAGCAGCTCCCAGAGCCACTCTAATTAAAGTCCCCTTCCCCCTACTCCCGGAGCACATGTATGAACACGCAAAGTTACTTTCTTCAGGTCCAGACCTGGTACCAGACTTGAAAAAACATGCTTTGTGTTGAAAAACTTTTCTAGAATCTCTCTCAATTATACTGTTGGTCCAATAAAAGATATCTTGTAAAAAACTTTGCTTCTTGCCTGGGAAGGAAAGACAGTTTCATGTCCACCTCTATAATTAATGGCAAATTTAACTTCAAACTGTCAAAAACTGTACTGCAATATTAGGCCAGTCGTTTAATAGTTCATTTGCTTACTAAACAGGATTTAAACTAAAAATTGTTTAGAACAGGAAACAAAGGATTTATTTATCATAAACCTTGTCATCACACCATTACAAGGCTATTTTAAGTAAGTAGTAGTCAGATTTTCAATACTTCTGTAAAAATGCCAGTTATCCACAAAATGTACCACTATTCCTGAACATTTGGATTGAAGAGATTCCAGAGCAACTTTGGAGTGCTTTTAAGATGCCGGGGGGGGGGGGGGGGGGGGTCCAGATAAGTTCATTTCAGAGTGATCCTATACTATCTCGTAGCATTACCATGGAGGGAAGTTCCTGGCAGTGTTCTTTTCCTAGGTAAGTCATAGAAGGATATTGTCTAGGGAGTCCTAAATCAGAAAAGTAGGGCTGTAAGAAGCTTCAGGTAGAGATTCGATTTAGAGGAGATTTGGCCCAATTTGGTGGCTGAATCTCTGAATCTTAATTGAATTAGGGGACCAATTAAAAGGTCCAAATTGATTCAAAGCTCTCTGAATTGATTAAAAAAAGATTCAGAGAGTTTTGGCAATTTGGGCAGTCCCCACTGCCTGCAACAGGGAGCTGGACCTGGACTCCATGTTGGTAAGTAGGGGGCAGGGAAGGGGGGGCTGCAGGAGGGAGCAGAGTACCATGGGGGGACCCTTGCTAGGTCGCATACCCTGCCTGCTCCCTGGCCCCCCTAAGCACCTCCTGACCCTACTTGCTGTCCCAACCCCCGACCATGGATGCCCTGCCTGCCCCAGCTCCTGGTTGTTTTAAAATAGCCCCCACTTACTGACCGCAGCCAGGCAGGGGGGTGATCCCCACTGCTACTGCACTGCCCCATGCTGCCAGGGGGCTCTGCCACAAGCTCCCCAACCCCTGCTACAGTCCCAACCCCTGCCCTCCTCCATGGCTGCCCTGCCTGGCCCAGCTCTCAGCCCTTTAAAAGAAAACAAACAAAAAAACCCAAACTCATCAGCTACTGCAGAAGCCTTGGGGCTTCTGGAGGCTCATGGAAGATGCCCCCCTGCAGTGAGGGGAAGCAAGAATCCCTGCCCCCTCCACTGGGTAGTAGGCCTGTATGAAGCCCCAGCTCAGTGGGTGCTGCCAGGCAAGGAGAGATCCCTGCTGCCCCCCACTGCCCCATGCTGCATGAGGAGTTCTGCATGAGTCCCCTGACCCCCCCCATGGTCCCC
>NW_005841861.1:2858010-2876101 GCF_000455745.1 Alligator sinensis | reverse complement strand
CCTCCACCCTCCCCCAGCCCCCTTCCCCTGCCTCTAGTACTTACCAGCTCAGAGTGTCTGCACCCCCCTGCTGCAGCCACCGGGGACTGCCTGCATCATCAAAGCTCTCTGAATATTTTCTGAAGATTCGGACAGTTCTGAATTGATTTGGACCTTTGAATTGATCCTAATTCAATTCAAATTCAGAGATTCGACCACTGAATTGGGCTGAATTTCTTCCAAATCGAATCACCACCCAAAGCTTCTCACAGCCCTACTGGAGAGAAGCCTGGAGTTCAGGGGTGGGTTGTTTTTTTATTAAAGGGCTGGGAGCTGGGCCAGGTGGGGCAGCCACAGGGGAGCTTGGACAGTGGGCAGGGGGTGGGGGGCTCGTGGCAGAGCCCCCCACATGGCATGGGGCAGTGGGGGACAGCAGGGATAGCCCCCCTGCCAAGCAGGAACTGGTGAGCAGCATATCCTTGAGGAGAGGACTGCTGAAAATTCTTGAGGGGAATCCTTTATTTTGGTTCACTGCCCTTCATGAGGCTCATTTTTTATTTGCTCTTTATTTCTTACAATAGTTTGTAATAATCACAGCAAATTGGTTCCCCTGAGTTCCTTGGACAATTAAAGCTCTTTGGTTAATGCCCCCTGCCTGCTGTTTCCATTAATGCAGTTTTCAAGATTTCTGTCTTTTCATCCTCTGCCTCTTATCCTGGTTTCCCACTTTACCTGATCCCATGGCATCACTATGTAGCAATTAGTCGGAAGGTTGGTGGTGGCATTGCTGCTGTGTGAATCCCAACTTTCATGCTGCTAGACATTACCTGTCTGTATGTAAATATATTCTTAAGAACTTTTTTGTATACAGTCTATACAAGGAGAGGGTCTGGAGAGGGTCCAGAGAAGGGCCACTCGTATGGTTAAGGGCTTGCAGACCAAGCCCTATGAGGAGAGAGTAGAGAACCTGGACCTTTTCAGCCTCCACAAGAGAAGGTTGAGAGGCGACCTTGTGGCTGCCTATAAGTTCATCATGGGGACACAGAAGGGAATCGGTGAGATTTTATTCACCAAGGCACCCCCAAGTTTACAAGAAATAATGGCCACAAGCTAGCAGAGAGCAGATTTAGATTGGACATTAGGAAGAACTTCTTCACAGTTAGAGTGGCCAAGGTCTGGAATGGGCTTCCAAGGGAGGTGGTGCTCTCCCCTACCCTGGGGGCCTTCAAGGGGAGGTTAGATAAGCATCTAGCTGGGGTCCTCTAGACCCAGCACTCTCTTTCCTGCCTATGTAGGGGGTTGGATTCGATGACCTATTGAGGTCCCTTCAGACCCTAACATCTATGAATCTATGAAGAATATGTGCTTAAAGATACACTTTTTGTGATCAGCCATAGGTAGCTATGCTATTATTTAAATCTGTCATTGGCATTTGAGCCTACTTGCCCTCATGATCTATACCTGCCTACACACTGTCCAAACATCACTTACTGTGTGTTTTAGAAAAGGGGGGTTTATTTATTCTTTTTTGTGTTATTATTTTATCAAATTTTTACCTTCCCTTCCTTAGAACCCTATTCTGGCTAAAAAGTCCAGCCAGACTTTTTCTTGTGTCCTTAATTGAGTAGCATCATAAAGATCAATGACATTATCCTCTTTACATAGTCAAAACACCCTGTTAATTTATTGGGGTGGGTCCTGGGTACAATAGAAAGGAAGATCCAGGTCTTAGATCTTAAAAAGAAGCACTGATTAAAACACAAAAAAGAAAACCCTAGTGCTAGGTTTGAACATAATGAGAGATTTGCCATAGACTTTATCAGAGAGAGGATTGTAAGTTAGGATATCTTCTGATTTTTTTTTTCAAATGTAACATGTTATTCTAGATTTACTAATTAATCTTCATTCACAGCTACACTGGCTGCATTATACAGTAGGCCTTTCAATAGTATTGAGTTACTTGAGGTGTGGGCACAGAATGAGCAAATGCATTTTGTAAGAGTCTGCTTCTATCCATTAGTCATGAACAGCTGAATAATTATTAATTTGGTGCCACCGAAAGTGACATAATAATAATTTTGCTATTGTAAGTAGCTCTGAAAAACAAAGCTACAGAACTAGTCTTGGATAGTTTATATTACTAATTTTTCAGTTATTCAGAGCCAATTTGCACCCACAGCTGAACCATAATTGTGAATCACAGTGATTGCTTGACTGTTGGTGCAGATAAGGTAGTTAAAACTAAAGCAAGTTCTCAGATTTTTTTTCATGATATCCACCCACGAGCTTTGCAAGCACAAACTACTTCTTGCATCAGGGAGACTAGACATCAGTCCAGCTCCAGATATGCCTCTAAATAAATAAAGAAGACAATTGCAGGGTAAAAAGGAGCCATATTGAGCAAAAAAACAATTCCTAATTTAGAAACAAAGCTTAGGCCATCATTTTTTGCTTTCATTATCTAATGTGTCAGTGGATTTTAAACACCAGGGTAGAATTTCCAGACTTTGCGGATCATTTAAAAGCTTAAGGGATTATCAAACCAGTCATTTAAAATGACATTTTCACTGTGCAAATATTTGTCTATTAAATAGGCTGTATGGCACAGGACCTGATCAGCCTTGGCAGTGTTACAGGTTGTTCATACACGGCAAACCCCACTGTTTCCTCATAAAGCTGTCAAGTCTCGGTTTAATGAAACATATATAAACTCAATGATGTTAGCCATGTCTCAGCAAGCTAATTCACTTTGGCTTTTTCCTGTCAAGGTCCCCCTATTAGGACTTTTGTCAATTTATCCTTTTAAGAACACCCCAGCTGGCCTACTGCTGGCACTGGGATGAGAGATCTAAGAATGTGTTTAGTTTTCAAACAACCAAAACATTTACATATATAAAAATCTCCCTTGTTCAAATGTTATTATGTTAAGTTGCTGAGGACAGAATACTTGGGTTGTTATTAGGAAAGATGTGTTAAAGTGAGCAAACAACTGCCTAATTCTTTTTTACTCTTCCCAGAACGCTTAAGCAAAGAGAGTCTGCACAGTTGCCTGTCTGCCATTTCACTGAAAACCTGGAATTCCAGTTTAAGGTTTGGGAAAGACAGAGAGAAATGTATAATTGTGTTTTGTCTTCTGTTTAAGAGGCTGGAAACATGTCTACACGTGCCCCTATGGGACCGTTGTTACTGCACCATCATTAAGTACTAAATGATGGCGCAGTAACAGCCATTACTGCATGATGCCAGCAGCGCAAGGTTATTTTTAGCCACAATGTCACCATAGTAATGCGCTATAGCGAGGGAATGCATTGCTACAGCAACATAGCTGCGGTCTCACGGTTTGTGCCTGCTGTTGCTATGTTGCCGTAGTGCATTGCTACAGCAACCCCCACAACACGAAAATAGTGTTTTGTGTAGATGTTCCCTGGATGCATTTTTGGTTAATTCAGTAGATTTCTCTCTGGAGAACAGGTTTTAAATACTATTTAGGTGAAGAGTAAAAAAAAATTGGTAAATTAGAACAATTTCTGAGGTACACGTTTATACCACAAGAACACAACTTACTTCTCAACCCAAATGGTATATGCCCTGGATTAAGTTGTGGCCTTAAATCCAACTTCTAAAGAGAGGGTAAACTGTCAACACTAGTTCCAAAAAATTCCCAGCATGTCTGACACTCATGGCTCAGTCTGCACAAGGAGTGTGAACACATAGTTGGGATTCAAGGCACATTGCTGAGACCATCATGGGAAGTGTATGCAGCTGCTACCCAAAGACAGACCCAAGGCCCCCCTGTTTCAAAGACAGATTACTACAGCATGTAATGTTGTTCAACTGCCACACTCTTGACACACAAGAACTACTGATTAAAAAAAAGTGAAAGCAGTAAAAGAAGAACAGCAAAACCCATGTGCGGGGACGCACACACACACAAAGCCCACAACGTTGCTGAATAGCAACACAAAGCAAACACAATAGAAAATCTTGGCCAGGTCTATTGACTATGTTTTTTCCTTCTTTTTATTTTAATTGAGGATTAAAATTTAGGATACATATAGGATTTGGGATGTTTATTTGATATTTTAAAATGACTCTAGATTAGAAGACTAGACAAAATACTGTGTATTTTTTACCAATAAGAGGCACATCTGACTACTGCTATTAACTAAGGTTTTTCTTTAAAAAAATAAAATAAAAAGGCCTTCTTAAAACATGTAGGAAGCTAGCAGAGAGAACAACTTTAAAAATGTTCTGTGAATCTTCTGTGAAACCTGATTTTAATAGACTTATTTTGACTCCAACTATTCTAGGCAAAACAGCTTACCTGGCACAAATATTTTCTGAAACAAGCCATTTTAACTGAGTAATACAGAACAGTCACAGAAAGTGAATTCATAGCGTTTACCCTGGAAACATGATTTTAAAAATTAAGCTTATTCAATTGAGAAACAGATATACTATATGTTCTTTAATCACAACGAAATCAACAGAATGCTTGTACGCTGAATACTTGAAATGAACTAATAATTAATGAATTACTGAGCAAAATGTTTTCATTGAACATTTTTGAACAATAAATACATTTAACAAAAATAAATCAGTCTGTTCCCAAAGCATTAATAAAAAAAAGACAAAAATTATCCAATAAATTGTTCACAATTAATTATTTGTCCAGCCCTATTTATGATCCTAGTTGAGGTTAATTAAGTCTGTAGAGAATTTTAAAAGTAAGAGGAGAAAGTTGTGACAGCAAGAAAAAATAAAAAACATATTTGTTTGTAATCATTCTGTGGCTTTTTCTCTGTAGCGCTTACCCACAAACCATCCTTTTCTGGGCAAAGGGACCCCCCTAAAAAAATCATCCAGAAAACCCCACATTGCACACAGGAAAGGAAACCAGTGTGTTTAGACAATGTATGTCCAAGCAATGTGGTTGTTAGGGGAAAGAAATCAGAAAGAGGTTGAGTGCTTCAGAGAGATTGCCATTAGAAGTAATTTTCCTTTTCTGCAATATGCATGGTACACAAGCCAAAATCAGAGCTATGATAGTAATACACTTTTTTCATTGCTACTGTTGGCTTGAGGGACATTATTTTGGTGGGAATTAGACAGCCAGCTTCAGTGGCTTAGTGTCCTTAGTGTTCTGTTTAAGTTCTTAGTTCTTAGGGCTCAGTTTAAGTTTTTTTCACAGCATTTGCAGTGAAAGGGAGGTGTTTGATGCTATTCAACATTATCAACTTCTGATTTTCTCAGGTTAACAATCATCAGTCTGTTTGCCCCGCTTCTGAAGGCTGCCAGTGTGCTGAAAATCTACCACGAGTTCTAAGCTTCGGATTGCTCTCTATTTTACAGTACATACCCCTAGGCAAGCTTGCTGCATCAGGCCTGAACAAGTTCCACATATCAAATGCTCATTTGAGGACCGCTGAGGTAAAACTGCTCTTCCTCCCCATAACTGCATGTGTTTGTAGTAACAGAGATGTAATTGGATTCCTACATTGTATCTGAAAATAAGAAATGAAATGTGCTTGTACATGTGATGATGTCACAATGTACAGGTGATGAATATTTCCCTTTGTGCAACTTAATGGCATCACATATTACACATACCTGAGTTTTGTGGGTTTTAAATAAGTTTGCATCATTGCAAACTAAACTACATCATGATGTACTTTAATTCGGAACAATGCTAGTTGGAACATTGCAGCCATTACTCAGCTCCCCCTGCCAGCCACAGGAGAGGTGGGTTGGCTCCACCAAAAACAAATGGATTGGGTCCCTCACTGCTTCTGCCTTCAGAAGGCTCCTGCAGCCAACAAGACACCTGGGGCTGCCCAGGAACAGGCTGGCGTGCCCCTGGGGCAGCACAGGGAGGTGACAGGAGGGTGGATGGATGTACTGGCTGCCAGAGAAGGTGGCGGGGACAATGCACGGGGTGCCGAATGCCCGAGTGGGCTGCTAGGTGGCCAGGTGCTGCCCCATCTCAGAGGCGCATGATACAATGCTTCCCCAAGCCTGCCCAGGCTTCTAGTGCCCTATGCACGATTCCCACTGCAGGCTTTGCCAAAAAGAAAAAAAGAATTGGTCCTCTCGCCACTTCTGCCTTCAGCAGGCTCCTGTGGCCAGCAGGACAATCATTTATATATAGTGATGGAAATTGAAATGGTTTCAAGTAAAAACTCACCGTTTCAATTGAGGAGGCATAGATTGCAACCCGAAGGACTAAACCTCCATCATGTGTACAAGCACCCATTCCCTTTGGGGCCGCTCCGTAGTGACACCTGCTGAAGCAACCACAGGATGGATGAAAAGCTAGCTCTAAAATAAAGGAAGAAGCCATACTGCACTAGACTGAGGCTCAGAAGGCCTGGGTGCCATTTCTTCCTTTACTACTGACATACAGTGTGCTTATTTCTCTGGGCCCATTTCCCTTCCCACACCTTGCCTATTTAGGCTCTATGCTCAGAGATGTGTTCTTGTTATTATTGTGCCTCTGCTAGTGAGGACCTGGGGACTACCATGACAAGAATAACAACAGTTTGCATCTATACAGTACCACTTAAACTAGGAACAAGCTTGTGTTTTAGAGGTAAAAATATTATCCTCTGAGGCACAAGGATTATTGGACCAACTGCATGGTTAAGATAAAGTTAGACAAACTTTCAAATGTAAGGCATCCATGCAGTTGGTCCAATAAAAGATATCACTCACAAAAATGTTTGTTTCTCACATGATTCCTGGACAATCATGGCTATAACCTCAATCCAACATTGCTAATATTATTCTCTTGCATTTTATACTACGGGAAACTAATACAGAGAGAGATTAAATTATTTGAACAAAGTCAATATGCAAGGTAAAGAGTTGTAAAGAGAAAATAAGTGTCCAATTCTTAGTGTACAGTTCTCACAACTATTTACTATCTACTTTCACAAAATTTTGCAATTTTCAATTCTTTCTTCTCACTTCTCCTTAGTGGAGCCCACTGAGCTTTGTTCCCACTTCAAAGACAAAACTGCTTCTCCAATATTTCCCCTGAATTTGTCTTATCAATATACTCAAACAAAACAAATGCCTTGACAACTATCATTACAAAACACCACTTTACTTTTTTCTACAACCTCATAAAAGTCATTTGCTTCCCTTAACAGATTTTGAAAATATAAAGAAAAAAATTTTTTAGCTCTGCCTCACGTGCTCTTCAAGGAGTATGTGAGAAAGAGACAGAAAGAGAGCAATCCTACTTAATAAAATGTAACATGGTTTCTCATTTCTCTCATCTCTCAAATTATCTTTGTATTGGGTAAACATTACTCTAAAGTGATTCACTGGATTCTCCAAGATTTTTTTATGGCTACAGTCAATGCATCTGGATCTAGCATAACTGGATCTTTCCCCCTGTTCTGGCTTAGTTTCATTGTACTGTTGTTACCAAAATCTGGAATGCTGTGCTATGTTTTGGGTATACATTGAAGTGATTTCGAAATGGGAAAGACTTACCACATCTCTTGCCGGCATAACCAAGTGGAAGACTTTCCTTTAGGACACCTTGATAAAGATCTGATCTAGAAACCACAAGGGAGTCAGATGCAGCCTTGGCTATTGATGGTGTGCCAGCCAGAATAGGGAACAGGAATTTAGTGTTGGCAAAGTCAGTTCCACTCAGCATCCAGTCACCATTTCTCAGTTATACGTTTTAGCATAATCTGATAAATTTGAGCAGTAGCTCCTACACTAAGGATATTAATCTCTAAGAAACAGAATAACTTTTTTCTCCTTTGGATAAACTTGGGTAAGATAGGGTTGAAAACAAATCAAAGGTCCATACAGGTTGGACTAGATGATCCAAAGGAGGTCCCTTTCTTTGGATTCTAAGCTTTCAGATGCTTGCCCACCAATATTCACACAGGCAGTTATAGCTTTCACTTAAACTACTGCAGGTCTTGCTCAGATTTTAGTTATTCATAGCCCTGGACCTCATTTACCTGAAAGATCTGAGTCAAAAACATATATTTCCAATAAATCTTTTGATCAGTTTATGTACAAATTTTCATATATTTGCAGCAGAGGATTCTCACCATGACTTCCATCTTAATTTCATAACTGACTTCACCAAAAATACAAAACTTATATATACAAAGTAGAGATAAATATAGTCAGTATGATCTATACACCTAGACTATCCTTCCTACGTTTCACATATGATCTTGGAAATAAAAGGTTTTTTGTGATGATACAGGTATAGATAGTCATATTATTTGTATTAATATAGAGAAAATTACACTGAAGCTCAAGGACCCCCCATGGACATACACTGATTTCACACACATTTTCCACACATTTCTATTGGCTCTGCTTGAAACCACATATTAAAACCCACCAATCTTTCCAGTACAGACTGATGAAAGCCTCAGCAGAAACAGCTGTATTTCACATATGGTTTAAGTTAATATCTTATCCCGAGTGTTTAACTCTGGTTGGCCACGCTGCTTTTTTAATATTCACAACCCTCTTTTGTTTCACATTAAGAATATGCCACTCCACTACTCACCAAAATTGGAGAATGCAATGAAGCTGGTAGCACTTCATTTCTGCCATGTCCAAAATAACATTTTTATTACACGCAATATGAAGACTAGTAGGTATGTGATATCCTGTAAGCACATACAACTGTGACACAGCTACAGTAAAAACAAACACTAATCCATTCATCTAGTTAATATTTCCTTCTAGTACAAATGAAGCACTACTAACAAAAAGTAGGGCAGAATTACTTTTCAGAGAAGTCTTTTATTTCTTAAAAAACATAGAAGTGTCAAAAATAATCTGAAGCAAATCTTTTCTCTCACTCTCTTTCCTTGGATGGTGGCAAAATAAATCAGGGCTGCTTACTAATATCATGCCTAATAAGCAGTGGCCTAGTGGAATTCTGGCAGTGTCCTGGGAATGGTAGTGGTATGCCCCTGCCCATTCTCTCTTTGCACCTGTGTAAGGGGCTCCTCAGTTCTGGCCTTAGGGAAGGGTTTTTAGTCAATGAAATCCATCTTTACATGCACAAACATAATTGCAATGTCTCTCCTGAATATGACTAATACTCAAAGACACAGAAATCAATGTTTCTGAAGTTTTTCTTGGCACATGCATTTCAGGCTACAAAAGTCTTCTTACCAAGTTACCTCACTGCAGGTTGTGATATCATCTGTGGACAGTAGATGAAGTAATGAGTTAAGCAATGAATGACATGACCAATGTGTGTGGGAATATGTTGCAGACTCTGGCTTAACTGACATAGTAGGCATATCAATAAGACTAAAAAAATATTTATTGAAAAAATTAATTGTTATAACTATCGTGGTGATGTAGAACAGGTTTGTAGGGCAAAATGCTGCCCCTATTGGTGGCAGTTTCAAGAGACTCATTGATTTCAATCAGCCCAGTACTCCACCTCCAGTTTTTTTCTATCTCAGTAGAAGCTAAACTCATTTAAAGTCAGAATGCCTCTTATTTATGTCCTTCATATACTTATAAGGGAGAAACCTACAACTGCAGAAAAATACTGCTTTTCAATATTTTCTTTTTAATGTAAAGAGCTATGTCTCATCTTATGAGATGGATCCCTTTCCAACGAGCAAAACATTTCACTAAATATAACATGGGATAGGGACTCACATTTAGAGCTGCAAACCCATTTTCCTCAGAGATTACAATATCCAAAACATTATAAATTCCCAGATAGCTTACAAATTACATGGATTTTGCATGGCCTTTCATTGGAGGATATTGAATCACTTTTCAAATATTGCTTCATTAAATCTTACACCACCTGAAGGTAGCAGAAAGATATCTACTGGGAACCATTTCACCCACTCTTTATCACAGTAATGTGGAATGCATTCCATAGATGGATCTTAGCTTAAATGAGTAACGAGAAGCTACTGCATTCGATATCACACAGTATACTGAGTACCAAACTGTTTTTTGCAATAATAACGACTTGTAATACAATAGTTAGCCCCATACGGCGTGTCCAGATGAGCACACATGTGCATCTTGCAGCATCTCAAACCCCTTTCAGATGCTGCAAGATACATGTACAAAAAAATGTACAAAAAAGGAGCAAAAAAATGTTCCCCACACTACATATTTGCAGTGCAGGGGCAAAATTAGACCCCTGGATATCCAGGAGTCAAAAAAAAACCCATGCTGCAGAACAGCAGGGCAAGGCATGGTCCCAGACCGTGCCTGGAGGAAACCCAGGAATCAGTCCTCCAGTCAGTCCTCCAGGAGAGATGTTCTGGTTTCTGGCCAGAGCATCTCTGTGGTGTTCCTGCTGCACTCAGAGCAGCAGGAGCACCACAAAAGTACTACTCTCAAAATTAAGTTAGGGACATGGGGTGGGGGGGTTATGAGTGAGGGTGGGCATGGATGGGTGTAAGGAGTGGCAAGGGGATGTTACGGGTGTTGGGAGTGGAGGGAGTGGCGGGGGATGTCGGAGGGTGTCAAGAGTGATGGGGTTGCCAGGGGATATGGGGAGGGGAAGGGGATGTTGGGGGCTGTGGGTGGCAGTGGGGGGGGGGAATGTCCCAGTGGGTAGGTACATAGAGGGGCTTGAGCAGGGGCTGCCACAAGCCCGCCCCCCCAACCTGGCCCCTGAGATGCCGGTGGCAGGAGGCAGCATGGTTGTGGCTCTGCGCAGGCACAGTGGGCAGTGACGTGGTGCTGTGAGACCCGGGCTCAGCACATGCGGAATGGACCCAGCCTGGCCTGCTAGTACACAGCCTTGGATGTGCCCGGCTGGATCCACTCAGCATGTACACAGTCTGGGTCACACACTGCCATGTTGCCACCTGCTGTGCCTGCAGCAGAGTCACATCCCCGCACACTGCCACCAGCACTGCAGCTGCTGGGTGGGGGAGCAGGCATGTGGCAGCCCCAGAGCCATCCCCAGGAGAAGGCAGGGCCAGGGGGTGGCAAGTGGTGGGGGTGGGGGCGGTGAGTGGCCAGAGCATGGAGCCAGCAGTGCACAGCAGCCACAGCAGAGCTGGAAGCACGTGGCAGGACCTGACCCATCCCAGAACCACTCAGCATGACTTGCTAGGCTGGCTTTGCATCAGAGTGGAATGCGTAACTCTGGGAGGTGTAGTTCCTGTGCAAAAGCATGCTAGCTGTGCAGCCTGTGCCAGATTGGGCCCACAGGGTGCATTTTCCATGAGGCTCAGGCATGCCCCACTGGTCCACCTGACCCGATTCAGCCTGGGCCTCACAGATGGAATGTGTTTGCATAGGAGACACACCTCCCAGAGCCATGCATCACATGCATCCGGTGTAAAGCCAGGCTAGTGAGCCATGCCAAGCCAGATCCCACCACACACCTCCTCCCCACAGGCACCATGGGGGAAGCAGTACTGCCACCAGAGGCAGGACCTGGTGTAGCGTGCAGGGACAGTGGACTGAGCCAAGCCAAGTCCTGCCAACACTGGTGCAGCTCACGCTGCCAGGCCAGGCTGGTTCCATGGCAGCAAGACCCAGTGTGGCATGCAGGGACCATGTGTCATGCCAAGCCAGGTCCTGCCACCATAGAACCAGCCTGGCCTGGCAGTGCAAGCTGCCCCAGTGCCAGCAGGACCCGACTTGGCTCAGCGCTCTGTCTGTGTGCTGTGCTGGGTCCTGCTGCCTTGGAACCAGGTGTCCCTGCAGGGTGCCTGGAATCCAAGGGGGTGGGGGTGTGGCCCTCCAGGCTGGAGCTTGGGCCCTGCAGACGGGGTCAGTCCATGTGCTGTGTGGGGGGGCTGCAGCATGTGGGGGCCAGGTAACACACCCCTCCTGAAAAGCCCCCTACACGGTCCCACCACACCCACAGTCCCCTCACAATCACGCCACACCTAGCCACACATCGACCCACATCCCTCCACACCCCCACCTGCCTTCCCCTACACCCCTCTCACCCCGCTCCTGAAAACACCACATCCCCATCATGTTAGAAGACAACCAAACACACACATCAACACATATAGATATTTAGAATTTATTTTATTATTATGATAGAGAGACTGGTAGGCTTCCAAATTGCTTTAACATTCTAAATATATCAATAAAGCATTGCACAACTGATCTCTCTCTCTTTCTCTCTCTTTCTATGTATGTATGTATCGTGGTCTTTTGTTCTAATTGTGAAAGAACATGGATTTTGTGGTATTTTAAAAAATGGATTTGAGATGCTGCTGCAGCAGTCCAGCTGGCACAAGGGGCTAGTGTCCCCAGATACCAATTGGCCAGGCCCCAGAAGCTCCTGAGAAGTAGCCCTGATCTGCTTGCTAGGGAAGGTTTTTATATTGCTGGGGCCAGCAAAGGGCAGCTTTTTATACTGCCTGGGCCAGCACAAGTGCTGGCCCCAGGCTCCAGCTCCCCCTGGCTACAGATTTGGGAGGAGCCAGGTGGGTTATTTTGCCCCAAGTGGCACAATTTGCCCCACACCAAAGTGCCTGTCCAGACACACGTGCTCAGGCAAAAAGCCCCGGCTCAAATTTGCACCACTTCTATTTGAGCTGCTGCAAGCACACATGATTGCATGTGTGGATGCGCCCATATTGTACAAAGCCTAATATTTTGGCTAAGGGTAGAATCTAAGCAATAAGATGATAGCGAGTTGCAACAAACAGAACTGGAGAGCACAAGGCCAAGTTCACACTAGAAACTTTTACCAGTATAGCAATGTCAGGAAAAGGCATGCTTTTCAATGAAATTGCTGTAAAAGTTTAGAGTAGACTAATTAGCTGTGGAGTAAAGTGTCACTGTCTACATGTGCAATGCTATTAGGCCACAATAAACTATTTAATTCCACTATAATATGGTACTGTCAAGGACAGACTTACCTTATGGTGGGTTAATTAACTGCAATTAAAAGCACATGTAGATGCTGACCACAGGTGTAAATTGCACACAGTTAGCCCAAGCAGGAGTGGGGCAGATTCTTGCCTGCTGCCTAACCACACAGCTCCACCCTTGCAGCACCCTCTTGCCCCAACCAGCCCCTCTGGTGCCGGGCACCATCATACAGAGTCCAGGGCTGACACCCCATGTCCCTGCCAGCCCAGTCTGAGCCATGTAGAAGTGGCCATGGCATAAACTATTCTGCCCCTGCTCAAATTGCTGCTCTCCTGGGCACATGTGTAGATGCTGCCCCTGGGAGTAGTTTACTCTGGCTTAAACTGCTCTGGAATTTATTGATTTAATTTAATGTGTGGATATACTGAAAAAAAAAATGGTTTTCCTGCTATAGTTTATGTCATTTAGTGAACCAGTATAAGCCAAACTGGCCAAGTCACATTTTTATGACATGTACTATGTCTATATTAGGAGTTTTTCACGATAGTTACATAAGCAAAAGGTAGGGGACTTCCTGACTTCAGACTAACACAGCTATATAGCTCTCTATACCTCACACCTCTATAGCTATACCAGAAAGCCTTTTCCAGGGTAAATTATGCCCAAAGTAATAACACAAGATAGCTATGAGGAATGTAATATGCAGTGATCACAGCATTTCAATTTAGCTACTCATTCTTGAGGTTTGGTAAGCATTCGGACAGAGGAGCAGTGTAAAGGATGCCTTTCAAAAGACTTTGTGGATTATTAGAGGGAGTTCTGCTATCCAGAAATGTGATATGAGGGGATTGTAGATGTGTCCTATTGAGCTCTTCTTATCTCACCTTCCTTACCCAAATTAGAGAAGGAAAGGATAAAACAAGGATTCCTCTCTCTTCTCTATATTTTACTATCTGATCTCCATGGTCCACCCTTCTTTTGAAATCTTCCTCCTTTCCAAGAAGAGAGGAAGCTCAAGTAAGTTTGTGTGGACTGAACTCCCCATCAGCACTCATATAACTCTCTCTCATCCCACTTTGCCCTGAGTGTTAGTCCTTTAGGAACCTCCCTTACTGGGCCTGCTCCTGCCCCCAAACTCTCAAGGACCTTCTTCCCAATTCTTCACTGTACTGAAAGAGCACTGAGTAGGTAAGAGGGCAGGTAATTGGTACCTACATAGAACAGGCCCTAGTGGCTAGAGGGCTAAACTGTAGAATAAATAAGTTTGTCCACCTGAGAGAACAGGAGCATAGAAGTAGAGAGTGTAGTAAAGGCTCCTTTCATCCTCCCCCTCTTTTGCTCCTGTATATCTTTTCCAGAGAAGAGGTAGCGAGTTTCACACCAAAATACTCTGGGGGTCTGATTCTGAACTCAAGACTAATTCTACTGCCTGCAAAAGAGTCACACCAGCATTAAAATAAAAAAGCCAAGGATAACCAGAGTCACTTCCTAATATGCATTGCTCAAATGAAATGCAGCAACAATACTTCCCTGGAAAATAGGAGAGAACAATTCACCAAGTTGTCAAAGAAATATTTTACGACTTCTTAGCCAAAAATGTAAGAAGAAAGAGGAAAATAAGCCCCCAGTGATATGACTAAGTCTTCCCAATGGACTTTTACAAGCAAAGGAAGAAAGGCACAAACAGGAGAAAGGTCATAAAAGGACACATAATTAACATAATCAGTGCAGGAAAGGTGTCAACAAATTAAAATTAAAGAGCCCTATATCATTCACAATACAGGCCTTGGACCCTGCAATGTAAGTGTAATGAAGAATGGGCTGCATGTGCACTGGAATAAGGAAAGCAATTAAATGACAAGGATTCAAGGCATCAGAGAATGTCTAAGCAGTACAGCATCAAAAACAACCAGTAATTGGACTTCAAAAAACAACAGTCAGACCCCAGACCTATTTTGTATAGGTTTATGATATGCTGATATAAATTCCAAGCAAATTCAAAGTCTTTTTTATTTCCCGTCTGTTTTATTTCCTTTTTCAGGGAAACTAAGTCTTTTCCATGGGGATAAATACTTGTAGGGCTTCCTTTGAAAACCCATGACTAATTTCCTATTTGCTCTACTGGAAGCTGGACTGGGACCCATCTGTCTTTTACCCATTATTTACATAAAGGTTTAGCCTTAACTTTCCATTGAGGGGCAATAATGTGCCTGGAAACTACATAGATAAATCATGTCTTATTTAATATTAATTTATTTGCACTATTAGATAAGATAATGTTTTGGATTGGGGGGGATATTCACTTTTTTTGTCCCCATCTCTCTCATACACCTATTTATAGCTGACCCATCATTATAAACCAATGGCCCCCTCTACCTGTGCAGGTAAAGTTGTGATAGGATCTAATGTGTGATCCACACAATCGTGGTCTGCTGCCATGCCACACATACACTGCAGGAGGTGCAATCGTCAGACCATGTATTAGATCCCTTTGTGCCTTATTGCTGGTGCTGGGGGCTTGTCAGATTCCCCCTGCACTGGGAAAAAGATAGTTCCTATGGCTGGGACCCCCTCAAATGACCCTTTTTAAATGAGGGGGTCCCAGCCACTGGGGTGCTCCACATATCCCTGGGGCTGGGGAATCCAGGCTGCTGCAATACCCCAGGCCTAGAGGTTTCACTCACCTCTGAACCACAATCCCCCAGCCTTGGGGGTTTCAGGCACCTCCAGGGCAGCTGTACCACTGGCTGCTGGGTTCCAGCTAGGTCCTAGCACCCAGTGTTCACAGGTGCTGGACTCTGGGTCCCCATTTTACCAGGACCCAGATTCAGCAGCTGTTGCACTAAGAGTCAACTCAGTTGCAGGACTCCCAGCCCTGGCTGGGCATGGTGAACCACCAGGTGATAGGGCTCCCAGCTGCAGAAGAGATTCTGCACATGTAAATTAAAACTCGATAACAACAAGCTATAAAGTTAGTACACATTTTTGAGGTCTAAATTTATAGCTTGTTGGAGGTTTTATGGCATTATAGGTACTTTGCACATGTAGCTAATCTCAAGGTAATTACATAATTAACCAGCTAATTGAGCAATACCTGTAACATGTAGAGGAAGGCCAATGTAATATTTATTATTGCTTCAAATACCTGCATAAATTTAATCTGTAAACTAGACTCATTTGTAAAGTTTCATTAGTCTCTTTGTTTCTATGCTCTTTTGTGAAAAGTATATTTGTGAAAAGTATATTTACTGTCTGCAGATCTGAAAAGGGTCCAAAATAAATAATAATAAAACAAAATTCAGAGCCTGGACCATTCTTATCCATAGAAAAATCTGTATAGGAGTAAACATATCATTAAAAACTTAATATCAGCACACCCTTCTTGCATTTTTTTGGATTATAAGAGAGAATATGAGACCTTGAAGAACAGCCAAAGCAGCACACTGAGGTATCATTATAATTAAGGAATCATTCAGGCGGTCTGGCCCACAGTGTAGGGATGCCAACTAAATAAGTAGAGCCAATGCTGCTTGTATTATTTATTTTTGTTATGTTTTAGTATGTGATTTGAATATTAATCATATCATAACACCAAAGCCAATTGTTTCATGGATTCCCTACCAAAGTGATTGCTGGCCCGAATGCCAGGCTGTATATGGCTACCCCGCTATGGTTGCACACTAGATTTCTTTTTACAGAAAGTTTAATGATATTCCAGGTCTTGACCAGGTGTGTAGTACCCAATTTTACATGTAATAGCTGCTTTCATTCCCAGCTATATTGGCTGCAAATACACCACAAATACAACTTTTTTTAACTTCATAAGGGCATGGCTGTAAAGTGCTTTCAAGGGGACAATCATGTGACATAATTTCTGTCTGCACCCCTAGATCCCTAGTTAGGTCAAGTGTGATCTAACTGTGTTTGCACCCCTAGATCTGAGTGTGAACTGCACAGAAGTTCAGGACAGTTAGATCAGTCTAAAAATGGCTGATCTGATGTTGTCTAACAGAGATCAGGTGGGCCATTTTAAGCTGATCTATCCTGAACTTCTGTACAATTCCCAGTGTAGACCCAGGGCTGAAAAGCCCAGCTTCTGGCCCAGCCCAGGGGCTGCACTTTTCCTACCTATCTCAATGGATTTTAGTCTCCCAGCCCCTCCTCCCACCCCAAAAATGGACAACCTTCCCCATGGAGCAGCCCACCAAACACCCCGATCCCACAAGATGCTCCCAGTGCTGGTTTTACCAATATTTGCTAGTGCCAGAAGCTGAAGATGTCAGTCAGGGTGGCAGAAGAGACGGGAAGGATGGGGTGGGAGGTTCATGGGGTGGGGGCTGTTCATTTGTGGTGGGAGGGTTAGAGGACTAAAAATAGCCCCTAGTCTCAGGGGGTGAGGGACAGAGCACCCCAGTCCTCCAAGCCCCCTGTGGACCCTGCTAGCCCCCCCAATCTTGCCAACCATCCTGAACCCCACAACCCCCCCATCCCTCCCATGAACACCAACAGCTACCAATCTCCCCTGTGGATCCCGCTTGCCCCCATGATCCCCCAAGTCTCCATAGACCCTACTTGTCCCCCTGATCTACCCCCCAGAGCTTGCTTGCCCTCCCCCCAAATTGCCCAGGAAGCCCCCCACAGTCCCCCCATCCCAACTTACCTTAGATCCAGTGGCCATTTTAACTCAATCTAACCTCCCACTAACCTCCCCAAATGCCTGTATATACTGTAAGACTCCAATCCTACAAAGATTTACAGACATGCTTATTTATTCATACTTTCAGTTGTCCAAACTGGCTACACATCTAGTTATACTAAGAAGTGATAAGGGCCTGATGTTCTTCTGCATTTATTTTCACCTGTGGAGAAGTAGTGCAGGGAAAATGTACCAGGTAGTTTTAAACCTATTTTGCAGTGATGCAAATAACTACACAAGATATAAGGAAGTGGAGAATCAGATCCACTGGCTCCAGATGAAAAATAGGGAATGCCAGACAGGTGGAATGTATTTAACTATATGATTTGAACTTGGTTCCCCTCAAGCTCTTCTGTAGGAGCTAAATTGAACTATCAGCTAAAAGGGAGGAAACACCATGACTTTTATGAGCTAACTGCTCAGTTCATTAGATTTTCTTGCAAGTAACTGAAATTATTTTTTTTGAGTCAAACATAATATAATTTGGGGTCTTCACATCACCAAAAAATCCAAAAACAAAATTTCTGTTTGGTCCAAACCTCTCATGTTTCAGTTTCGTCTTAAAAAAAAATTATTTGCACAATCCTTCTA
>NW_005841861.1:2844714-2857979 GCF_000455745.1 Alligator sinensis | reverse complement strand
AGAGTTCAAAATCCCAATGTATCAACCTCCCACTATGACAGTCTTTCAAAGATGAAAATCTTGCCATAGCTAAAAGTACCTACACCTCCATCTCTCCATTCAGTTAAAATGTGACCTCTGTGCACTCTCCTCTCTTTCAAACTCAGAAACTGAAATTAAGAATAGTATGGAGACCTGTAGTTCCTGCATGGCATATGCTATCACTAATCACATTTAGATTTTTTGTGTGAAAAGTCATCTTCTCAGCTCAGCCATATGGCAATAGTTTCTCAGCTATCCAAAGACTTCTATTCTGTTTAGTCACATCCCCTGGTTGGTTAGAAAGCAACAGAAATCACAAGCTAAATATCCAACCTTAAATAGCTATAGCATTTATTTTTTCAAGGCATGTTCACAAAACACTGAAGGAAAATACGGAGTCTTTTTGTTTTTACTCACTGCTGTTCCTAGATAGACCTGGTAGGGAAGAGAGCTAGGATAGCATCCAGCTAATTGATGGCTTGACTTCTAAAACAAAGAAAATGTTTCCCCTGATGCAAAGGTTTTTAGATGTTGTAAGTACCTAGAGTCCTGGAACTGCATCCTTGGTCTATCCAGTAGCCTTCTCACAGGCTGCAGATGCCACTTTCCCACTGCATAGTAAAGACAACAAACAACTCCCTCCCACTTTGTGTGTTCCAATCTACCATTTCAAACAGAGTCCTTTGCTTTTTATCCTAAAGTGGTACTTGTTAAAGGAGCTGTTACCACTCAGGCTATTTCCTTTGAGGACGATAACACTGCTGCAGAAGCTTCATTATTATGCTAATCGAGCACAGTCTGAGCAGCTTTCATAACTGCCACATTAAATCATCTACCAAGGGGAGGCCTCAAGAGCCATTTGCATTGTACCGTATACATATTAATGAAGCCAGTAGCTGCAGAGTTGTTTTTGAAGCAATAGGCAGGTCAAAAAAAAAAAAGATATAAGTTTGATGTCTGAAAAACTTGAGATCAGTAAACTTCAGGAAGGTATCATAGGTTCAGGTCAGAGGGTTCGTTCTGTTTGCAGTAAATTAGAACTGATTTAAATAACAAACAAACAAAAAACCCAAAATAAAATAGAAATCTGAAAAACCAAAAAATATGCATCTGCAGTCAGGTGCAATGGCTCAAAAATATCAATGTATTCCAGCAATATCAATTCTAGTTCTTTGACTAGAAGATCCACCACCAGTTTCAATGTGGTGTCTCATAAATCTAATTCACACACACATATATACACACACATACATATATATATATACACATACATACATACATACATACATAAAACCAAAACTGGCCACCAGGATGGCCTGAAACTCTTTATACAAATGCCCTTGGATCAAAGGACTAACAACATAGAAGACAAGATGACCATGGACAAACATACAGACTTAAATCAGCCAGTGATTTAAGAAAAAAAAGAGATCAGAAAGGTAGAGATATACATTTAAAAAGTATGGGTGAACAGAACATGTATGGGGGAGTGGGAACTATTCCCAATGTCCCACATTTCCAGAGAAATTTCCAGAAAAAATGTTTACAAAATGTTTCAGGACACACTCTTATTCTCCTTATACTTATTTTTCACTACTGATGGTCCAGTCTTCTCTCTCCTTTCCTCTTGTTACATCTGGACCCAAGTAGCCCTTAGACTGAGATCCTTAAGACTTCTGAGGACTTCAACCTTAGATCTTCCCCATGTTGCAACAAACATGAGATTGAAGGCCGGACTATACCAGTGAAAGAATTGACCTGGACCTCTCAAGGGAATATTTTACTTTAAAGGGTATGAAGTATCCACAGTCCTATCTGAATCCCTGAACAAATAAACAATATCATATTTACTTACTTTTCAAAACTGTGCCAGTTTCTGTAGACAATTGCTATGGAAACCACAGGCAGCCTAGGACATTACATGTGTGTAAAAATAAATATATACATAAATAAAGAGCAGGAAGTCACATGACCTTCCATCTAATCTTTACTCAAAATGGATGAGCCTTCACTTGCCAAAAAAAGCACTACTAAAAATAAAATTTAAAAGGTTGAAATAGATCTTTAATCTTAAGAAGAAGAAAGAACACATTGGAGATTGAATGGGTCTGCTGTCAAGATGCCTCTTTATGGTCTTCATAAATATCCAATAAGAAAATTCTGGATATTAAGATTATAATATTTATTTGCACAGAAAAGATTATTTCTTTCATGGAACTTACAAACAAACATTCTTTACCCAGGCCATGCCAGCTTTAATGCACTTTTGAAGATCCATAAATTCTCCTATGTGCTTTTCCAACCTCATTGTCCAGTTGTTTCAATAATCTGTTTCTTGCATGATATATTTTTGCATGATGAAGTTCCATTTGGCAGTTAATTCCATCATCTCATAACCCATTCCTTCACCCCCTGCTCCCTCCCCACTGTGACACTGAAGTTTCATCTTTCTCACTTTTAAGACTTTTCCACCAAACAATATCTTCATCATATCAGTTTCACTGGCTACATCAAGAGGTACCATATCATCTACTGCATTGGAAAGATCTAAGCTGAAATTGACCTCTCTTTACATTTGAATTCTGGTTTTAATTTCAGGTCTGGATAATTTAAACTAAATAGTAGGGTATAAACCTAAATTAGAACAATTTGAGGTTCACCAGCTCCAATCTCCTGCAGATGCTTTTTTAAAGTTAATTAGGCATATAAGCAGGCACATATGGGTATTATAACACCCATCATACATGATCCACTTAAGGTAGTTTAAAAATATCAGACCCTCAAGGGAAAGTAGACTATACCACTCTTGGAAAGAAAAAAAAAATGTTCAAATGGGTCTTGAGTCTCAGTGTATAACCAAGATTAAGATAATGTATATGATACTACTATGCTGTAATAGAACAGCATAATGCCATATTATATAAAAGGTCCTCTGGGTAGTGAAAATATAACATTAGCTGTGAGATATAAAAACATGCTTATACAAATAGATATTTTTTGTCTTCAAACCAAGTTCCACTGAAACATTAACAAATGTTTTGAGTGAGTTCCCGACAAAGATGAAAACTTATTTTAGCAAATGAATCAAACCTACATCACTTAGAAGTGCCTACAAGTAATCCCAGAATTACAGATACATTTTGCTCATTTATTATATACTTTGCCCAATCTTGGTTGGGATTGTCTATTATGATGTATGTGTTTTGTGGCAAGAATGGCTTTTTCCAACAGTTTGTACAGCACCTGCTAATAACACAATGGGATCTTTGGTGTTACTGAAATGCTATTATTACCGCTATTAATGATCATGCATATGATTAATGTGCAGTGATACAAAGGTGCACTGTAGCAGTTGACACATGCACATCCCAAAGCATAACCTTTCTTTCCACAAGTAGCACAGGTACCCAGTAGAATTGGAACAAAGTGATTTTGTTATATAAGCAAATGCTACAAGCAAATGAATGTATCCTGAAATCTTTATTTATTGATACTAATGGTTCAACTCTACCACCAAGAGCAACTTTGTGAGCCATAGCAGACCCATGCATAAACAATTGTAGTTCTCTCAACTCATGGGGCTTACATTTCAAGAAAGATTCTTACGACCCAAGAAGTCTTAGTGAAGTCAATGGAATAATTTGCATGACCAAATCTTCAATAACTTAAATGAAAGGCTTGATATTGCAACCTTGCTATGGGCCACAATAATTTTGTCCATTAAACAAATATTAATTTAGTAGGCTGGAGTTCAGTAAGATTAATCCTTTGTCTAACAGCAATGTTTACCTAAGAAATATAGTAATCCTTGCCCCTCTGCAGTTCTCCATACTTTTGGATAGATCTTTAATTTATATGATGCTCTGATCTAATCATATATTATTGTTCAAAATAACTATATTTTCCAGCATCCCCAATTTATCATCACCATAAATTGGCCAACATCCAAAGTTCTTCAATGTCATATGGATGCTGATATAACAAATTGATGATGTTCAAAACAAAATCTATATTTATTAATAGACCTAGCATACTAAAAACCCAGGTTAAAGGAATGTGTACATATGTAACACTATTTCCTAATTTTGTAAAGTGAGTTATTTCACCATAGGGAAAATTTAATACAATAGAGTGCATGTG
Source organism: Alligator sinensis (assembly GCF_000455745.1). NCBI lineage: Eukaryota > Metazoa > Chordata > Crocodylia > Alligatoridae > Alligator > Alligator sinensis. The sequence continues at coordinate 2,853,818 of NW_005841861.1, read as the reverse complement.
CCTGAACCCTTGCCAGAACCTGTCTGTTCAGGAATTTCATCCACTTTAATAAGCTGCTGGTCTCTGGATCTCAATTAACCAGGCAATCTGGTGCTAACATATAGAACTCAGGGAAGAGAAACAAGATTTCCCAAGCTCTCCATCTGGACTACACTGGAATATTTTGCAATAATAAAAAATAAAAATGGGATTTCATACTGCAGATGAAACTTAAAATAATGAATTACAGTGGGGGAAAGAAAAGGTAGTGTAGAACCATCAGCATGGGGCCCCTAATAAAGGTTATTTGTGACAGGTTACATCAATCATTATCAATCTGAATTCAGCATCCAGGTCTTCATTGCATCCCAAATGTGTCTACAAATGGACACTTCCAAGCATTTCCAGCCCATCCACTCCTCACATACATCAAATCCAGAAACACAGTAGTGAAGCTCTTCTGGGGGCATCTCCTGATCTAAAGCATTTCAGAGAAAGAGACCTCATGAGTGAACGTGGGCAAGTCCCCACAGAGCACCTTTACCACTGCATTTCCAGTTTGGCACATACAAACAGGAGCAAGTATGTGAGGATGTCTGGAAGCATCCCTCCCCAAATATACTGCAAACATGGTGGAGACTTGTCCTTTGTTAAACAGCTTATTGATAAAAACAGATCTGGTGTATTCCAAGATCTGCCACAGCTGCCAACTTCTCTCCAAAACTAAGTGGAGCTCTAGGTAGATTTAGGGTTCACCTGCATGGATCAGAATACAAGAAAGGGGCTCATTTTTCTGCAGTTATAACTGAATCACAGAAAATACATGCATCAAAGGCATCATGTGACAGAGCAAATCATGAAACTAAACTTATTTTATGTAAGTGTCACAAGGGAATTAATAGAGATGGAACCAAGAGTTTTTTTTCATAAAATCCCATAAAATGTAATAGATAATTCTCTCTCTTCCATATATATTTCAGACACACTGTAGAATTCTATAGCAGAGATGCAAGTATTGAATTCTTAAAGAAAGCTTAAATAACTTACTGAAATACTATAATTTCCTACTAAATTCCATAAGACTGTTCACACTTTCTCTTTTTTATATAATGCAATAAGGGCCAATTCTCATCTCCCATTACAGTTTTATAGTCTCCTTTTTCTTTAACCATTTCCTTTGCATGCCCCTGGTAATACAGTGTCTCTCTCACTATATGGTTTACAAGCTTAGCAAAATAGAGCCCCAAACTAAGTTGTGGTATGTAGACTTTCTTAATACTTACCCAAAGACTGACAGCAACTGGGGACTGGATGTGGGTGAACTAACTAAAACTGTACCCAGACAAGACAGAAGTCATGATGGTTTTCAGCTGTCATGAACTGCAGGAGATAGGGGCAGCTATCATTGATGGAGTTCAGTCTGTCCTTGTCATTCAGGTTCACAGCCTAGATCCTTTTTGCTGCACTGAAAATCTCAGATCATGGTGGTGACTAGGTGTGGTGGTTGACCAAATCCACCAGGGGGGAAGACTGCAACATTTTTCAGATTCAGATCTGACAGCTGTTGTTCATGTTCTTGTAACTTTGATGCTAGACTATTGCAAAGTATTCTAGATGTGACTACCTTTGAGAACTATCTGGAAGCTGCAACTAGTACAGAACATGGTTTTCTACCTTCTGAGGTGGGCTGGTTGCAAAAAGCATACTACTCCACTGCTCCAGAGTTTGCACTGGCTTCCAATAACCTTTTGGGCACAATTTAAAGTTTTGGACTTAAAATAACAGCCTAGGCCCTTAGCACATGAGGGACCACTTCCTCCCTCACCTTTCACTGTAATCCCTAAGCTCATCAATGAGAAACCTTCTGCAATTACCATCTGTGCACTAAGTTAGTTTGGCAGTTGTGGCTCAGTTTTAGAACTCCCCCCTCAATGCAGCTCACCACAGCGTAAGCCTGGGCATCTTCAGGAAACATTGTAACGCCTTTTCAATTGGGCAAGCTTTTAGCAGGAGGGCATGTTGTAGGCCATGGTTTGGGAAATTTGTCTGTTGTTAAGCCATGCTGAGCTTTTTAGGGGGAGAAAGCAGCATATAAATCCAATAAATAAATACATAAATAAAAATAATAAATGGAAATGTGTCTTTCCTAGTGTATTCTAAGCAGAGGTAATGTAAACCCAGTATAGTGGTTCTCAACCTTGTTACACTCCCAGCACCACTTAGAAAATGGCAGCTCGAAGTTGTCACGTGTGTTTTTGACTACAGAAAAATAGTAAAGCAATTCCACTGTTGCAAAGAGCCCAGAAAGACCACAACAGGGCAGAATGTTTTTAGCACTATTAATTCCTATTTAAATCTCTGGCCATGTCCAGATGAGCATGGCCATGTGGTATTCATATACATACCATACATTTAGGTGTTTTCCATCCTGCAAGGTAGCAGCATGGAGGTCTTTTGGCCCCGGAAGATCCTGGGATAAAAAAAACCCGAGGAAAAAAAAGCAGCATGGCAGAGCATGTGGGGACAGCATGCACCACTCAAAACCAGAGCCTGACTGACTGGAGCCACACTCCAGCTGCCAGCCAGGCTTCAAGTGGCAGGAACACCATTGCTGTAGCCCCAGGAAACCCCCAGGGCTGCAGGAAGGCTGCTGGGGCCAGCCCAGTGCTGGTCCCAGTCTCCCCTACCCCATCTAGTTTAACATGCCATGTGCCAGAGGGCACATTACGCAGGTGTGCCCTGTGGACCAGTAGCATCAGTACAGGGTGTCCTGCTGTTAGCTACCTCCAGGGAAACAAATGTCCACACTCATGTGGACATAGCCTCTGGGTCTATCTTGTATATCATTTTTGCACACCTGACAGTGCTAATTGTGTAACACCCCATGGTTCCCTTGAAAGGATCTTCATCACCCTAGTTGAGAATCACTGATCAAATACAATAAAATAGATTTACCAAATTACATGCATACATTATACACTTTCCATCAGGAAAAGCAGTGAAAAATGTTAAATTGTTTTTTGTAATGGACTAAAACCATGACACATGAGTGTATAGAGGTGGGTTTTGTTTGTTTGTTTGTTTGTTTGTTTGACTACTTATTAAAAGAAAATACAGGGAGGTCAGGCTGGAATATGATCCATAAAAAGTAGAGGTAGGCATGTGTGGCAACTCACTTTATCAGAGCAAGCAAATGCAAATAGGAAGTAGAGCAGTATCTAGTCATTTGCTTAAAAAACAATTCTTTCTGCTCTCTTTGTGTATTTTCTGTCCACAGCTCTTTCTCTTTCAAAGTATCTAGAAGATGCCTCAAAATATCAAATGTTCTTAAATGTGGTAGCAAACTTAGTGGTGATGCAAATAGGTGTGAAAGTTAGAAATAAACTGCCCATTGGTTGCATATACACAACTCCTACTGACTTGAATTGGATTTAGCATGCAAAACTGAGAGATAATCAGACTGAGATTTAAAGAGGTGAGGTTGAATACCAAATCAGCAAAGCAGGTGTAGAAAATAGATATTTATGCTTGCAAAGGGCATAACTAGAAAATCATCTCATCAGAGCAAAATGATAAAGTAGGGGAAGTTCCTGATAGTCTTATATCCTTCTGGTAGTTGCCTACCTTGTTGAGGTGGCTTCTGCCCTTGTAATGTAAGATATATTTTTTGTAGACCACAAAACATCAGATTGCTAATATGTCACACAAACTGGTTATTTATAGCTGGTCACTGGAACTAGATCCACAGGCAGGTTCTAATCTTGGCCTTAATCTGCTGGTTAAGACAGGTTTCTGAATGATTTCTGATACTGCTGTAAGTCACTCCATTGTCTCAGGCAAGCAAGGTTCTTTAAGTAGATGTGATATCTTTTATTAGACCAAATGAGTAGTTGGGAAAAAGTTCTTAGAAAGCTTTTGGGTGCAGTCACCCTTCTTCAGGCATAGGCAGTCTCTGCTGGTCTGAGACTCCAAGGAAAGAGAAAAGCTAAAAGAGTGGCAGGATGTCAGTGAAAGTATAAATAGGTAGAAATTAGAAAGACAAAAGGTAAAACAGGTGAGGGAGAGGGTAGACAGCTGGGGGGAAAAAGGCCAAAGGCAGACATTACAGTGATAGAATACAAGGTAGAAAAGAAGTTGTCTGTAAAAAAGGAAATAGTTGAAGATCAGGAAAACAGGAATGAGAGAAGCTAAAAATGTGACAGGATGACAGTGAAAATATAAATAGGTAGAATTTAGAAAAATAGAAGGTAAAGCAGCGAAGGGAGGGGGCAGAAAGCAGGGTGGGGGGAAGGGCCAAAGGGAAACATTGCAGTGGATAATAGAAAGTGAAAAAGAGGCTATCAGTGAAAAAGGAAATAGTTGGAAATCAGGGAGACAAAGGGCAGAAAAGTAGGGGAGGGGAGAAAAGGTGGGGGAAAAGAAGAATGTAAGAGGTCAGGTCAGGCAGATACATGGTGAATCAGATGTCAGGCAGGGTAATGGGTCATGAATCCAATGTCTATATTGAGTCCATGATTTATGGATCCAGTGAATTATGAAGTGAAATTCATAGGCTCACCTATGAAAGGTGTTTTGTAAGTTCTCTTTGAGGATTAGAACAGAGATTGGAGAAGGAGTGGTTGTCCTGGGAGAAGTGTGCCCCCACAGGTATTTGGGGTTTTTTTTTCTCGTCTTTGATAGATTTCCGGTGTGTGTTCATTCTGGTGCACAGTTGTTATTTGGTTTCTCCTACATATTTTCCGTCAGGGCATTTGGTGTACTGGATGAGATATATAGCATGTTTGGAGGTGCAGGTGTAAGATCTAAGAATGCTGATGGTTCTGTTGTGGGGTGTAGTTATTGTGGGGGTGGTGGAGATGTGTTGGCAGGTTTGCACTTCTTGTCCTGGCATGGTCTGGATCCATTGGGTGTGGTTTGGATCATAGAGAGTTGATGTTAGCAAGGTTCAGTGCTTATTTAAAGGCTAGGGTGGGTGGTTCTGGAACAATCTCTTTAAGAATAGGGTCTTCTTCTAGTATGGGTTGCAATTGCTTGAGGATTTTCCAGGTAGGTTCCAGGGAAGGATGCTATGTCATAACTAATGGTGTGCGATTTGTGGGGATTTTCTTTTTGTACTGCAGCAAACCTCCAAAAACCCAGATCCGTTGTCTCATTTATTCTTGAGTCAGGCAGCTTCTTTGTGCAAGCTTAGCAGGGGTCACTGAGAGACTATCTTATCAGTGCCTGAAATGCATATTTTCTGGTCCACAAAAATTGATTTTTTTTATATTTGGTTTCATCCCAAATCTGTCTCCTGCCATATTTCAAATCCCTAAGCCAAGGAATAACAGCACCAGATATTTTTCAAAGAAAAGATTGTCACTTCTTCATGACATGGACTAAATATTATTTGTATAGAACCATTTTGGTTGAGATTTTTCAAGAAAATTCAGCCTGAAGCACACAACAAGCATAGTCAATTTAAGCCCCCAAAAATTAATGGTCACTGAAGTTATGAACAACTGAAAGAAGGGGTCTTTTAATGGGAGATGATAAAAAACCTTAATAAGTGCTAGTGCTACCAGTCCATACCTATAGTAATACATGTTTAAGATTTTAAAGAACTATGGGTGCTGTCTCTTAAAATGAATAATATACATCATGAGAGAAAGGCATATACTTTTCTGGGTTTTTTTTTCTCCTTGTCTTCTGCTTTTTACCCAAGTTTCATTTTTCTTTTTTTTTTTTTTGTCCTCCACTTAGTGAAAATGCTAGACACATAGCATCTGGGCTTATAAATATCCCACACATATTGGTGCAAATATGACAGTAACTTTACATTGATCTGTGGACTATTTAACATTAAGAAAACCTCTGTCAGCACTAGTCCAGTGTGGCTGTATATTTTACTCCCATGGGAGGCTTGCTACATTTGATTACTGTGCTCAGTGACATGACATAACCTGATTCACACCCTAGATCTTCATTGGGTAGATTGAGGTCAGGGTATAATAAATTGCATCAGTGTATTGGTGTGATCAATTGATTGCAAGGTCAAATATGGCCTAAATCCAAGAGAATATTTTAATACTCCAGACTCTGGGCATTTCCCTGAAATCAATGACTACTTGAAAGGCTTGATAACTGGAGACTTTGGGCCATTAACGGCAGAAGGTCATTAAGTCCCCAGGAATTGTTATGGCTCTTATAACCTTTCTTATCTACAAAAAACAGTTAAACATATAGGAGTAACAAGATCATTAAAGTTATCAGGAAATAGCGGTGGCTGCATTGATGTGAATTACCATTTAATTTCCACTGTTTACTTATGGAGAGTTGCCATGTAGTTAGCACAAATGATAATGCAAGGTTACTATGTGATTGGTACTATGCAATTGGGCCCAACTTCAGAATGACTCATACCTGTAAGAGCATTCTGAGTCAAGCCTGATTTTTAGGCTAATTGTGCTAATCATGTTGTTATCATGATTAGCACCTACAGAACACACATCAGTCTTTCTACAGTTGGGCTTAGTCTACAGCAGAGGTTCCCAAACTTATTATTGTGTACCCCCTTCCAGATTTACCAGATCCCCATGTACCTCTACCAGCATACATTCTACATTTAACTTCTTAATGTCAATTATTATTAGAATGAAAATTAAATCTGCCATTCCACATTTTCTCCCACATACGTCCCAGAGACGTCTTGCAAGTGGTATGCACACCACTACCTGGGAACCCCTGGTCTACAGAATTAAAAGCCAGGAACACTCTGAGTGTATCCACACCCAAAGCTCTCATCTGGTGCCAGGGATCCTGCTTTCTGCTGTCAGATTTAGTCCACCTCTGCCAAATGAAGTAAGGCTTCTCCTGCCACCAAACAGGTAACAGAAGAAGTTAAGGAAAGTTTTGCAGTTCCTCCAGCAGCTAATGTGTTTCTGGAATATGGTTGGTGCTCTGGCAACATAGTTGCTGGATGGATTGACACAATAATGTCAGAATCTCATGGTGGTATACATGCTCTGGGGACTTGGCTACATCCACATAAAAGGATTTATATATCCTACTGCCTAATGAATTCACAACCCTGAGGTAAACCCTGGTATCAGAGTTAGGTTTCTCAGAATTGGAGTCACGTAATGGTGCCATTTAAAATAATGAATAAGAGAAGCAGAAGAGAAAGGCTTGGTGAAGTACCATATCTTGGAATAACTTGGGCACTTAAATCTGGGTTTCTCAGGATTCGTAAGTATGAACCCTCTCCCAGACAAAGGCAATTAAGCCATTTCATCAGTGAGTGTGGAGCCTGTAGTCCTTTCAAAACCAAAGAGAAGCATCTTGCCAACACCATTTTGTATAGAGGTAGATATGGTCTGAGCATACTTAACAGATAAGGTCCTGAAACAACACAGGCAGGGCAATACTATTTTATGAATCCTGCTAGGTCTTATTTATGAGATAGCATGGGGCTGTCAGGATCTAGATAATCATACATATGCCCAGTACCAGAAATGTATGCCACTCATGTTACTTAGGTTGCTAAAGATTAAATTGCTGTGACTTGTACTTCATGGAGATTTCTTTGACTCATCTGGGCTCCTCATTGGATAATATAGTTTATCAGACCTTTCAGGGGGTTGTGTCTAAAGCTGTAAGGCAAATTGAAAGAAAGTGAGGTCTTAAATATATTGATATTTAATTGATGAAAATAGGAAGAAAACATTGTTTTTAGTATGCATGAGACCTTACAAGGAAATGTGTTTTTTTTTTTTAACTTTTGTTTGAAATTGCTAATATTTGTCCTTTTAATTGGTAGGAGATTTTGTTTCATTTTGTATTGGACATACACTGGAACAGTTAACTTGTATATCATTGTATTTTGTAAATACAATTCTGGCTTATTTCCAAATAATAAAATCATCTGATGTTCAGTAGAAAAGTCATGTTTTCTCATGATAAGCGATGTTACTAACTATAAAGAAGGTTTATTTTTTTCCTCTGGGTAAGCTATGCTTTTCAGATCACATTAATTTGTTTTAGATTTTCATTCTAGAAGCAGTGACAATTGGGACAGCAGGATGTATTAAAAACAAAGCCACCTTGTGAGATTTAGATTCAAGATTCTTTTTCTATGGCTATTTTATCCTGCCCCCATATCTATGGCTGTTATCTGCCCCCATATCTTTTTGGTGAAAGTTAACTGTGCGAATCCATGGTATAGTCTGTCTCAAGGAAGTTGAAATGGTAAATTAAGCGTGTTCATGTATGTGCACAATAAAAGCTCTTTTCAGATCATTGAGCAATTCACTTCCCCCTGTGTATTTGCTATTAGAAAATGACCTGTGGTTTTACACAGTTTATAGACTGGATTCTACTCCATCAATTTACTCCAGATTATACTAGTATAAGCAAGGTCAGAATCAAACCTCAAAACATTTAATTAATTTTTCTAAGGAGCTTGATGGCTTACATGTGTAAAGTAAACACATCAGCTGCAGCTGTATATGTAATAACTAAGTTATACTAGCAGTATTTATACCAGAAATGCACAAGTGCCACCAGGAGCTACTTTACATATCAGGAAGAGCCAAAGATGAGGGCCTTAAATCCACAGCCATATTCTTCACTGTAGCGGTGGTTCACAGGGGTATTGTAATCCCTGAATTGATAGTCTTGTCAGTGCTAGTAAGGGAGGGAATTTGGGTATAGGCAAGAAGAATCTCAGATGGCTGTATGCAAAAATAGGCACAAGCTATCCCTACGGCAAAATATTAAATAAATCTGCAGGAAAAAAATGTCTCTGAAAAAAACATTCAACATATATATCAGACTCTGAAGCACTCCTTTGAATTTGCCTTAATACAATACTTCCAACCTGTAAAGACCCTTAGTCACTCTTGACAAGCATATGCTGCATATTACATTACCCTCTAACCTACTCAGTTAATTTGTCACTTCTTCCCTATATCTCCTTGTCACTTCTTCCTTCTTCCCTCTATTCCCACATCCCCTATCTGCACAAGCCTTCAGGGACTTTCACATAAGATCACCATGCATGTGTGGTCAGTGAGGGCCAGCTTCTATATTAAACAAAGGCAAACATGCTGTAGTTCCAGTTCTAAACAATATCCTTAATAAAAAAA
>NW_005841861.1:2837564-2844683 GCF_000455745.1 Alligator sinensis | reverse complement strand
GAAAGAGGAACGTGAACATAAAAAAGGGACATTTAACAGTAGAGAAAACAGATAAGTAGACAGTGATCTTTGGTGTCCTTCATGCCTTATACCATATTGGTTATAACACTATATCCTGGATATTCCATCTTAAATCAACTAGATTCTCATTCACAGAATAAAAGCAGTTCAGATTCTTGTTAAGTACAGATCTTTTGGCTAAATGCTACCAAATTTGAAAGGTATGCTCCATCCAGCATTAACAGCATTTTTGCAAAAGGAGAAATTGCTATGGTTAATATTAATACCAGCTTTACACAATTGCAGCCATTCTGTAAAGGGTAACTTTCCATTTTAATTAGTGGGGAAACTCCTACTGACTCCAATGGAGTTTTGATAAGGCCTGGTAAGCAAAGTACTAGAAAGGTACTAGAAAAATTTAGATCAATAATACATATGTAAGAGGCCATTCTGCTCTCAGCTGTGCCAGGTTGGTCTTGAAATGTTTCTTAAGATTCTTGTTTTTTTTTATATCAGAAGAAAAATACCCTGTATGCAGAGCATTTGCTGAAAATAACAGCAAATGCTCTGTCTCTTGACTGCTTAAAAAGGTGTCAAGAGATTTGTCCTGAACTGAAATAATAGTAAACTAAGGCTGTCAACCAGACAGATAAAACTGAATGAGACAAAATGTGAATCATCAGCATTTGTCACATCAAAGATTCTTTAAAAGACTGACTTTTGGACATCCTTGTTTTTATGATGCATCCAAGGGAAGTTTGTATGAATTCATGGTTATTACAGCAGTGTTGCTTTCTACAATACATAGCTTGCATCAATCAGCATTTTCATTGTGAACTTCTCTGTACCGAGATCTATAACTCATGCACAAACATTTGCCCATGGCTGGAGATTAACAGAGAAGCTAATTTAGGTGCTATTTAATAGGCTATGTTTGAATGAAAAAAGAATTCAGCCATTTTAAAGTTAGAACATATTAATAAAGTTAATAGGAACTGGTTTAATTCATTTTCTTGAATCAGTTTAAAAAAGGTTAAAATCTAAAATTAATAGTTCATGCCAAGCAACTCTTTTGGTATTTGATGTCTTAAGGCACCAAGAAAAAGATGCTCTTCCCTCTTTGACAAAGAGAGGGAAGAGCATCTTTGCAGACAGGCTCACTAACCAGATGACAAAGGTTTTAAACTAGGTTTGCTGGGGGATGGAAGACAATGCCCTGATGTCAATGGGGAAATGGGTAACCTGAAGGAAGCACAAGCAGGAGGGGAAAAGGGGAAGCCTTCTTATCTTTTCTGAGATTGTAGGGCAATTGGCTTAGGTGTGTATCTGTATACAAATACATAAAGTCTGGGAAATAAGCAAGAAAAGTTGGAAGTCCTCACACAGTCACAGAACTATGACATGATTGGAATAACAGAGACTTTGTGGGATACTGGAATACTGTCATCGATGGGTATAAACTGTTCAGGAAGGTCAGGCAGGGGAGAAAAGGAGAAGGAGTTATGCCTTACGTAAAAGAGCTGTATGATTTCTTAGCGTTCCAGTAGGAAATTGGAGATAGGCCTGTTGAAAGTGCCTGGCTTAAGGTTAGAGGGGAGAGCAAAAAGGTTGATGTCATGGTGGGTGTCTGCTATAGACCACCAGACCAGGAGGATGAGGTACATAAGGCTTTATTTAAACAGTGAATGGAAGTTTCCTGATCACAGGCCCTGGTTCTCGTGGGGGACTTCAATCACCCTGGCATCTGTTATGTGGGCAATACAGCAGTACACAGGCAATCCAGGAAGTTTTTAGAGATTGTTGGGGACAACTTCCTGATGCAAGTGTTGGAGAGGCCAACTAGGGGCCAGGCTCTGTTTGAGCTGCTGCTCACAAACAAGGAAGAATTGGTGGGGAAATGTAGAATTGCATGGCAGCTTGGATCAGCAGCAACCACAAGATGATTGAGTTCAGGAGCCTGAGGAGAGGAAGAAAGGAGAGGAGTAGAGTAAGGACCCTGGACTTCAGAAAAGTAGACTTTGGCTCACTCAGAGAACAGATGGGCAGGATTCCCTGGGAGGCCAGTCTGAGGGGGAGAGGAGTCCAGGAGAGCTGGTTGTAATTTACAGAAACCTTACTGAGGGTGCAGCAACAAACCATCCTAGTGTACAGAAAGACTTGAAAGTATGGCAGAAAGCCAGTTTGGCTTAGTAGGGAGCTAAAACACAAAAAGGAAGCTTACAAGAAGTGGGAACTTGGATAAGCAACTGGGGAGGAGTATAGAAGCATTGCTTGGGCAAGCAGGGATGAAATCAGGAAGCCCAAATCACAACTGGAGTTGCAGCTAGCAAGGGACATGAAGGGTAACAAGGACGGTTTGTACAAGTATGCCAAAAACAAAAGGAAGATCAGAGAAAGTTTGGGTCCCTTACTGAACGGTGGAGACAAACTAGTGACAGATGATGAAGAAAAGGCTGAGCTACTACTCAAGGCTTTTTTCACCTTAGCCTTCACAGGCAAGGTTAGCCCTCAGAATACGGTACCTGGCAGCACCATTTGGGGAGCTGATGAGCAGCCAACAGTTGTGAAAGAACAGGTTAGGGACTATTTAGAAAAGCTGGACATGTACAAGTCCATGGGGCCAGATTCAATGCACCCAAGGGTGATGAGGAAGTTGGCCGAAGTTATAGCAGAGCCACTGGCTATTATCTTTGAAAACTCATGGTGATTAAGAGAGGTCCTGGATAATTAGATAAAGGCAAATATAGTGCCCATCTTTAAGAAAGGGAAGAAAGAGGATCCAGGAAACTTCAGATCAGTCAGCCTCACCTCAGTCCCTTGAAAAATCATGGGGTAGGTCCTCAAGGAATCCATTTCTAAGCACTTGGAGAAAAAGGTGATTAGGAGCAGTCAGCATGGATTCACCAAGGGCCAGTCATGTCTGACCAACCTGATTGTTTTCTATCTTGGGATTACTGGCTGTGTGGATGTGGGGAGAGTTGTGGATGTGATATACCCTGACTTTAGCAAGGCTTTTTGTATACAACACACGATCAGCGTTGTACAGCTTTAAGTTCCAGAATTTTCCTCCAGGATGATTGGGGCCTTACTAACAATCAGTAAAGTTTTTCTGTGTCTGCACCCTTGCATTGTTCTTCTGTTCTCACCCACCATGACTTTGGTTTAACTTAATTATAGCAGAAGGCTCCCCATGGGTCTAGGTTGCTCAGGCGAGACCAGTGGTTGTCTTCCCGGGGCTCCTACCTTCCCTTATAACCCATCCTTTCACCAACCAGATGTTTCTGATGCAAACAAAATGAAAGTTCTCAAAAGAAACAATAGTCCCTTGGTAGAGATGGTTGGTCAATATTTATAAATGATCAATCCAACCCATAGTAATATAACAAACATGTAATTGAGAAGATAACATATTTGGAACTTCCAGGTTCCTTAACTCACAGTTAGTTGCTGTCTTGTTCAGGACACTCACTCCGTATCCTGGCATTCTTCTCTTGTGCTCCTCTGTCTGGGGTCTTGATCTGGTGCCACTATTGCCTGGCACTCCTCCAAGTGTCTGGACTTACAATGCTTTTATTCTTCCCACTCTCTAAGGCTGGCTTCCCACGTTTGGCCAACCTTTGCCTCCAACCCAGCTATCTTCAGTTCGCTGGCTCTCAGTCTGCTGCTGGCTCTCCCTGATGTGCAGGCTTTTTCCAGTGTACTTGCTCCCTTCAGCTTGCCTGCTGTACTCTGGATGCCGGTCTTCCCCAGCATGCTGGCTGTCACCTGGTTTCTGGCTTTCTGCTGGAGTCAGCTTGGTGCTTCTTGTTATACTGGAAACAACTGGATGCTCGCCAGCCTGCACCCAGCACATGCTCTTAAAGCATGGCTGTGGCCACTCAGAATTTGGCTGCTGCTTCTCCGATGCTGCCAGGACTCTTGCACCATGATAAGCAGCTCTATCAGCTCTTCCTGGGCCATCTGCCTTACTCTCCAGATGCAGTGGTGCTTCCCACTTTGTCCCCTGGCCCATGTTCTTTGGGACAGTAGGAGGCATGCTCCCACATTTTTGATATGGTCTCCCACAACATTCTTGCGAGCAAGCTAAGGAAGCATGGGTTGGATGAGTGGATTATAAGGTGGATAGAAAACTGTCTGGATCATTAGGCTCAACAAGAAATTATCAATAGTTCAATAATCAATTGTCAGATAAACAATTAAGAAATTATCAATAGTTCTAGCTGGCAGTTGGTATCAAGTGGAGTGCCCCAGGTGTCCATCTGGGGACTGGTTTTGTTTAGTATCTTCATCAATGACCTGGAAGATTGCATAGAGTGCACCCTCAGCAAGTTTGCAGATGACACCAAGCTGGGGGAAGTAGTAGATATATTGGAGGATAGGCTAGGATGCAGAGAGACCTAAACAAATCGGAGTATTGGACCAAACAAAATTTTATGAGGTTCAATAAGAAGTGCAAAGCCCTGCATTTAGCACGGAACAATCCCATGCACCAGCACAGGCTGGGGAACCAACTGCCTAAACAGCAGCTCTCCAGAAAAGGATCTGGGCATTACAATGGACAATAAGCTGAATATGAGCCAACAGTGTTCCCTTGTTGCCAAGAAGGCTAACGGCTGCATTAGTATTAGTGCTGCCAGCAAATTGAGGGAAGTGATTATTCCCTCTATTTGGCACCGGTGAGGCCACATCTTGAGCACTGCACCCAGTTTTGGGGCCCCCCACTAGAGAAATAATGTGGAGAAACTTTTGTTTCTGGGGTAAGAAGAGCTGTTATTCATATTTACAGCTAGAAAATTAAGTGCAGCGAGACTGAGGAACTTGCCTAAGGTAAAATGCAATGCTTATGGCAAGTCAAGAAATGAAACACAGGTCTCCCAAATCCCATGGTAGCACCCTGCCCACACTAGGACTTCACTGGGGTTCTGTCTGCTCAGATACACACCCTATTCAAGCTCTAAGAGTCATGGGAGCCTCCTTTCATTCTGTTTGACCAGCGTTCTATTATATCTCTAATCCCAGCTGCAGGGATACGTGAACCCCCCGCAGCTGGAAGATCATGGCAGTCATAATCTTCCAGCTGTGGGAGTCCATGAAATCCCTGCATCTGGGAGATCACAGAAGCTGCATCTCCCAGCCCTGGAGTCTTCATGCACTGCCAGGGCTAAGATATCACAGCTATGTTCCATGCTGCTGGGATCCAAGTGGATCCCAGCACCAAGAAGCATGCTGTGGGAATCCAATGTTGGCAGCTGAGGAGTGCTGCAGAGATCCAGAGTCAGCAGGTCCCAGAACTGAAAGTCCCCTCAGCTGTGGCACTCCCAGCCCCAGCTGGGCATGGTGCACCAGTGAGGCTAGGAGTCCTGTCAGTTGATGGTGTTCCCAGCTGCAGGGTAGATCCTGCTACAAGTGCAAATTAAAGTTTGATAGCAACCAGCTATAAAGTTAGTACAACTTTTCGTGGTCTCACTGTATGGCTGGTTGGAGGTTTTTATGGCATAGTAGGTACTTTGTACACATAGCTGGTGTCAAGGCAATTGCACAATTAACTGGTTAATTGTGCAATACTTGTAACATGTAGAGGGGGCCCCAGAGAAAAAGATTGTTTTGGGGATATAATTCTAGAATATTCAGACATAAGAGAATTGGGATGAATTCACTTTTCTTTGCAAGCAGAAACACCAGCTTCTCATTAATAAGAAACATTTATCAGACCATTTCTGAATGTGACTCCACCAACCTTTGCTGCTAATTGCCATTCACAACAGCCCCACTGTTTTGATAAGGGATCCTCTTTGGGCTTGGGCTACCTACATGGAGCCCTCCTTGCATGGAGCAGCAGAATTGGGAGTAAAACATTGCCTATGCTTATTATCAGATAGAAGCTCTGATGGATGCCTTCAGGCTAACAGCTTTCTCACTGCTCTTGCCCTACTCTGCTTGACATATTATCTCTTGTTAAATCACTACAATTTGCAACAGGTCATTCATCTTCCTGGCTGCTTCTGACAACCTACTGTGCATCAAGCCCCAATAAACATTGGGATTGTGATGCTGTAGAAATGTCAGATTCCAGAGAGTTCAGTAATCACTACAAAATAAGTACATCAAGAAAACTATTTGTTTTAGGTTGCATTCTCCCAACCCCTTTCATTTGAGTTTTTTGACAGCTAAGCTGTTCTACAGAAGTAGCATAAACATTTTTATGCTAAATTTATAACTCCTCATGTACGGCTGCGTTAGGACTGCCTGCGAGATACACAACACTAAATTACCTTAGTCTAAACAGATTTTAAATATTAACCTACAGCCCTGATGTGTGTTGAACCAGAAGTGGTACAAGCAGTTCAGGGTTACACACAGCCAACACCACAGCTGAAAGTCCTAAGATAATGAGATACCTTTGGCTCACTTATTCCAAATTTTTATAGGCAAATAAAGTTGAGGGAAGAAAAAAGATACTGAACATTTACAGTTAATATATCCAGAATTACAGAACAATTTTTTGTCAGAAAGTTGCTAGTGGATCAATATTACTTGTGAAACAGGAGAAGATAACTAGAGGACTACAAGAGAGGGAGACAAGTTCTCAGGGCTCTAGAGACATTTTTTCTAGACCAATGACTCATAATGCCACCATGAAAAATGAATATTTAACACAGGAACACTTGGTGGCTGTACTGTGTAAACTGACCCTCTCCTATCTCTTATAACTGTCCTATTTCTAGGTCCTCTGGTTCACTTTCATACAAATGACAACATGAATTTGTGGAGAGATAAGGTTGTAGAACTGTGAAAGTCCATGCGTGCACCATATGACTAGAGGTGAGGAGTTTCTAGAGGGTTTAAACTCACAACCTTGATGAAGTCATAACCTACTTTTAAGGTCTGGGCATATGCAGTGTATAATGGTAATGCAACTGTTTATCAATGTTGATATGTTAATTATGATAATGTTGCTTGTATTGGTTTGAAATAGTTTGAATTGATTGGTCCATTTAAGTATTGCCCAGATTTTAATTTGATTGGGTATTGTGCAAAGGGCGATGATTGGACCATTGGGTGAGTGACAGGCGGCGTGATTTGAAGGCCATAAATCCAGTCTAGAGCAGCCAGCAGGAA
>NW_005841861.1:2804888-2837533 GCF_000455745.1 Alligator sinensis | reverse complement strand
GCTCAGGCTCCGCTACGTTCTCACTCTTGCTCTGGCTGGACAGTCCTGACTCCGGGCTCTTGGGGTGCAGGAGTTCATCGAGTGCAGGTTCCTTGCTGTGACCTGGTCATTGGGATTGAGCTCGCTAAGGCTTACATCTCTCACGCTCTTTCCTTTGGGCTTTGGCTGTGGAGGCTGCAGTTGGGTAAAGCATCACCCTTTCCCTATTTGAGGTGCTGAGTACCTAAGCAAGGAAAAGCTAGAAATTCTTAGAGTCTTTCAGAAGGTTTCTCCTGCTGACTAGGCCCAGGGTCTTGCTGCCATCTGTGGTTTCTGGGTTGTCTATGAAGTTGCACAGCAGTTAACTGTGTAGTGACCAAAGCTCATTGTAATGTGTAGTTGGTTGGTTGTGTGACCAGGGACCTTGGGTTTGGGATGTGTGTTAAGTTATTGTCCCATTGGTGTATTTTATTGTGTTGCGGCTTGGGTGTTATGGGAATATTGCATTGGGTAGTTGTTGCACAGGTCTTATTGTGTAATACAGCTTATATTGCTCAACCTACCTGTGTTGTAGTGTGTAGCTACTCTTTCTAACTCTGAGTGGGGTTGGGCAGTAGATCAATGCTCAGGGAATTAACTTATTTTAATGCCCTGAACCTGACCACCTGTAGGTCATAAAGGATTAACGACCCTCTGGATTTATTAGTTAATTGGCATCCCCACAGACAGTCCTTCAAAGTGTCCCAATTAACTTTTTTTTTTTAAACTGTCTGAAACAGTATTTTATTCTAGTAGCCATTATATAGAAGTGAAGTTGCTAAACAGACCTCAATCTACTAACATTACAGCTGGAAAAAAAACAACAAAAAACCTTTCATAAGTTCTGAATGACTTTTTACTTTCCATATTTACTCAATTAGAAGATGAGGTTTTTCCCCCCTTGCCTTACAGTCAAATGTGAAGCACCAAGGGGGGTAGGAGGGGGAGTCGGGCAGCTGCCACCTGCCTCTCCCCTGCTACTCCTCCCCCACAGCCCTCAGTCTCCCACCCTTATACCACTTCTTGCTTTCTTTCCTGTTCTGCTGCAGTCCAGAGTACAGAAGGGCCACACTGCTGCTACAGAGCCAGGCTAGAACAGCAGTGCCAGCTCTATGCCACTGCTACAGGTCTGGGCTGGAACCATGCTCTGTACCCCCGGCGGCAACAGCAACACAGCCTGACAGTACAGAACAAAGGTAAGGGAGGGGGAGGGGAGATGTGAGGCAGGTGGGGTGGGGGGAGGAGAGACTTTGGGGCAGGGAGATGGGAGGAAGGGAGTGGGAACTTGAGGCTGCAGGTGGCAGAAGCAGCATGGAGAGTGGCAGAGAGGGAACAGTGGAAGGCGGAATTGGGGCAAACTGAGATTGTGGGGGAGGAGGCAGGCACAATGTGGGGTAAGTGGGGAGGGGACAGGAGCAGGGGCAAGCTGCCTGCCCCTCTCACTGCCTCTCCCCTACTATGTGCCCGCCACTATCTGCTCCATTATTGCCCTACCACATGCCCCCATACTGCCTCCCCCACTGTCATTTCCCACCTCATTAGTGCTCCCCCTTTATAGACTTCATAGACATTAGGGGCGGGTAGGGACCTTGTGAGATTGAGTCTAGCCCCCCTGCCACAGGCAGGAATTCTGGTGGGGTCAAATGATCCCGGCAAGATATACATCCAAATGCCTTTTGAATGAGTCCACAGTAGATGCTTGCACCACCTCTGGGGAGAGTCTGTTCCAGACCCTGGACACTAGGACCATAAAGGAGTTTTTCCTTATGTCCAGTCTAAATTGGCTTTCCAGAAGCTTGTGGCTGTTAGACCTAGTTATCCCTTGGAGAGCCCTGGTGAACAACTGTACTCCCAGATCCTGGTGCAGTCACTTATATACTTATAGGCTGCCACCAAGTACCTGCTAAGTCTTCTCTTCACCAGGCTGAAGAGTCCCATATCCTTCAGCCTCTCCTCGTAAGCCTTGCTCTCTTGGCCTCTGATCATACAGGTGGCTCTCCTTTGGACTCTCTCAAGCTTATCCACATCCCTCCTGAAGTGGGGGGCCTAAAACTGAACACAGTAGAGTGGCTGAGTAGAGTGGGAGGATGATGTCCCTGTTTTTGCTTGAGATGCATTGGTGGAGCCTGAGCCTGTGCACCTTGTGAGCCTGCCCAGATCAACGTGTATCCCGAGCCTATCCTCCAGTGTGACTGCTTTCCTCCATAGTTTAGTGCTGTCTCTGAACTTTGCCAGCCCACATCTGCCACCCAAATCCAGATCATTTATGAAGATGTTGAAGAGTACTAGCTCAAGCCCTGAGGGACACCACTGGTCCATTTGCTCCATCAACTAATACTCTTTGGGTCCAACCCCAGAGCCAGTTTCCCAGACCTCGGACCATGAGATGGTCAAGAATGCAGTTCTCCAGCTTAGCCATGAGGACATCGTGAGAGACCAAGTCAAAGGCCTTCATGAAATCTAGATATATGACATCAACCTCATCTCCCTTGTCCAGGCAATGCATCACCTGGTCATAGGAGATGCATTTGGTCAGGAAGGACCTTCCAGCAACAAATCCAGGTTGGCCAGCACTCAGCAAGTTGCCTTCCATTAGACTGTTGCTGATGGAACTCTTGATAATTTTCTTCAGGATCTTTCCAGGACTAGATGTCAGACTGATTGGTTTCTAATTCCCTTGGTCTCCCCTCCTTCTTTCTCGAAGACTGGGACCACGTTGGCTCTTTACAGTCCTCTGGTACCTCTCCTAAGTGCCTAGTGCTGTGTAGTCCTCCTTGGTAATGGCTCCCATCTTCCATATGGTATAAGCTCCTCTTTTTAATTTCAGGAG
The DNA here is from genome assembly GCF_000455745.1 of Alligator sinensis. Taxonomy (NCBI): domain Eukaryota; kingdom Metazoa; phylum Chordata; order Crocodylia; family Alligatoridae; genus Alligator; species Alligator sinensis. The sequence goes on along the minus strand of NW_005841861.1, from coordinate 2,834,685 downwards.
GTCCAAAAGTTCTCTATTGAGCCAAAGGGGCTCCCCAGCCCCTGGCCACATTTTCTTTGGGACAGAATGGACTTCCCTTGTGCTTCAAGGATTGTGCTCTTAAGGAACAACCATTCTTCATGGACTCCCCTTTCTAAGGGTCCATGGTCTTTTAGTACCTGCCTGACCAGTCTCCTGAGTTTCTAAAAGTCAGCCTTCCCAAAGTTGAGGATTTCTGTTTTACTGAGACATTTGCCCGCCCTGCGTTGCACAGAGAAAGTGATCAGTTCATGGTCACTGTCACCAAGCTTCCTCTCAATCCTCAGGTCACTCACCAGATCATCCCCTTTCACCAGAATCAGATCCAGCAGTGCCTCTCCCCTAGTTAGCCCATAGACCTCTTGCATTAGGTAGAAGTTGTCAGTGCAAGTGAGAAAGCTATGCAACTGGTCAGATTTGGCCATGTGCTCTTCCCATGAGATGTCAAGGAGGTTGAAGTCCCCCATGATGACTAAGCATTGGGAGCATGCAGCCTCATCCAGTTCCCTACTGAATTCTTGATCCAGCTTTTCCTCTCGGATGGGAGGTCTGTAATAGATTCCTACAGTTATACCCCCTTCCCCATGTTCCCCCCCATATTTTAACCCAGAGGGGCTCAAGATGCCCTCCTGGGTTTTTAAACTCAGTTTGAAGGGAACTGTACTGCTCCTTCACGTAGAGGGCTATACTCCCACCCCTCTTCCCAAGACAGTCTCTCCTGTACAAGGTATAGCCTTCTGTACCTATGGACCAGTCATAAGTGGAGTTCCACCAGGTCTCCATTATCCCTACAGGATTATAACATCGTCACTCAGGAGGAGGGCCAGTTCTTCTTGCTGGTTTCCCAAAGTCCCGGTGTTTGTATACAGGCAGCTGAGCCTGCCATGGGAAACCCTGGGCTTTCCTGTGTCCTGGGACATGACCTTTCCTTGGGCTGTTTTCAGAGTAGGTTTGCTTGGGCTACCTAACCTGTTAATACTGTGGTTAATGTGACCTGGGCTAGAACTGTTTTTTGACCGCCCATTCCCCAGAAATCCTATTTTAAAGCCCTTGTCACCTCTCCCCCCACCATCTGCAGTAGTGGGGGGGGGGGGGGGGGGGGGAGGGAAGGGGGAGATTTACTATGGTGATCCTTCAATTATTAAATTCCATACATGGAATATTATAATAAATGTATATTTTTTCTGTGTGTAGAATCTAATTACTTGGTGGTCGTCTTACATGCAGAGTCATCTTGTATTTGAGTATGTATGGTAGTTGGCCATTTGTGGGGGCTTGAGGGATTTGATTTGCTAATAATACAAACAGATATAAGATATGTCATGTATGTACATATATAAGACAATAATTGTATGTTTGCACATAATACCTGTTCATAAGTATCCATACTTCACTTGAACCCATGCTTGAAACCAAACCTATGAGTTTTAAGACAATCGGATATAAAACAAGTACCATGTGAAAATGGTGACCAATCAAATGCTAGAACTTATTCCTATAGTCAAAGGAATAGATAAAGCCAAATATTTGAACAAACTTATTGGCTGAAATGTTCTCCTGTAAGATGTTCAAAACTGAATTTAAAAAATCTAATTTCTATTTGCTGATCATCTGTCAGGTAAATTGTTCCCCATTTTCCCATCTCTGAGAGCTATGCAATTAACACAGGTTTCTATAAAATACTAACTTCATTGACCACCTGTTCACCAGTGCTCAAGAATTCTGAAGTGCTAGATGGACGCTCATTTGTCATTGGTGTGATTTTGCCCAAGGCACAGAATTTGCAATAATGGAGAAATCTTAACTCTCAACATTGAACTGTTTAGTGGTTTTCAAGGCAATCCTCACCACAGGAAAGAAAAGGGATACAAGTACAAACCTGGGAAAAGAATACGTTGTTCACCAATCCTAATGCCAAAATGACAGCTTATGAAGAGGATACAAAAAATGTTAGCACTAAAGTTGATTCTTCAATATGCTTTCTGGAAGCTGGGTACGGCAGAGGATGCTCAGCAATCCATAGAATGGGATCTAAAGACCAGGTCTTCACCTTGCTATCTGTCAATTTAAGATGTGGATTCAGCAGTCCATCCTGCCAAAGCACAGGCCTATGCATAAGACCCCTTGAAATTTAGTGGCTTGCTAAATCAGGATAAACTTTGAGGTATCTATGTTGTCAGTCACTTTAAAAGATAAATGTTCTGGACTCAGATGCCTGAAGATATCAAGGATTCTTAATATGATGAACTATTTTCAAGTTTGAAAATGATTCCTATTGCAGAAAGACAGTGAAATTTTCTTACCTGAGTCCCTATAGTCAAGTATAACCAAACAACAGCTGCATACCAGAATGAGTACATACTGAAAATTTAGCAAAGACAAAATTTCCTAATTACCTGTGGGCGCACATTTCTCAGAAGACACCACTCTCTCCAATCTGTTAGTTCTAATCATCAAAGGGAAAACACCTTTTATAGACGAGCCTACGAGCTTCACTTCATAAACCTACCAGATACAAAAAAATCATGGACTAAATATAGACATTGGATTTGTGGCACATAATAACTTGCCTCCCATCTCAGCTATGTTTTAGCATTGGTCAACATTCCTCTCCTTTGCATATCCCCTGCCCCTTCCCCACCCCTACATACCTGTTTCACACCCATTAACTTCCATCCCTTCTGATCTTCCCTGCCACACATTTGAATTTTTAGAGACCTGTGTTTTGCATATTGGCTTAAGCTTCTGTTCCACCGAGAACAGTACACAAACACCAGCAGACTCTCCCTAAGCCTGAAGAAGGGCATTTGTGCCCGAAAGCTTGTAAAAAAACTATCTTTCCAACTATTTAGTTCGTCTAGTAAAAGATACCACATTTGCCTAAAGAACCGTGTGTGCCTATGGTAGACAAGTATCTAACTCCACATCTAGGTACTTAAAGTAAGCAGATTTTCAGAAGTGCTGATAACCCACTGACTTCAATTAAAGCAATGGACCTTCAGCAGCTTCTTTAAATATCTAAAATATTAGATGCTTAGTTTTATGTATAGGGATTCGTACTGAAAGGCTCCCACAAGAGCCAGTGGGAATTGTTTGTTGTGCTGTGTAAAGGTTCATGCTAAATCATGCTGATTAGTTTATACTTTTGTATTAACAAGTACTAAATGACTGCACAGTAGCCAGAGTTACCGTGTAGTTGTGCAAAGGAATGGCTGTTTCATGAGTTTGTGACTACTGCACAGTAGCATCACATCATGCTTCCTGCCACACAATGCTATTGCACAATAGACATGGGCGCGGTCAGCATCTAGTGTAGATGCAGCCAGAGTGAACAATGCAGATATCTGTTGGATTCCATTTACTCTGAGTGTTTACTGAAGACATTGTACACTATGTGGCAGGCTCAAGGTGGGCGAACCGCTATCCAGGTGGCCAGTTTGTGGGGAAATTGGACAGAGCCATGCAGCCAGGAGGGGGTCTGCTGAGTGGCCTGACCCTGGAGGGCTCCCAGGATAAAAGGAACTCCTTAGCTGAAGCTCAGGGGAGGGAGAAAGAGGAAGCACCGGGAGTGCTACCTGATATCCTCCTGGAGGGAGGGCACCTGGAGCAGAACCAGTGAGCCTCCACAGGAGCTGGCCTCTGGATGAGCCTTCAGGGGGAAACCCTTCACAGGGCATGGGAATATACTTGCCTATGACAGAAGAGCTGGGGATCCTTTCTGAGGCAGGAGCCCCTGCCAAACCAGAAGAAGCCGCAGACAGTAGAGAACCTGTGGGAGAGAGAGCAGATATCGATGGCCGAGCTGCAACTGATGGGGCAGAGGAAATGTGCCTAATCAAGCAACCACTTGCTCATCACAACACCAACAGGTACCCTGAGGGCAGTTGGGATGGGAGGTGGACCATCTGGGAAGGACTTTTGGAACCCCCTGAGAGAGGGAATTTGTAAGGTGCTCATCACGTATGAGCAAGTCTGAAGTCAGAAATTCCTGCAAGGGTAGTGCTATCCTCACAAGGCCCAAGCAAGTATGAGGGAATAGCTCATGCAGCAGTGCAGCACACAGCCAGGTGCCTACAGGTCTAAGATGCCAGCCCACCTGGAGTGTACCTGCACCTGGGGAAGTGTACGGGGGCCAGGTAAAACATTTTCTGCTGAGCCTGGAGCATGAAATCAACAGGATTAGAGGCAGGTAGCATCATTGTTGCTACTGGTATGTGTTATAAAACTTAAGGCCCTCCCTGGCTAACCCTCAGCCTACTGGCAGTGTCATGATAGGACCTAGGAGATGTCACCTGGGTATCCTGATAGCTGTTTCTTCTCGCCGGCCACAACTTTGATGGTATAATACTGGAAGCCAGTTCCCACACAGGTGACCTTCCCAGCCCAACACCCTAGCTTCTTCATGGGGCTCCAAACCTCCCCTTTACCCCACCCTAACCACTTCCAGCCTCTGAAAAGATGGTCAATGCCTGAGCCTACAGGTGCTGCTATGTTTGTCCAGGCCAAAGCAGCAGTTTTTGGGCTGTAACTTATAGTAAGGCCAAAAACTATAACCAGAGATAGCAGCAGCCACTGCTATGGTTCCTAAACACTTCTTTGGGGGCAGTTGCTCCCTGATGGAGCTCTCTTATTATAAATCCAGATCATTACATTAGTTTTTGCCACCTGGGGAAAACCAGTTGGTCCTCTGGCTCTTCACCGCTTCCCGTCTCATCACTATGGGCACTTGCCAGTTGGCTGCCACCCCTTCTCGGACCCAGACCCTCTTTCTGAGGGGTTTAAAGTCCTGGGGCACAATCCCCATGCCAATCCTTCACCTCTGCAGGGGGTGAGGCCCAGTGTGGGAGATGCCCTGAGACCCTCACCCTATCCACAGCCTCCCTGGCCACCTCTGACCTGTTTCTGGTCTCTTCACAGTCTTCCTCACTGGCTTCACTGTCACTCATCCCAGTGTCTCATGTAGACTGCTGTGGGGACCTAAAGTTCCTTTGAATGTCATACAAAGCAGCTAGGACAGCCATCTCCTCTGCACCCGCGTGTTGCTCCCCACAAAGAAGTCACTCTGGTGGCTACCACCCCGGCATGCTACAGGCATTTTTGCAAGGCCCCTCACTAAAGCCAGACAATCCCTCTGCTGATCCATTCCCTGCCAATCTGGAGGGCAACACTACTCTGGAAATGCCATGCCAGCACTGGCTTGCTACTCTTGTGCGCCACTTTCACTGGGGTAGGTAGGAGGTGAAGGTTACTCCTTCGGCTTTTTTCTTCTCTTTCACAGTTGCCCTGCTTACCCACACTGTCAGCATATCTTGTGTTCAGCTATAGTTAAGTTGTACATTCATTAAGATGGGAGAGCCTGGCCCTAGTCCTGCGAAGAACAGTGTGGGCAGGAGTTCCTAGGGAATGAACAGTGTCAGCACCCTTTTCCACAGCTGACCAACCTGAAGTAGACCATGTGAGTGGAAAGGGGTGAGGTGCAGGGGAAGAGGAGCCTCACAGAAGAAATACCAACAGAGGCCCTGGGGCCAAAGAAAAGAAACTCTGAATAACACTTCCAGGTAACCTTAAACAACACGAAGTCATGGCAGGAAAGTTAAGCTCCAGGCTAGCATCCAGGTGGGAGGGATATGCCAGTGGCAGCATTGCGGGCATGGGCCTGCCACAACTATAAGTTAAAAATGTCATCCTCCATTTGCATTAAGACCTTGCTGGGTGAATTAAAAAAAATACAAAAGGCTGAAAATTGTTTGCACTGTAAATAAGAATGGCTAAGGTAATAAATTGTTTCAGCTTCATGTGTTCCAGCATTTCCAGGCGCCCTGATGAAAACAGAAGCAAAACGTTGTGATACTGAATGGAAGGTGTTCCTTTCCAGACTAGCCACAAGCAAGAATTCCAGCTGCTCAAGATTGTACTCATGAGGCTTCCAGCTGAATTTTTCAGAATGTTAAAGATCAGATACTTTGGGGTGTTATTGATTCATTATGAATGTTTCAGTTTTTCTGACTGAAACAATCTTTTTGGGTGGTTTCTCCATCACGAGATAGGAAACAGTCTGGAATAGAATAGGAGTAGATAAAATATTATATATCCTTTGGCCAGAAAATTTTAATGTGTCATGACCACTTGACCTTTTGCAATACATTTTCAAACCAGTAAGGAAGAAAGAGTGGTTGCTGGTACAAATCTTTCCATTTGTTAACCTCTGGTTTTGACAGGTAAAAGACTCCTAGTATAAAGTACTGATTCACACAGCACTGGTACTTATCCCCAGGACCATCTGTTATCAGTATGTTTAGGAATAAAAGCACATTGCGATTTCTTCTGTGCATGGAAAAGTTTCTCCAAATCTCTCAGATATGAACAAGGGAGTAACTGCTAAGCACTATTACTTTGTCCGTTAAAAAAGTGAAGGTATATCATCCCTATCAAACACTAAAACTATCTCACTTATTCTTAAGAGGTAAAGTAAACTATTTTCTGTCTACTATCACACTAGGGAAGGTCAAATGGCATCACCTGTGCACTAGTTAGAGGACTCAGGTGCTTTTCCACATTGACATCAACAGGCCTATTCATATTAAGGAAAACAAAATGATGTTGTGTTGCACATGTAAAGAACAGAACATTGGAAAGAAAAAGTACTTCCTAAAACATTTCATGGATGTTGTTTCCAGACTGTCTGTTTCACAGAATTATCATATCTACCAGTGCCCCACTGTGCTTATCAATGTAAGCAATATGTCAGCTAAGATCAATCAACCACGGAAATCATTCATATTCTTGGCAGAATTCAGACACCTGTTCCCCACTTTCAGAAAATGCAAATGACTTGCTGGGCCACAGCTTTTTCAAAGGTTGTTTGACTGCTAAATGGATTTTTTTGTCATCCCATGACATGAAGAGGCATATCATGATGACATTTTATATTTGGGAGGAATTTGGCATGCATGTTACCTCATGATGCATCATTAAATGTCATGACAAGATACAAAGTAATCCATCAGAAAGTCCTACAGGATCAAAGAGACTGGAATAATAGCCATTTGTTAGGGAAGGAGGGAAGATGCCATTTGCTGAATAACTCTCGAACGTAGCTTTTAATTACTCCCCCTGTACCCCACAACTTTTTCTTTTCATAAAGGTTCCTAATTAGGTTGTATTTAAGGCCCTTTCTGAGGTACAATGTCTGGAGCTTCTACTATCTACCTTGTGGGTCCTGGAAAGTCATAAAATACAGAGAAAATTGCTGTCGAGAAACTGATCACACTGGTCAGATCTTTTGGCCTGGGGCTTGTATTCATTACATTTATCAGTGAAAACCTGTAATAAAGGAGTTAGGGGATCTCTTGGATTGATTTCTTACATCTCCCCCCACCATTTACTACAGATCAGTCTGCTGTCTCTCTTCAAGTCTGCATGCATTTAAAACAAAGGTGCAAGAACCATTCCACAAAAAGAGTAAAAATAGATTACCCCTTGGCCCAAAACACTACAACATCATTCTGATAGCTATAAATAATCACCGTGAAAGTGGCTTTTGGGATTCAGATCATCAAAACAAGTATGTTTCAGCTTGGCAGGCTTAGCTCAGAAACAGTCCAGATTGGAAGAAGTATGTCTGTCATACACATAATGACTATAACTGCTCTACACAGAAATAATTTATGAATATCAGGGGGCTGGATTCAACAACAGGGGTTCTGGAAAAGATGTAGTAAAATATGTTTTTTGGCTTCTTAAATTCTTTTATTTCTTTTGTCTCACTCACTTCTCTGTGGTCATTTTTCACACATTTTAACAGCCTTCATGTCTAATCCCAGAGCAAACCTTCCACATCAAAGAGGTAGCCCTTGAATGGGAAAGCCAGCAACTTGTCTGAAAATCACTTCTGCTCTCAGCTCAGTGCTAATTCAAGTGACAGTGGCTCTTGTGATGTCACATATACATATACATATACATATGGAAAAAACACCAATAACAATGTATGGGTAGCCATAGACCAATGAAATCTATGGGTAGCCATAATAGGGAAGACATTTCTCCAAAACATCTCCAATGAACTTCTTCATGAACTGGCAGGAGCAAGGTTTTAATGGTACAGCCCACATAATTGTCATCTGTTCTTTAATTATCTTTAACTGAGAGTAAGCAAGTAAGTACTACAGGTGGGATTTTAACAAGTACTTAAATGGCTTAGAAGAGCAAGTGAAAGTGAATAGGGCTTGTACTCTTAAGTTCATTTGGGGATTCTGCGAAAAAATATTGCTACATACCCAGCTTTTACTTGACAGATGAATACAGCTACATTCTACTTCCACTCTTGTAATGAATGAGCAGAGCAGGTCTAGCACACAATCCCATGGAAAAAAACAAATGTATAGCTCAGTTCTACTAAGAAGAGTTTGCTGCTCACAATAGCATATAACTGGTGCCAACAACCTGGCTTTGTCTCCCATTAAAAAAAATCTTGATGGACCCATTCTTCCACCCCTTAAAGAAAGCAATTACTAATGGGTGTACTAGCAAAATGCCCATATGGATCTCACAGAAATGGCATAAGATCCTGCCTGGAAGCTATATATGAGTGTACTCCTTGCATTCTCTCCCAATGTGTTATCCTTAGTTAAAAGGACAATTTTGGACTCACTGATTCCATTAGATAAATTGTATAAGGAAGGACTATAAAATTTGTAAGTATTTCTCATTACATGTTTTCATTATGCCATCTTTAAAACACATACAAAGTCCTGGACTGCTTACTCAGTCTTGTATGTACACCTCAATCAACACTCCTACAGGCTTTAGAACAATTTTGTCTGAGGGAAGAGTCAAGTAGTGATGCATTTTGAAGTTCCTGCATAAAATAGATTTATAACATGTTTGTGGGTAATAAACAGCTGTTTGCTCAGTGTTCGGTGTGCTAGAAGGGCATTTTGCATAACACACCCAGAGATACACACTGCTCCTAATCATATATTATTTTTCCACTTTCTCAGTTCTATTCCAAAGATATGAAAGGTCACTCACAAAAGCTAAGTGAGAAAGGGGAATTGAAAAAATAATTTTTCTGCAGTGGTCAAAGCCATTAATCGTTTGCCAACTGAGTGGATGGGGTATAAAGGGGACCATGACTCTTTGAAGTGTAGCTCCCCACAGTTTAATTTCCATTAAAGAGGAAAACACATGCTTTTACAATATGATGCTCAAACTTGCACTTCCAGACCCTTGATCAGATTCCTGTAATTAGAAAAACCACCCTCTGTTTCTTCCCCCACAAAAGGTAGCAACATTAACAGAAGTTAAAAAGCTTTATTGCAAACACAGCCAAATGAAAAGGACACCTGTTTTCCTTTCAACCATATAAAAAAGAATTAAAAAGGGAGAAAAAATTACCCTAATGAGACTCCATATCCTACCCAGTGAACAGAGGGCAGGAATTCAACAATAGCATATGGATAGAAAGCATGATATTTTTATTCATGCATGCTTGTGCTGGAAGAGAAAAAATACTTCTGTCATATCAGGTAGCCCAGAAATATTGTAAACTATAAAGAGTTTGGAGTGGAAGTGTGTACTCTAGCTAAGAGAAAATGAGAGACATCTCATCACTAGAAAAACAGTCAAAAGTGTAAACAACTGTTTAAAAAATATTGTAGCAAGGGCTTGCAAAAGTAATAATTGGTTATTACCAGAGACTCGTACTAGTGTCTGTTCCTTAAAATGTTTTATAAAGTATCTAGCTGATGAAGGAAGGAAGGAATCCAGCAACCTGTCTCCTCAAACTGTGCTGCTGAATTATGGTAATGTTGACATTTCCACAAACTAAAGAAACTAATTGTATTCTGTTACATGAGTATATGACTTAAAATAGCCTGAAAAAAATTCTGCTCTATGAAAACATAAGCAAGGACAGTGTTACTGATAATACCATGATTGTTGCTTCAATATGCTTACAAAAGTAGGGGAGAACCTGGTAATACCTCCCCTGTATGTTCAGTCCTAATACATTAGTAGTACCACTGATATTATCTAACTACTGGAATTAGCAAGGAAATCTAATAAAAGCATTTTCAGGACAAAGACCCCAAACCTCAAAAACTAAAGTCCTTGCTTGCACTTGTTACAAAATCTTGAATTTCATTTTGTAGCAGCTTGCATAGAGCTACCCTTCTTGCACTGAAATATACATCAAAGTGATAAAAAACATTTGTTTTTTAAAGTTCATACTAAGTATTAGAAGAGGAGAATATGAACATTCCACCGTAATCCAAGACTGCTAAACACAGTCCCATTATTTTAATTTATGTTTTATTAGGTTTTTGCTTTGGTAAAGAAACAAATAATATAACTAATTACAGCTCTAATTACTATCCAATTCACCCTTTTATTACTTCTAAAATTTCTATTAAGGGGATGAAAGAAACTAATGTCATCATTAGAAGATCAATATGAAACACTGCTTACATAAATGTTACACTGTGTAAACTTAAACTCAGGTACAGAGATCAAAAGAAAGTACTAGCAAGTAGAGAACAGTGCTTTCACTCCATGCTGTGACATACAGTAGAGATCATGAGCTTCTTTAAGGTTACCACAAGAAATTTAGTGTTCTTTCTTTTTCATTCTTATTCTCCTTGAGAACAGTAAAATAAATGAAATGCCTATGATGTCCTTTCTAGCTCTCTCCATCTCATTTATTTCAAATATAAACGTATTGTGGATTGTACATTTTAAGGATAGATCATTTTTAATATTAAAACCCAGACAGGAAAAGGGCCCCTGGATATAAAAAGCATCAGGATTTGGTAGGTTGTAGACCAAAACCCCATGCTCTTGAAATCTTTTGCTTAAGCAAATGCCACTGACCCAAATATAGGATTTATTACAATCACCTCCTCTTTGCCCAATGTTTGTACTAGTATAATTATTTCAGTTAAAACTGGTATGGACAGACAGAGTCTTCAGAAGGAGACCGTGTAGATTCCCACTGCATTGGGCCATATATGGGGAAAATACATCCCTTAGGGACCACAGCACAATTCCCAGAATGCAAGGAGCAGCACTCTTCATAATGCACCTGGCTTTTTCTGGGTCACTGTAAAGCAAGGATGTCAAACATGCATTGCACAGACTGGATCCAGCCTGTGGAACCCTATCATCCAGCCCCTAGTACTTGAGTGGACCCATAGGCAGCATGCAGTTTTTTCATCTCTGATTCTATATGCACAAAAACTGCAGGAGTAATTCCATCTCTGCTTTCCTGTTGGTGAAATCCAGAAAGTCATGAGATTTGTTAATCTGCATTAGACAAGAGTCCCTGTAAATGAACCTCATAAAGCCAAAGAGCAATTAAGACCTGAAACAGAGGGACTTCATCATTGGTCTCCATAGTTCACCAGAAAGGGAGGAGCTGGGCAGGAGCTTTGTGCACAGAACACCAAATCCTTCCTAAACCCAGTATATCTGTGACACAATCATATTCCAGTGTGTGGGGTGGTTCAGCTATAAGGATAGTTTGGAAGGCTGGATTTGCAGATTAAAGTCACATAGCACCACAGCATTGTCCTGCCAAGCAAAGCCCATTTGTCTTGGCTTTACTCTGCTCCCCAGAACTCAGCTCTGAATGCAATGTGAGTTTAGCATGAGCAAGAATGACAACTCCTATTCTGTGATGTACCTATAGGAGATTCAGAAAGGCACAACAGACTCAGAAGGTACAAAAGTTATCCAAGGCGGTTCTTAGTGCTTTATTTTCAAGGGATCTATCACTATCAAGATAGAACAGGCAAGAGCAGTAATGAGATGTATACCTTGCAGCATAATGATATTAAATAATTAAAATCTCCCTGCTCCCAAAATCCACCTCTAAGGTATGTACATACTGCATATTGCAGTGTACTTTTGCAATACCCAAGCTATAAACAAGCTATGTCAGGGACTGGTAGCATTCTAGCTAAAGCAGAACAGAGCACAGTGTAGGCTACTCTACCCTGCTGTCAAGCATTGCAGACATACGCTAAAATGGCAGTGAAGGACAAGAAAGTGGCAAAGACGCAAATAGACATTCTAGTAATTTCTCTTTGCTTGTGTCGCTGCATGAGTCCCAGTTGCTTTGGGTACAAATTGAAGCTAGATGTGCTCTTCTTCACAACCAGGTTATTAAAAGTGAAAACTCCAGAGAAACTGAGGTAGAATAGCAATTCCCTTTACTTATAGATTAATGGTTTGTCCACAGGGGTGGAGTAGTTCATACAAAGCTAGTTCAGGTTCACTGACATAACCTGTGTTCTCATGACAATTCTGTATGCCTGTTTGAAAGAGTATAAAGCTGAGGCAATATTGAGTTTGTGAGGACTAACTCTCCTAACAACTCATCTCTGCTGTGTATTAGGGACCTCTTTATACATGCTCTGGGGGAAAGGGGGGACACTTTAATTAGAACCGCACAGAGAGCCGCTGTACTTAAAGTACCCGCAGCATCTCATGCTTCAAAATGGCAGCAGGGGCACTTTAACTAAAGCTTGTCAAATGTTTGACAAGCTTTAGTTGAAGTGCTCCTGCTATTTTGAAGCACAAGATACTGAATACATGAGACACAGAGGCTGCTGGAGCATGCTAATTAGCATGCTCCAGCAGACTCGATTAACCGAGTCTGTTCCAACACGCTGTAATTACAGTGTGCCAGAACGTTGTCCCCGCACAGCTACAGGCACCTAGGATCCCGTGAGAATTGATCTGTATATTTAACTTTTGTGCTGTCTACCTCTCCAGGGTCATGTCACCTCCTTGTTTAAATCTCACTGTAGAGCCAGGATTGGACCATCTGCAGTTGTATACTTCTAGAGTTGATATCTCACATACGGTAGCCAACAGTATTTCACTATAGTATAGTATCATGCAACATGCACCCACCTAGAAATATGAAGTGGCCCTGGCTCTCCTTGCCTTCTTGGGTAAGAGCAGGGGTCCAAAAGCCATCATGACAAAGATGAATACAAAGCTATTCTTAAAAGGAAGGCAAAGCAGAGTAACAGTGGGACCGCTGACAATGCTAAATCAAGAGCAGAGAGATGAAATCTGTTTAAAAGAAAGACAGGGACAAAAGTGAGATTTCCAACAATGCTTGTGCCACCTGTTCAATATCACCATGAACAGGGCAGGATTTTGTCCTGGATCCATATTTTATTGCAGGCAGTGCTAGAGGAATCGCTGCTGCAGACCTGTCTGAGATTGACCAGTGTTATGATGAGAAGGATCTATACAATCCTAGGGCACCAACAGAAGTTACAATTTTTGCCTGATTTGGCCACAGAAAGCAGTTTATAGACATGACCAACGCAAGTGCACAGCTTCAAAAATGGCCGATCGTACATATGAGGAGTCAGATGAAGACATTTCAAAACAGAGCATCTTCTGTCACTTGTGCCTATACTGCCTGCCAGCCTCGAGCTGTTTGGAGAATGGGAGGGGGGAAGGAGCAAAGGGAGTTTGGACTGGAGGAGGCTCCAATTCACCCGCCCCACCTGTGCTGGCTGAAGGACCCCTAGAACAAGCACCCTCTGCTCTCTTTCCCCCATCCCATGCTGAAAACCTTTCAACGTACCAGGGTGCAGGGGCCACTACTAGGGGAAACCAGCTGTAGACTTGCAGCCAGCAGGTAGATTCCCCTCTCCACCGGAACCACTAGTGAACTTCTGTTTGTTCCAGGAGATGGGTGTAAGTCAGAACCCTTCCTGCTAAGCCTTCTCAGTTACAGAGGGGAGCCACACTTATGTCTGCACCCAGTGAAGGGAACATCAGCCACTAAGGGTGGAGACAGAAGTGCAGCTCCTGGGTGACTTATGATGATTCATAGAAATCATCATGAGTCAGACTGACCCTCCCAACCCAAAAGACGATAGCTGTTGAATCAGGAGGGTGGAGGATTGGCTCCTATTTGGAGCTGATCTAGGAAGGGAGGCTGTGTCTTCCCCAGGCTATTCCCTGTCTCTTTTTACTCTGCATCTCTTTTAGGCAGGTAGACTGGAGCCCCCTGAGGTCCACCAGCCACCCTCCCCCCCATTCCAGCAGGGCTGAGAAAACCCCAGACAGGACCTCCCTCCCCTGCCTTCTCTTCCTCCCATACAGAGATGACAGCTCAACCAGGCTGCTGTTGCAGTCAGAAATTAATAAAGTTACTCTGCTTCGGAGCATCTTCATTTGAACCCTCATACAGTGTGGGTTAATTTGTAGTGAGTGGACAGCTCTGCAGCTGTGCTCTTCTGTTTGGACATAGGTTTAGAGTGCTTTCAAAGGGTTGATCATATGACAAATGACATTTCTGTCTGCACCCTAAGTATATTTTTTTATGATATAGTGAATTAAAGTGATACTAACTACTATGGTAGTTAGTGGATGTTTCCTCTAGGCCTGCTAAGCACCACTATGTTGGATAGATGTGAGTTATCTGCATCTGAGTGCTTAAAATGGAGACCACAAAAAGGGTAATGGGAAGTGGCTCTAATAAAACCTATTGCTTTAAGAAATTAAAATCTCTTTAGATCTGGCCAGGCTGTAATCTACCCACTGATTTCCCTCTCTTTCTTCCCAGCCCTCCTTTTTCTGGTTGACTCCTTTCATTGGCAACATTTTCCTCCCCATGTATTCACAATAGCAACCACTCCAGAGCCAGCAAGGGCATGAATGTTAAGGAATGAACACACACACACACACACACACACACACACACACACACACACACCCCTCTGTTAGAAATTAAACAAACAATATGTGCCACTTACAGGCAACACATCCACTTATCTTTCTATTTGCCAGTCCATCCCTTTTCCAACCACAGTGCCTAGCTCCTCAATGACAGACCCAAAATATCAAAATCTTACTGCCCTCTTCTCCCCACACATACATACCTTGTTTCAATTTGCCAGCTTCAAATAATAAAGCTTTATATGGGTTTATTAAAACCTCATAAAGTGTTTGAATACTGTAACAGCTAAACATCATTAAAGTTAGTTTGTTTCCTAGTCTGATAAACTCATTTGAAGTTACAACTTCCAAGAATGCTGAGATAAAATTAATAGCTTGTTATCATAATGCTTTACACATTATATCCTACAGCATTTTAGCATACTATGTTAAGAAATAAGATCTTTCTAGGCATTTTTTCCTGGCAGAAGCCAGAATACACAGTCACACATCAAATGCAATTTAATACATGTACTAGAAAGTTAAGATTGTTTTTTCATGAAGATTTTGTTTTATAGAAAGTGGTTTGGAGCTAGGAATAGTACTGACACCAGAAAAAAAAGGGGGACCTCTTTCTATTGATCATAACTTCTGTGTTAAAATAGAGAGAGGATGTAATGCATGCCACAGTGAACTCTCATAGTTTATGAACAGACACCCATCAAGAGCTGCAATCAACGTATACCCTGATTTCAAGTGCATGGAAAATAGTGTGTAACCAGCCTGAGTTTTCCTTAATAGAAAATTACACGACATGTTTGTTTCAATCAGCCAGAAACCTCAAATGCCAAGACCTTCTGTAGTAGAATGTAGATCAATATTTTGAAGTCAAACATCTCAGAAAACAAATGGTAATATGCATTCTGAGTAAACAAGTCACATGCATGTTGTGAGTCTTCCACAGCTTGATAAGGCTGAAATCACTACGTCATCAAAACCAGACATACAAAGACATTCATATGAACAGGAAGAAACCAAATTTTCAGATGGAAATAAGATATTTACATCACAAATACTTTTGACTGAAAGTCTAGAATGAAGTGAGGCCTATAAGCATTTGATTTTTATATCCCTCTTTAAAATAAGGTGAACTATTATGAAGTACAGAATGTATGTAGTATCACTAAGCATCAAATTCTGTTTCTTTTTTCTTAATTTGCCTGCACAAATAGATACTGTAGTGATTTCAATTTTTGTTTATACTGAAAATATCAGATTTAAAAGTATCTACCATGAATAAATACTAAGTTCAAGGTAAACTTCTATTTGAATTCCTGAAAGGACTGTTACCTTTCCTCCCTTCAACTGTCCATTTCTAACAGGCTATACAATAGCCAATTTGGAAAGCAATTCTTAAAATTATACTCTATAGCAAGTGGATGTTGAAGGGATAGTTTTCACAAAGCTTTGATTAGAATCATCCTTACATAGCCTCTGTTTTTTTACATCATATTTAAAGACAAACGCTATTTTCTGATCGAAGATTATCAAGTAGACTGAGTAAAATATGCAGAGACAATTAAAAGAAATTAGCAATTAAATTGAAGCCAGTCAAGTAGATCATTAGAAATCCTGATCAGTTGGAAAATATAAAGAAGACTGAACTTTTAAGAGTTTGTTTTTTGTAGTAGCATCACTTTTGTCCACTCACAAAATAAAAGAATTTATCAAGAACTTTGTAGTTTAAAAATTACATACCTTGCTTAACCTTTGTTCGAAAAGGATGCTCCATGGATCAAAATACATATTGAAGGGCTGCCGGTTGTAGCCATGTTGGTCTAAGGACATAGGCAGACAAGTGTGGGTAGATGTGATATCTTTGATTAGACCAATTAAATAGCTGGAAAAATCATTCTTTGCAAGCTTTTGGGCACAAAGGGCCTTTGTATATGCAATAAAAATGGCCTTTAAAGTGGCTTACATGCCCTTTTGCACCACTTCAATGGCACTGCTGTTTATACACTTGGTGGCATGTTCCACTTTAAATGACTTTGTAACGTGGCAAGGTAAAACCCCTCCAAGGTTTAATTAGTTTTCTACCTAACAAAGTGCAACAGTGGATGGGGCGCTGGAAGCCAAACTTGTTGGGGAAGCTCAGGCTTGCCAGGTTTCCAGTGCCCTGTGCAGCATCCCTACCACCTTCTCCTGCCACCAGCACACCCATCTGCCCTCCTGCTGCCTTGCTGCCCTTCCTCAGGGGCAAGCCAGCCATTCCCAGGCAGTCTCAGGTGGCAGGAAAGTGACAGGGATGGTACATGGGGTGCTGGAGCCTACCTGCCTCTCCCAAAGTTGGGGGGTGACCTGCCAGCAGGCCAAGCAGTCCCTGATCTGCAGGGGACCCTGCTCCTTCCCTCTAGAGTGGTGACACACCTCAGGCAGCACCCACCCACTGGCACCTGGCTCAGGTAGTCCCAGGGAGCACTGCCGCCGCTGTGGAAGGAAGCACTGGGTCCCACACAGCTAAGCCAGACAGGCAGGCTCTGGAAGGGGAAAAAAAAAAAACCAACACATCATGCTCCTTGCTGCTTTTTTTTTTTCCCCTTAATCAAGCCTGCCTGCATGAGCTGCCACCAGGTCGTACAGCCCCTGAGCTACACAGGGCCCAGTGCTTCCCTCCATGGTGGTGGCACCCCCTGGGGCTGCCTGAGCCAGGTGCTAGCAGGTGGGTGCTGCCTGAGGGGTGCCACTGCTGTGAAGGGAAGGACCAGACACTGCTCAGCTCAGGAACTGCTCATCCCACTGGCAGCTTGCTCTCCCCATAGCAGGAGAGGCAGGTAGGCTGAGGGAAAAAAAAAAAGGATTGAGCCCCCTCACATGTACACGCAATGAGGGGTTAGTGGCTCCCTAAATTGAAATGGTGGTAAAGGTGGGTTTGTAAAAATCCATCATTTCAATTTAGGGAGAAATAAACCCCCGTTGCATATACAAGCACAAACACCCTTATTTAGGCATAGGGAAATTCTGTTGGTGTTTGTGTGCTTTTTTGGGTAGAATAGAAGCCAAAGTATAAAATGAATGTAAATGTGTGGCAGGAAGGTTCAGAGGGAATGGAAGACAACAGGTGTGAAAAAGTAGTTGCAGGGGAGATGGGGAGGGGGGACAGAGAAGATGATAAAATGTAGCTGGTAAAATACAGACAGGTTACCTGGGGTTATCAGATGGCAGGCAGGTTATAACATGTCAGGTCAGGGTCCTTTATCAGATGGCAGGCAGGTTATAACATGTCACAGGTCAGGGTCCCCATGGGTGGCCATGATGTCCCTGGCAGTTCTACGACCACACGAGCTCCTCCCTGAGGGCGCCCTCTTGTCTTTCCTGCCACATCTTGGTGGCGCCTGGTGGGGTACTGAGGCTCTGTTGGGAAGACCATTCAGCGAGCTCCAGCAGATCAACCAACTTCTTGGCAATTATAGATGACCTGTTCCTGACACAGTCTGTGGAGGGGCCAACAAGGAGTAAAGCCACTCTGGACTTGGTGCTGACTAAAAGGGAAGACATAGTAGACTACCTGAATATCAGAGGTGCTCTGGGTGACAGTGATCACAATTTGATAAGATTCACCATCCACCAAAAGGCTGGGAAATCTACCAGCAGATCAGAAGTCCTAGATTTCAGATGGGCAGACTTTGGTAAGCTCAGGAGTCTAGTTAGTAAGGCCCTTCGCAACCAGCGATTGGATGACCTGGGAGCTCATGAAGGGTGATGCTTCCTCAAAGAGACTATTCTCACTGCTCAAAAGAAGGCCACCCCCACGCAGTCAAAAAGAGAGAAAGCGGCCAAGAGGCCTGCGAAGAGCACACTCACAAGGCCAGGGTCTGCAAACATGAGACAAGGAAAGCCAAGCCATGCATGGAAATCAAGCTGACAACTGAAATTAAAGACAACAAAAATATCCTTCTATAGGTACATAGGGTGCAAGAAAAAATCAAGCTCCACTGTGGCACCCCTATTGCACATGGAGAGCGAGCCCACAGTTGACCTCAGTGAAAAGGCAGAGCTCCTTAATACTTACTTTGCATCAGTATTCCTGAAACCAGGCAAGAACTCGTCACCTGTCCAGAGGCCCAGAGAATATGGTGATGACAGCAGTCCACATAAAATCAGTCCCATACAGGTAAAGATACTTTTAGATCATATAGATGTATTCAAATTGGCTGGGCCAGACAACCTGCATCCGAGATTGCTGAAGGAACTGGCTGAGCTCATAGCGGTGCCTCTGGCAAGGCTGTTTGAAGAGTCATGGAACTCAGGAGTGGTCCCAAATGACTGGAAGAGGGCTAACGTGGTGCTCATCTTTAAGAAAGGAAAGAGGGATGCTGCTGCTAACTATAGACCAGTCAATCTGACATCAGTCCTAGGAAAAATCTTTGAAAAAATTGCCAAGGTGGCCATCAACCACAAGCTCGCAACTGGTAGGGTACTGAGAAACAACCAGCACAGCTTTGTTGAGGGGAGGTCACGCCTAACAAACCTGGTATCCTTTAATGACCAGATAACTAACCAGCTGAATATGGGACAGGAGGTAGATGTCATCTACCTAGGCTATAGTAAGGTGGGTTGGTAACTGGCTCAGTGGCCAATCCCCGCAAGTGGTAATTGATGGGGTGGCCTCATGCTGGAGGGCTGTCTCCAGTGGTGTCTCCCAGGGATCAGTGCTTGGGCTCGTGCTCTTTAACATCTTTATCAATGACCTGAATGAGGGAGTGAAAAGCACAATGATTAAGTTTGCGGATGACATCAAACTGTGGTGACAAGTGGGCATGTCTGAGGACAGGACAAAGATTCAGAACAACCTTGACAGGCTGGTCCTATGGGCTGAATGCAATCAGATAAGGTTCAACAGGGACAAGTGCCAGGTCCTTAATCTGGGAAGGATGAACCCTCACCATACCTATATAATTGGTGGTGGTCCACTGGCTGGCACTGCATCCAAAAGAGACTGGGGGGTGACAATTGACCAGAGGATGAATATGAGCCACCAGTGTGATGAAATTGCCAATATAGCAAATAGAACTCTGGTGTGCATCAGCAGATGTGTTGCCAATGGATCCAGAGAGGTGCTCCTCCTCCTCTATTCGGCATTAGTGAGGCCACAGCTGGAGTACTGTGTCAAGTTTTGGGCACTGCACTTCAAGAAGCATGTGGACAAGCTTCAAAGGGTGCATAGAAACGCCACCTGCATGATCAAGGGCCTGAGGGATAGGCCTTGTGAAGAGAGCCTTTGGTACCTGGGTTTGTTCAGTCTGAGTAAAAGAAGACTGAGGGGTGACTTGATAGCTGCCTAAAAATATGTCAAGTGAGAACACCAGGATCTGGGAAAGCAACTTTTCAGAAAAGCACCCTTTGGGAGAATGAGGATCAATGGGCACAAGGCAGTTGGGGAAAAGTTTAGGCTAGATATACGGAAAAACTTCTTTTCTGTATGGGTAACCAAAATCTGGAACACACTTCCAACAGAAGTGGTGCAGTCGCCATTCCTGGCAGTGTTCAAAAGGAGGCTGGGCAAGCATCTCGTTGAGCTCATTTGAACCCATTACCTCCTGCCCAGGGCAGGGAACTGGACTGGATGATCTTACAGGTCCCTTCTGGTCCTTCTTTCTATTATTCTAAATTGGGAGGCTGCCCACAGGCCTTCACATGGTCCCAGTCACCTGAACCTCACAAGAACTGACTGGCCTTTGGGCCCCTTGCCAAACCCCACTCCAGCACTGTGCTACACAGGGCACCTTGAGCCTTATGGGCTAATTGTGTGGCTCCAAAACCTCCCTTACACCATGCCCCATGCCTCTCAGATGTCCCTACACCATGCCCCATGCCTTGCAGGTATTACAAAAATATTGTTTCCTCTGTCAGGGTCTCAACTTCCTCAGCCTAAACCCCTTTAATCTAGCTAGGCTTTTTAGCTTAGTCCCACTGTGTAGGGCCTGGCTTTGAGGCACTAGCTCCAATATGTCCCTTCCAGTCACTGGGTTCCTGGCCCCTCCCTGCAGGGCTGTGCCCTTCTGACACCAGAACCCTGGTCCATGTGTAGCTGTGCCCCTCTGGTGCAGGGCCCTCTGGCCCTTGTCTGATCTGTGCCTTGCACTCTCTGCCAAAAACAGGCTCTCTAACTTCTCAAGCCATGAGCTGCCCCTACCAGGGCTCACAGTGATCACGTTCCCTCCTCTCTGGGCACTAGTGGGACCTCCATACCTCCCCTTACAACCCCATTCCAAACCACCTGTACAAACAACAACATGAACTTAATCCCCTGGGCTATAACATAACAATAGCAATGGAGACCACTCTCTGCCCCTTTAAGAAGGGAAGCTACCACCGTGAAGGGAAGGACAACGTGTCTCCTAGCCTGGGTACCTTGTGGCTACTGGAGCCTTACTGCTCTTGTAGGCAGCAAAGCAGGCAACCAAATGTCTCTGGGTAACTCTCTTGGTTAGGGCTCCTTTCCTGGTAGTTGCCAGAGAGGGAACTCTACCAGCCCCAACCATGGGCTTATACGCTCCCAGGGTCATGCCTCATTCCTGCAGGTGCCAGCTAATTATCTCTTTAGCCTATTGCTCAAGCAACCTGCAGCTGTGGAGCTCTGCCTAATCTGCAGGGCTCCCTGGCTAGGCTGTTTCTGCCCTTAAAGGAGCAGGCATATCCTAGTGCCCTGCAACAATGTGCCATAAATCCAATGTCTATATTTAGTCCCTGATTTTTTGTATCCAGTAGAGTTATGAAGTACAGTTCATAGGCTCATCTACAAAAGGTGTTTTGTAAATTCCCTTTCAGGATTAGAACTGATAGATTGGATAGAGAGTGGTTATCTTGTGAGAAATGTGCACCTACAGGTAACTGGGTATTTTTGTCTTTGATAGATTTTCGGTGTATTCATTATAGTGCACAGTTGTTGTTTGGTTTCTCCTGCTTATTTTCCATCAGGACATTTGGTGTACTGGATGAGATCTATAACATTTCTGGAGGTGCAGGTGTAAGATCCAGGAACGATGATGGTTCTGTTGTGGGATATAGTAATTATTGTGGGAGTGGTGGAGATGTATTGGCAGGTTTTACATTTTTTGTCCTAGCATGGTCTGGATCCATTCAGTGTACTATGGACCATATGGAATTTGCTTTTGGTGATGAGACTGGTGAGGTCTGGTGCTTGTTTAAAGGCTAGGATGGGTGATTCTGGGAAGATATCTTTAAGCACTGGGTCTTCTAGTACAGGTTGTAGTTGTCTGAGGATTTTCCGTATAGGTTCCAGGGAAGGATGGTATGTCATAACTACTGGTGTGCAATTCATGGGGATTTTGTTTTTGTACTGCAGCAATGATACCATTCTTCACATGGTATCAGGGTAGCTCTTTCAAAAGTATTAGAATAACCATCTCTCTGGAGGAGTGTCCTTGTTGAGTGAAAGCTCTTTTGAGATTCTGAGGTGATGATCATAGGTAATTCTCCTCAGTGCAAATTTGGTTGTATTGGAGGGCTTGGCTGTATATTACAGCTTTCTTGGTGTGTTTAGGGTGATTGCTGGTTCTGTGCAGATATGCATGTTGGTCCATGGGTTTCTTGTATATGGTGGTTTGTATTTTACCATTCTGGATATTGATCAGAGTGTCTAAAAAGGACATGTTGCTGCTGGAGTATTCAAGAGATAGTCTGATTGATGTGTGACGGTTATTACATTTGTGTTGGAAATCAAATCAGAGATTGCAGGTTTTCAGTACAAATGATAATGGTGTCATCTATATATGGGTTTGATGATGCAGTTCTTGAGGAATTCTTCTTCCAGATGGGCCATAAAAAGTTTGTCATATTGTGGGGCCATTTTGGTGCCCATAGCTGTGCCCATAGTCTGGAGGAAGTTTTGGTTATTGAAACTGAAGTTGTGTGTGAGAATTGAGAATATACATTCAGTAATATCTTTAGGTCTGTACTCAGAGTTATAATCTTGCTTTTGTAGATATGTAAGGCAGGCTTGGATGCCATCTTGGTGTGGGATGTTTGTATATAAGCTGGTAACATCCATGGTGGCTAGGAGAGTATTGCTGAGAAGGTGGTTTATGTTTTTAAGTTTTTGCAGAAAATTGTGTCTTGGACAAAACTTGGTCTTTGGGTGACAAGAGGTTTTAGGATGGATTTGATGAAACCTGATATTTTCTCAGTTAGGGTTCCATGGTTGGATATTATAGGTCTGCCTGGGTTTCCTTGTTTGTAGATTTTAAAGAGCATGTAAAAAGTCCCTGGATTGGGTAGTTGGGGAATCACATTTTGTAGTTTTTCTTGTAGTGCAGATGGAAATGACGTGATGGTGTTTTTGAGTTTTTAAGGTAAAAAGGGGGGTTGGATCTTCCTCTAGTTTTTCACAGTAGGTGGTGTCAGAGAGTTGTCTGCTGGCTTTTTTTATGTAGTCTTTACAGTTAAGGTTAACTATAGCTCCCTCCTTTATCTGCTGGTTTTATTACAATTTGGTGGTTGGATCTTAGAGATTCTATGGTCTTTCTCTCTGAGAGGGAGAGGTTGTTGTGGTGGTGTTTGTTGTTGATTATTTCATTGTTGAAGGCATCACAGTCGGACATATTTTATAGCTATTTCTCAGGGTTTTCATCAAAGGAAAAAATGTTATAAGCAAAGTCTATGCTTGGCAATATGGCATCAGCACGTGTTAATGTAATTCAGCAAAGGCTGTCCTGAAACCATTTGTTTTGTTTGTGTTTACTGTTCACATACTGAATGTGTTTCTCCAGACACTGCCCTCTGTTTATAGAGCAAAGCAAATTATTGGCTTCTATGTGTAACTTTCAGACATCTGTTTTCTTCTTTTGCCACTATATTTTTTTTTTCTTTTTCTTTCCAGAATTCAGTTGCCTGGATCCAAACCAATATCTGGTATCAATCAATACAATTATTAATTTATTCCAATTATAATCTTAAAATACTTGATTTTGATTCAGTGATGTGTACTGTTTCAGGTAACACCCTGCTCAACTGTTAGAGTGATATTCCTCATATGCTAACATTTTATAGCTGTCTGAATAGCATAGCTGTAAATCATTGGTCTTCAAGTAACAAAGCAGTATACATATGTGCCAAATGAACTGTTAAAACAATGACAATGATTTCACTCCAGTTTCTGTATATTTCTTTTTTTGTCCTGGCATTTGCTAGATCACCTTGTCAATCTCTTAATAGCTATAAATAATACACTGGAAAGTACTGCTTTGTGCCATAAGTTAAAGATTTCTTCACCATCTGCTTTTGGATTTTGTAACTTTAGCGGGTTACCTCTATTTTTGTTTTCTGTTTTATGTCTTGATTATTATCAAATTCCCCTGGTATACTGGCTTTCATCCATTGTCTGTCAGTTTTTCTCCCCACATACAGTCATATGCCTTGCATAGTAACAAGAGCTCACAGGTACAGACATGATGGCAAACTCTACTGGTGGAACTTGGCACTCATAGAGAATAGGGCCCATGAAATGCAGCCAATTTAATGTAATCCTGTATTCTCTTTGTACCATTCAGCCTTTACTGGGCAAGGCAGAAAAGTGGAATAGAGGGGTCTTATATATGGAGATTATAGATAGAGACTGCAGTTGGAATTATGTTGGCTAGGTTTTCAGTTAAAGAAGGTAATGTGTTAGAGCTCTCCTTTATGGGCAATGCTTTGTGGTTAGGCATTTTTAAGTGTTGCTGTATGTGGATTACAGAGACAATATTTTTACAAGGAAATATTTCATCACTATACTGGATAATGTATTTTAAATATATAAATCCTATGTGCATAGCTTGAATGTTTTACATGGTTTCAGTGATTCACACTGCAACAGCTTGAACAAGGAAGATCACATGGGCTTAATAAACTCAGCAGTAATAAAACAGTGAAGCTTTACTTTAAGAGGAAAATATTTATATTGGAGGTAATAAGTATAATCTATTTATATAGTGTTTTTCATCCTCAAAAGTATAGTCTAGTGGTTTGACCAAAAGACTGGGAGCCAGAACTAACTGATTTTATACCCACCATCACCACTGACTTAATGTGTGGCCTTGGACCAGTTACTTATAGTGTAATTTTCAGAATGCTGGGCACCCATCCCATGTCTTCAGGGAAAAAAGACTATAATTTCACTGGGCCTCATTTTATCCACCTGTAAAAATGAGCTTAGTGACTGTACTTCATAGGGTTATTGTGAGACTTAATCAGTATTTGTAGAGTGCCTTGAGATCCTCAGATACAAAAAGTATTAACATAAAATAATGATTGTAATAGAAGAAACGTTTACACCAGAAAAAAGTGCAGCCACTCTGAAGAGGAACACAGACATCATGCAATTTTCCACAGCTCAGACCTCCTAGCCAACAGACAGTGTAACACCAATATGAAGATACTGATTCTAATTATTAAGAATTGCACTCTAAAGGCTAAGTTAAAATGGTGCTTGTCCATCCCTGTGGGAAGTGGGAAGTATAAAATCCCCTTTGCTGAGACCATTCAGAAATGCTTCATATAGTCTATGTAGTTGGTGTTCTGGGACAACTGCATATTATTCTAATCAGAGCTGTCTTATTGAGTTACACAGTGCTTCCCATCTCAGTTCATTGTAGCCACCTGTTTTCTCTTGTCTTAACCTTTAATTTGGGCTCTTTGCAAATGGGGAACCATATTTTTGTTATGTAAAGTTCTTTTAATCCCAGTCTTTGATTCATGGTCTCTAGAGCTTATTATAGTATTAGTAAAATTGTAAGGAAAGCCTACCCCTTTTGTACAATAGTGCACTACCAACCATAATTTCAACCCCTTGCTCTCTGCATTCTGGAAGTTTTAAGACTGCTTGCTACTGCTTCAGCCCAGAAAATAATTTGCCAAATGGGGTAAAGAGGAGGAGATGGAATCATGGCTCAACCTTCTTCCTCTTGCTAGCTAGGCAGCACAGTGGAGCTAAGACACAAACCATTCTGGGAGCGGGTGCCAGGCCCAAAATTGATGTGGATTAGGTGAGGGAACACCTCGAGAAACTGGACATTCACAAGTCTGCGGGCCCACCATACATAATGAGAACCTACTCCAGGAGAGCTTTAATAGGAAATTGGTGTTAAGGGACAAAAATAACATAATATCTTGCTCTGGCAAGGAGAGTAGATGGTCTAATACATAGGTGTCAATTTCACCTGGAGTCTCAGGCCAAATCTGGACTGTGGGGCTCCTCACAGGCTGAATCCAACCTGGGGAATGGGGGCAGCTGTCATTGGCACTACAATGCTGGCAGGTCCAGTTGCAGCAACAGGTCCAGTGGTATCAGTAGTCTAGTGACAGCAGCAGAAAGCCAAGCTTACTGTCAACAGACGGGGTCATCAGGGCTAAAGGATCCTGGATTCTATGGCAGGCCATGACCCCTCAACTTTTTGTGGCCTGCCAGTGCCCTGGTGGGCCAGACAGAATGGCCCTGTTGGTTGGAATCAGTCCATGGGCCACATGTTTGACACCCCTCATCTAATTTAACTTTTCAGCTTTGGCTTCCCTGATCCAAAAAGATTACCAGTGAGGAAGAGGCCACTATTCTCCTAGAAGCCAAAGCTGCAAATTTTGCAGGGTAGTAACAGTTGTACAAAAGGGCATTCTTTCCTTACTATTAGATAGCTAGAATACTATCCAGCTTAATATTTAACAAAATATTGGGGCTAACTCTTCTACCAGTAGTGCTGTGGATCACAAATATGCTAAAACTGGTGTCTTTTAAGGTTTATTACCTAGTGGAGAGATGCTTAAAGGCTTGCATTGAAATTGGGAACCCAAAATTCCAGAGGGGGAGAAATGTGAATTGTTTATCTAGCTCCCATGTACTCGTGACAAATTTTGCCCAATGTTAGCCATTGGTGGCTGAACTTCTGATTCCCAAACACCACAGAATACATTTACAATAATTTAGTTTTTACACAGGAAGTTTGCTCCACTAGTAGCTTGTTCATAACGCAACAGCACAAGTTGATCTTAGTTTTGTTCCTTCCTTCTTTTAAGACGCATATGAAGGACCAGATTCTCTTCTGCCTCCATGTAACAGTGAACCTTTACCTTATTACCGAAGGTAGGAGAAAGAGAGAGACAGAGGGCAGAACTAGAGGAACTAAGAAGAGATAGAGAGACAGGCAAGGAATAGAGGGCCAGTCTCTTTAAAGATGAAACAGTGGCCAGTGTAATGGCTCATAGATTAAGTGATTAGTGGCGTATTCAGAGTTGAGCTCAGGAGAAAGAGAAGAGACACCTGGCTACTTAAACACTGACTGGAGGACCAGAAAAGGTGAGGGAAAAGTATCTGAGTGGGACTGGAGTCAGAGTCTGTGGAGGAAGGCAGGAGAAGCCAGGGCTTGGAGTTCCTGAAGATGGGGCATGGTGACTCAGCTTCAGGGAAGCAGAGAAACACTGCTGAACAGGGAAAGGCAGCCTTCTGGTGGGGCCTTAATGCACAGAGAGAGAGAGAGACTATCATTAGAAATAGCACTACTTTTGATTTCCTTTTTTATTTATTTTTTTGGTTTTTTGCATCTTACCAGAGACTGAGACTTTCTGTTGCTAAGCAGACATTTAGCATATTTTTTTGTTTGTTTTGGGGGTGGGGGCGTTGTTTATGAACTTGATGGTGGTTTGGATTGGGATTGGCTGGGGTGGTGGAGATCCCAGTGGTCTAAGAGGGCTGGAGACAGGGCCGGAGGGTCCATAACTAAAGCAGTACCTGAGAAGGGCAGAGAGCTACAGGAGCTGGAATCAGAACAGTGGGCCTTCAGCTAATAGCCCCAGGCAGGGGGAAAGGGGCTAAGGTTTGCAGGTTGAGACCCCAACAAAGTTTGCGGGTGCAAGACAGTTTGAAAACCAATGAAGGAGATTAACAAACTGATCTGAGAAGGAGAGCCCACCAACAAACTCAGGACAGTGGAAGAAAGGGAGATGCCTGGAGAACACTATACCTAGTGAGAAGGCACCCTGTCTCTGCTACCAGGCTGCCAAATTCAAGTATAAAGAACAAAGATGTGACAGGTAAGAAGGGAGGCTCAGTAGGGATCAGGGGTTTGTGAACAGGTGACTGCCTCATATAGGACTTGGTCAAGATCCTATCAGATACCAGCTTAAGAATTCTGTAATTTTCCATTGATTTCAACAGACTCAAACCCAAGATATACCTTTCTACAAGAAAAACAATAAAACTGTAGTACTTCCAAGATAGAGGTGTTAGCGTACTTTTATTCCCAATCTCTATAAATTAGGTTTCT
Organism: Alligator sinensis; assembly: GCF_000455745.1. Lineage (NCBI taxonomy): Eukaryota > Metazoa > Chordata > Crocodylia > Alligatoridae > Alligator > Alligator sinensis. The sequence goes on along the minus strand of NW_005841861.1, from coordinate 2,806,669 downwards.
AAATTAGAAGAAGGTGGTATTTTATTATGTGGTACTTGAATTTACAGGCAGTCCTCAGTCTTATGACACAATTGGTTCCTGAAATCTGCGTCTTAAGTCAAAATGTTTTAACACAGAACCAATTTTCTCATAGGAAACAACGTTATAAGTGGGGGATTGGTTCCTGAACTAAGGCCCCAAACCCTATTTTCACAAAAAAACCCCCAGAATTTTGTACTCAATCAATTATAGATGAGTAATATAGCTACATTAATGTATTTATATTGTAAATAGCAACCATATTGATTTGGAAGGACTTCTTTGAGGTGACTTTGCTAGACTTTTTGAAAGGCTCTTGGTTGGACTTTTTGAAGGGTTCTTGGCTGGAGTCTTCTCAGGAATCTTGACTGCAGGTTTTTCTGGAGTCTTGTATGCTTTTTTAAAGAAAGTGTCCAAGGAAATTTGGACAGATGTTCTCCAGGGAGATGAGCGATGCAGCGAACTTGCTCGCTGGCATGGCGTTACATAAGATCAAGCGTTGTAAAGTTGAAACTGATGTCATAAAGTTGAAACAAGGTGTCAATTTATAAACATTGCAAGTGTGAAAGATTGTAACTCGAAACGTTGTAAGTCGAGGACTGCTTGTATTCTGTTGTACAGGGTAATGATTGCTTTGGTGGGGTTGAGGTGCTATGTAAAAATTATGCTCGATACATTAAGAATACAACTGATAAACCTGAAAGCACACTCCACCACAAACTGTAGTTCCCTGCTTGTTTGATGGCTTTTAAGTGATTCTTTCTAACAGCAGAGAAAGCAGTAAAGTACAACCGTTTCTTTGTTTCCTACACTCAGTTATCTGTTCAGTCTGGATGACAAGGATATAAAAACTTTTGATTTGAGGCCTGTTGAGCTGCTCAGAAGTAACACATTGGGAAAAGGTGAGAGCATTAGACAGCTGTACCCATTGACTAGGGACAGAAGTTACACATAAACCGGTTTAAGTGATCAGAAACTGGTTTAAACCTGTAACAGAACAGAAGTTCAGTGCACATAAACCAGTTTGAAAATGGCCGAAGCTGGTTTAAGATAAACCTGGTTGAATGTAGTATCACACTTAACTGATTTAGGTCAAACTGGTTTATGAAATTTTTCTCCCATCCCCGCTCTTGGTTCAAGTTAAATCACAGTTCCCCATCATCCCAGGATGCTTTGCAGCCCTGGCCTGGGTTGTGCTGCCTGCTCCAGCAGAGCAGGGTTGCCCCCACCCCTCTGCTCTCTAACCAGACCAGTGAAGTCTGGCTGATAAGGGGTTGGGGGGTGGGAAAACTGGCTGGGGATGCAGCCTAGTCTTCTTGGCAGGAGCAGAGAAGGCCCTGACACACTTTATATAGATTTCATAGACATTAGGTCTGGAAGAGACCTTGGAAGATCATCGAGTCCAGCCCCCTGCCCAAAGGACAGGAAGTCAGCCGGGTTCATAGGATCCCAGCAAGATAAGCATCCAGTTTCATCTTGAAGGTGTTCAATGAAGGCGCTTGAACCACCTCCGGTGGCAGGCTGTTCCAGACCTTGGGGGCTCGGACAGGAAAGAAATTCTTCCTTATGTCCAGCCTGAAACTGGTCTTGTAGTAGTTTATGACATTCGACCTAGTCGTCATCCCTAGGGGCGCTCTGGTGAACAAACGTTCCCCCAGATGCTGGTGGTCACCCCTGATAAACTTATAGGTGGTCATCAGATCACTCCTGAGCCTGCGCTTTTCCAGGCTAAAGAGCCCCAGGGCTCTCAGCCTGTCATCGTA
>NW_005841861.1:2803274-2803607 GCF_000455745.1 Alligator sinensis | reverse complement strand
CTTGGAGGCGACTCCCATCCTCCATCCTTTGTAGGCCTTTCTTTTTAGCCTCAGGAGGTCTGCTAGATCCCTGGAGAGCCAGGGGGGCTGCTGTGCCCTCTTGCTGCCTTTCCTCCGAGATGGAATAGACTTAGTTTGTGCATTGAGGATCGCTCCCTTGAGGAGCAACCACTCCTCTTGAACTCCCCTCTCCCTGTGGTCACGGTCCCTTAGGGCCTCACTGACAAGCCTCCTGAGCTTGTCAAAGTCGACTTTCCTGAAGTCAAGGACTTGCGTGTTGCTGACCGACTTGCCAGCTTTTCGGCGGATGGTGAAGGTGATCAGCTCGTGGTC
>NW_005841861.1:2801257-2803180 GCF_000455745.1 Alligator sinensis | reverse complement strand
GGCCCATAGACTTCTTGAGTCAGGTAGAGGTCATCCACGCACGAGAGGAAGCTTTGCGACCGCTCAGATTTTGCTGAACGATCCTCCCATGAGATGTCTGGGTAATTGAAGTCACCCATGACAACCATGGTCCTGGAGCATGCTGCCTCAGCCAGTTCCTGGGCAAAATCCTGGTCAAGCTCAGGACTTTGGGTGGGAGGTCTGTAACAGACTCCCACCATTGTGTCCCCTGTGCCGTGTTCCCCACGGATTTTAACCCAGAGGGTCCCCTACTGAAGTGAATGGGGTGGGGGTATGGGCCAGCAGGCTCGGATGGAGAGGAGGGAAGGGGGTTTAAATCCCCTTCATGGCCTATGGGACCCAGTCCCAGATCTTCATGGGGGGGAGGGGCTGCCACACTTCTGCCCCACCCACCCCAATCAAGTGGAGGAGAGTGCAGCTCCTGCCAGGGTTTTCTCCCTCACTCCCCACTTGAGCAGGAGGCATGGCCATGCCCCAGGGGCTGGCAGGGTGAGGTGGGGGAAGGCAGGTTTAATCCCCTCTCCCTTCCCTCTCCCACCAGCATGGGACCCCACCCAGGCTGTAAACCCCTCTACCCCCGCCCCCACTTCACCTCAGGTGGATGGCCCAGAGCCAGCATCTGGCCATGCCCCCGCACTGCTTAAGTGGTAAATGGAGGTGGGGAAGCCTGACAAAGGCTGCTGCACTGCTGCCAGGCAGACCCCAGCTGGGGTCCCATGCCAGTGGGAGAGGGGAGTAAGTGGGGGTTAAACCCACCTCCCTCTCCCCACTCACCTCAGGGGACTGGCCTGAGGCTAGCATTTGGCCATGCCCCAGCTGCTGGAGCAGCTAGAGTGGTGAAAATCTGGCAAGGGCTGCTTCCCCCTTCCTCTTCCAAACACTCCAGCTGGAGACTGGCTGAGGACTATGCAGGCAAGGGTAGGGGTTTAAACCTCTCCCCAATCACATTCAGCAGCCTACTGGGGTTTGGCCATGCCCCCGCACCCTCCCACTCAGCTCAGTTCAGGTTCCCTTCAGTTTTCCAGCCACTGCAAAGGGAAGGGAGGGCTTGCTTTGGTGCCCCCTTTTCCTGCCCCCCGCCCCCCCTAGCTTCTAGCCTGAGCCACTGCAAGCATGTGGCTGCATTTCTGGAATTAAAAGTGAAGGTCTATTTATTTGCTTCTTGTTTCAATCTACGTAGGTTAGACTAACCTGCAAAGATTGAATCAATTCAGGGCTTGGGCTTTTTGAATGTATGTACTTAATCATTAGGGTCTTAAATGTGGCATTGTGGCTCATGTTTTTCCACCCAAGATACACCAAAAATGAACAAATGTTTGTCATCTCTTCAATGCATACAAAGAAAATACCTGAAACATGTGCAGGTTATAATTCCATTTATGCAAGAGTGTACATAATGAAATTTCTAGGTTGTATTTAGCATAACACACTATTCAAATAAATACAAAAATAGGTGTTTTGTGCATGTGCTCAAAAAAACCCAACAACCTAGTAATTTTATTTTCAATTGTCTGACCCAAATTTATTAAAATGGCTCTAGAAAAATGTTTTTCATAGTTTGACCCAGTATCTTGTTTAAGAACTGTTACAAACTATTGCATCGACTTTTAAGTAATAGCAATAACAATATATTAATAGCTCTTTAAGCATGTGGGTATGTGTATGCAAGTGTGACAAAAGCTAAACACCCTATCAGAAATAGAGAAGGTTAAGGATAGAAGCAAACTTTCTGCATCCCATCATTCATCAGATGGGGCAAAAACGAACCAGTTATGCCAGCTGCAGTTCTCTCATAATGATCAAGTGAGAATCTAATAAAATTCTGAGTGATTCTTCCCCTCCTGCCTCCAAGACATCTTGGCTTCTGCCCACCAATTTCCTTATATAGAGATTGAGAAATGG
>NW_005841861.1:2795700-2801226 GCF_000455745.1 Alligator sinensis | reverse complement strand
CCTGCTGAGAGAATCATCTGTTGTCTGTTTATGGGCAGCTGGAGCCAGACCTGATTTGACTATTGGCTTTCTCCCTTTGGCTCCTACACCTTTCAAAAGATTGTAAAGAAAAGACGCCTAACTGACAGGAGAAAATGCACAGAAAATAGCCCTTTTAACATTACCACATAGTCCAAACTATTCTTAAGTAGATGTTTCAAGCAATGCATGTGGCACATGCAGTTTATGAAGATGCGATACATGAAAGGTTTAACTTATGACTAACAAACATGTGTGGCGTCACTATCCAAAACAAACATTCAGAAAACTTTTGTTCCCATACCAATATTCCATTAGGGCATTATTAATTAATGTCAAAGTAATGAATAGATTATTCAGTTCACCTCAGGAGAATCCATTCTGTTCATACACACATGGTTCATATACTATCTGTATCAAATATACACCCTTAAAATTGTTCTGGTGTATTCAGACCCACTGAGTGAATTAAGTTCAATATTAAGGCAAGCAGGCACTGCTTCATTCAAGCTTGTACATGGGTGTTTGTGGTGAACCACATACATATTTAGAACAGTGGGGTTTTTTTTGTCTTTTAATATATTTCTGCTGACACTGAAGAATAGAAGTTGTTTTGGAAGAACTTGGCCTGAACCCTACTGTTAACATCTTGTGAGTAGCTCTTATCATCCACTAAAAATACTTATAAAAGATTTGCTGTGAACCTATTACTATTAAACTCCATATAGGTGCACAGTAAGCATCATAAATTGCTTCTTCATTGCAGCAAGTGGTGCAATAGTATGGTTAATGTTCATAGCTTTAGAGTTTTATACTGTAATGTGCTGAGCTGCTTCAACTCTTACTGACTTTGGTAGGTATTAAGGATACTCAGAGGACCATTCTGAGGAACAACCATCTAGAGCTCACTCCTATTAACTTCAGTAAGAGTAAGATCAAACTCTAAGTACTACACTAGAAATGTGATTTTTACTTACATGAAACAAGCAATATAAAATAGTTATCTGGTTTTCAAGAGCCTGATCTAAAACCCATGGAAATCAACAGGAATCCACTAATTTCAACTACCTCTATAGCAGGCCCCAGGACCAAAAGTTTATTAAAAATGTAAAAGATACCACTTAAATGCAGTAACATTGTCTCATTGCTGATTTTATCTGCTTTATAGTTCTACATTTCTGGATAATGAGAACCCAGGTGACAGATTTCCTGTTATTTCACTATTAAAAGGCAATCTCAGCCTTATTTTTTGTTACTAAAGAGATAAGGCTGTAATTTTGTGTATCACTACAGTTGACTGATCTAAATATCTTCCTCATTTCTGGGGAGTTGCATTTGAGGAACTGATTTCCATGGTTCCTTCCATGATGCAGGCTCCTACAGACAAGGAGCAAGTTATGCAGTCTTCACAGAAGAGTTGTTCCATCTTCAACCATACTGTTTTGTAGTGGAGCATTGCCCAGGGATCAAGAATGTGAGTGTTGACTTCTCACGACAATATGAGAAAGAAGAAGGTTCAGAGAAGGAAAAACCACAAAAAAGAGAAGAGGTTATGTGGGTGTGTAACAGGGAACCCTAGCCCTGTTACTAGGAAGGCTAAGCCCTGCTGGCCAGCCAGCTGACTAGGGCTGTCAGGTGACTGCGAGAGGGCTCAGGCCAGAACTATGTAAACCCTGGTCTGAGCTAGCCAAAGGAAGCTCAGGCTGGGACACAGGGTGGACTCCTGAAGGCTCCAAGCAAAGTTACAGCAGCCCTACAAGTGAGAGCAACATGGGACTCAGAGACATGGAGCAAGCTAACTGCCTCCATTAACTTTTCTTTGTTATAGCCCAGGGGCTTACTATTTTTGTTGTAATTTAATCTGGTTTGTGGTTAAGGCTATAGGGGAGGTGGAGGCCTCATTAGCACCCACAGGGGTGCAGATACAGGGGCCAGACAGCCCAGCACCACAGGGGGTGCAGGTCAGATTGATTGAAGCTACTGCCTCTGAGCTGAACCTGACACAGTGGGTCTAAGCTGGATGGCTTAGCTACTTTGTGAAAGGGGTGGAAGTGGTGTTGGCTGAGCCCTCAACAGAATGAACAAGAGATGCAGATAACACCCGAGAGGCATGGGGCATGATAAGGGCAGGATGGAGTCATGCAATTCACCCTTAAGGCAGGAGCTCCTCACCTCCAGAGGTTGGAGAGCAAAGACCAGATCTGGGAAACCCTGGGGCAGCCCCCCTTTTGAGAACCCAAAGAAACACCAAAATGTGGCTGGTGAGTGAAGGGAGGTCTGTTCCCAAAAGCCAAATGAAATACTCAAAAGTGACTCTGGGGTTGCCTCTGGGCATTCTCAAATGCCCCTGGGAATGGCACCCTGTTACACATAGGTTTGGAATTGCATACTGAAAATACTTCTTCCTCTTCAAAGGCACTGAAACTATGTATTAATATATCACACATCTTGTGTAAGAAAATTCATGAAATACTGAAAATACATAGTTATATTTCCTCTCCAAAAATGTGGAAGATCTTGCTGGTGCAAGCAAGGTCTTGTTTCACAAGAATTAAGAAAAAAGCTATATTTACAAGGCCTGCTATTAAAAACAAAAATAAAAAAACCTCTATTCAATGAGTTATCCAAAGACTCCATTTCTCATGTCCTTACAGCTGTGAAAAAGGATTGTAGGATACCTTGTGTCCAACAATTTCAACCCTGCCTGTCACCCTTCAAGCCAGCTGTCAATTAGAATTGTTACTATTTACAAAAAATGCTTTCAGAACTAAGAATGGTTATTGTACTTGAAGAAATGGAGAGTCTAAGGGAGATTTCTTAAGGTAGAAAAGCAATTGTCTGTTAAGCAATGCTGAAGAACTCAATTAGACTGAAAGTCTTAATTGTGCCAAGAGTGAATGCAGAAAATTAACTAAAACATTAATCTAGCCATCAGAACTGATCTATATTAATAGACTTTTACATCAAAGTTAAATTAATGTATAAACTGAGTTAAATTTTACTAATAAACTAGATGAATAAAAATAATTATAGCTGAGTCATTAAGTATCCCTGAAACATGCGTTGATAATACAATGGATCATTGCCCAAGTTTCATATCAATTGAAAGACTTTTAAAACAGTGGAACAATATATTAAATCAAGCTCCTATTTCATAAATCAAAACCTGATGGATTAATCAATGCTGATTTATAGGGTATATTAATTCCTTTTCCCCCAAGTTGGGGACATTTCTTTACATTTTTCCATGGCTATAAAGCAAAACAGTTACAAAGTTATATCTCTAAATGATGTGTTAACTCCCAAGGCTTTCTAAGAGAAAAAGAGGTGCAAGATCAAAGAGTAAAGTGCACAGTCATTTTGAACTTGGCAGACTCTCACCAGTCCACAAAGTTTGCAGCAAGTGCAATTATATTTCATTTCACCTCTTCCAAAAATAGGAAGGGGGGGCGGGGCACAGTCAGGTCTTCAGATACTAACTAAGACATCGGACTTCAAATCCTAGCTATCCTCCTACTGTTTCATAGAGAAAGTTGTGTTCACCTGCAGTTAACTTGCCTAGTTCATGAGGGACTTTTTATTCCAATTTGTTTTCTAGAACACGAAAACAAAATACAACACTGCAATATTCTGTATGAGCTACACCAAGTAATTTAACTTGACAGAACTCTGTGGAAGTCAACAGAGCTATGTTTATTAATGCCAGTTGAGGAAGTGCCTTGTACCTATTTGTTTAAAAGAAGTGAAAGCTTTAAGTCATTTTAAGAGTCTTGCCAAAGCTTAATAGGACACTAGAGAGTGGGCTTAATCCTTGTCTCCACTGTACTGGTGCAAACAAAAAGGCATTTTTCAACAGTTACAAAACTAAGAGATAACAGAAATCAGGGACCTAAGATGGTTTAATACAGGCTGTGGCAATAGTTTTGTGACACATTTAACAAATTAGCAGAAAATTATAGGATACTTAACCAAACATTTTTTCAACCAATACAGCTCATTTTGTTTTCTCTATTATAGCATCAGTAAGAAAAGAATCATGACTAGTTTTTCCTAGTGTTTTACTAGATTCTAGAGTGAAAAACAGTCTCTGTCCTGCTGTCAGGGACTCCAATCAGGCAGGCCAGCCTGGGCCAAGTACTTCAGCAGTCACACCCGCAGCAAGCCTCAGCTAGTGAACTCTGCTCCAGTTTAGGGGTCGCGAGCATCCCGACTGGATGCTGGGAGTGCTGCCTATCCATTTAACACCAGCTGGGGTTCTAGGTTTGCAGGTCAGTCAACAGTTTTGCTGTGGCAAGCCTGGTTCCTGACCCTGGTTTTTGGCTTTAGATTTCCCTGTAGATCTGTTTCTTGACTCCAGACCCTGGTTTGGCTCTGTTTACAGACTTTGCCCTTTGGATTGCCCCTTGGATTGGTACTTGGCATCTGATCCCCAGATTTTGATCCTGGACTGTATTGTGGACTCTGCCTCTGGATTTTCCTCTGGTTCTAGCATATGGCTCCTGCCCTCTGGCCCAAGCCCAAGCCCCTGCTTTCCCTCAGTGGTCTAACCATTAGACAAGGCTGCTTTTGTTCCAGTCCCTTACACCTGCCCCCATAAAGTTTCCCTGAGTCTCGAACTCTTGGAAATCTTTATCCTAAGATCCTGTTAATCATGTAGGACATAAATCCTTCTCTAATGCATCCTTTTAAAAAGAGAGAGCGCAATACTGAGCTCAACATCCTACATTAGAATCACATAATTTTCTCTTCACATTTGAAGGTAGAAAGGATAATCCACTCTTCCTACTGACTTCTTTGAAGAACTCCTTGATGAATTGAAGGAATTGTGGGAGAAGAGGTTTGATTTCAGATAGACTTGAACAATGCAATACACGTAAGTAAAAGGGTTCAGCAATATATGGGAGTATTCAGAGGGACAATAATTCAGGAACTCATCATAGGGCCCCACAGGGAAGGTGTGGCAAGATGACATGGAGTTCTGAAACAGGTTCTTGCTACTTTTTTTCTTGCTCACTACGTAGGATTGAGGGGAAAGCATGGACCAAGAGATGGGCAGAATCATAAGTTTATGCTGAAAAAGGCTGTTGAAAAAGTAGAAAGTAAATGGTGCTTGGCTCCACATGGATGTACAGTGATTATGTGCTTAACACTTGTATAGGGTCTTGTCTAGATAAATTTTATATGATAGAAGTGCAACAGAGCTCTACCAACCTTCAAACTCTTTGTCATTCTGTTTGATTACAGTGACTACTGTAGAATGTTATTCTCCATAGCATATCTAATGACTATGAGCATTTTTAATAGAAGTTTAAATTTTACTTAATTTCCTTTTTTTTTTAAAACTTCTAGGAATATCAAAAATAAGAATGGCCAATACATTTCCAGACCTCTTCATTAGCTGACATTGGTAGAGGCTGATCAGACACTTTTGCATTTACCTTCTTACAGATCAGTTTTGGGTGTCAGGATTTCCAATGCTTCTTTGTGTGAACTGACAGTGGGCACAAT
>NW_005841861.1:2782364-2795669 GCF_000455745.1 Alligator sinensis | reverse complement strand
TATGTTAATCTTGCATTTTCAGGATGGGTGACTGGCAATAAATAAAAATCCACCCATCAGTAAATCCAGCCTTAAAATTCAGCAAGTCCTTACTAGCACCGTTTAATTTACACTGGAATCCCTTTAATTAGAGGAGCAATTTGTTGAGACTGTCTATGGTGTCTTATTTTTAGAATGAGCAGAGACAGCTTTGGCAAATGAGTTTTTATTCTTGAAGACCTATCATGAACACTTATTTTCAGGATAGCTCTGAATTACAATCCAGATGGCAGCTTGCAGAAATACAGCTCCTGTTTTGAGTGCCACAAAAGCTCTACCACCCCCGCACCGTGCTAAACCACCAACTCAGCTCCATTCACCTAATCTCAAACTGAGTAGTTCCTAATCAAGCAAAAAAGAGATGAGTATCATTTACTTTTGCTTTTGTCTTTAATTAAATTTATTCCACTCTGGCATTAGTACTCATTCTGAACCTTTTGCTATGCAAATTACGAAGCAAAGTTTCATTCAGAGAACAACAAGTATACACTTGAGAATAAACTGGCAGCCTTTCAGCACTACTTGTGTTTAAGTGCAATCTCAGGTGTTTATGTTATCCTTCACAATAGCCTCTTCCTCTTCCAATTAGAATAATTAGAGGACTGCCAGGAAAGGAAACGCTTTGTTTCCTTTTATCCACAATGGATCATTCAAGGCAGCCTGGCTCATTTTGAAATTAAAACCCTAATTTCCTCCTGCAAGTAGCCTCAATGTGTCTGTGATTCTGTTCTCTGTATTGAGAATAAGACATTGCTAATGTAGCTATAGGCTGTAAAGTTCATAGTTAGTTACAAGAGGGTGCCAACTGGACAGAAGCCACTGTAGATCCCCTAGGACAGGAAAGTTTAGTGGCTGCATTTTGACATCTCTGTAGGAGAGAGGATTGTTAGTGTTATAAATGTGCCAAAACAGCATTTAAAAAATTAGAATTCTCTCTATTTGTGCCAAATATTGGGATTGGTTCCCAAACACTCAAAGCAGGAAGTAATAATCTGCCTCTGCACCAGCAGAAGCCGGGCATCTCTCTCTCTCTCTATTCTACTGCAGGAACAAAAGTGATCCAGAGTAATTTATGAGCTACCACTCTCAAGCCATTCAGTAGATCTTGAAAAAGAAAGCCAGTGGGCTTACTCACACTATTCAAAGAGGAAAGGAAATGAATATTCGCACCCTGAAGACTTGATCTTTGTCCAATGAAGAAGGGAAAGCAGAGAATCTCAGAGGCCTTGTGCCCTGCTATCCAGTGCATGATAGATTTAAAAGGATCCTCAAGTTACCCTCTACTGTCTTCCATATGAGGAAAGGATGATGGACCTCTTTCCTCACTCTACTTACCAGAAATGATGGAAGCAAAAGAATTTAAGTTCATCCCAAACCACATTCCTGGTGCAAACTGCAAGTATGGGTGCATGAAGCCAAAACTCTAAGGAAAGGAGGGAAGGGTTTACAGAACATCCACAGTTCCAAATTTATATTCTTACTCTACAGTAAATTATATTGGTTTCAAATATGCTCACACTGGCCACATCTACACATGCCTATAAATGAACTCCAATAAACTCCATTGCTTATCACGCCGGAATTTATTGCTCCTGGGTGCACATTTACATGTGGATCCAGGATCGCAGCAAATTGAGCCGGGTCAAATCAGCCCCAGCTGACAGTGGGCCCAGGCCATTAGCCTCCCAGCCCAGGGCTGTTTTCCCCAGCTGAACATGCTGCTGAGGGGCTGGCTAGGGCATGAGGGAGCTTCAGTGAGGGTTTAGGCAGCAGGTGGTCCCACATTATAGCACCCTCATGGCCCAGGCAGCCCCTCCAACATCTACACATGCACTGCTGCAGTTTTCCACAGAAGGATAGCACTTGTATTTACAAGTACTTGTATTTACAAGTACTTGTATTTACAAGTACTTGTATTTACAAGTACTATCCTGACCTGCTGCAGAGTAAATTAGCTTACTACAGCCTAACAGAGGTGCACATGTAGACAAACAACATTTACTGTGCAGCTAATCAGGCAACTGTGCAGTAAACGTGTCATTTAGACACACCCACAGAAAAGGAAACTGGCCCCAACTCTCCCCACCTGAGCAAACGCTCCACTGGAAAAAAGAGGAGTGATACCCATCAGCAGAATTTGTAGAAATTAGGGCAGGCAGAGAGTTCAGAGGCCATTACCAGGTGCTCCACCCTCACTCTGCTGTTCCCACCACATTTAGTTCTTTGTCTCCTTTCCTTTTCTTACAACATCCCTCATACCAAGCAGTCCAGGTTGGGCCTAATGTGGTGGTGGGCAAAATGTGGTGGGCAAAATGGCCCGACAGGCCATTCCAGGCCCCTAAAAAATTTAAAAGATTAATATTTATTTGCCCCTGGCTGCCTGTCATGCAGCCCTCAATGGCTTGCCAAAACTCAGTAAGTGGCCCTGCACCCAAAATAATTGCCCGCCCTTGGCCTAATGGAACATCTTGCTCATAATGAGACAAGATCTTTTGGCTCTCCACTGGGGGAGGGACAGACTTTTTTTTCTGCTGAGACAAATCAAACCAGTTATCTAGACACCCCTGACAGGTAACAGCTGTACATACTTTGATAGGTCAGTAATGGTTGACATGTTTTATAGGCAATATCCACCCATCACTGCTGCCATGGGAAGCAGCAATGGTACCTGGACCCTGTTACAGACTGAATTATAGTACTCAGTCACAATGGAGCCATATATGCTCTTGTTACATGTACTAGTTCTGTTTATGAAATGTGCTTATGTACATGAAGGGCCATACCATTAACTATAAAAACTGTGCAGAATCCAGTTAGGTTAATGGAGGTGTATAATTTACATCAAGTGAGGATGGTCTGAATGACATAATGCTACTATGCTGAAACCAAACTGATAGCTAGTAAAAATCAAATCCATCCTTCAAACACAAGATTACTTCTGAAACATCCAAGCAAAGCAATATACCAGAAGCCAAGTAAAAAGGAAGACTTTTTTCAGGGAACCACCTCCAATTCCATCAGACCAACAACAGAAATCAAGTTCAGCAGCAACATCCTGATACAGAGGCTATTTTGTTTGCTGACTCTAATGGCACAAATCTTGTCAGCAAGAGTGTCCCTGGTGATTGCAACTTCCATGACGTAGCATGAGGAAAGAAGCAGTTTGAGACAGTCAACAGCTAAGCCATATAAGACTCATAAGTGTCAAACATAGCACCTTGAATTATACTCCCAGGAAAACTAAAAGCCAAAAGCAGACTGTGTTATACTACATGCAGCAAAAGTGGCTATTCCAAAACTGAGAGTCACAGGGCATTATGATAGTGGTGCTCAGGCAAGTCTTAGTAATACATTAGAAATTGGGATCCTCATCCAAGTAACTTTGTCCAAGACGTCTCAAAAGATCTTCTGTAACTTGTGTCCGCTCTGCCTCCCAGCCTTGAGCTGTTTTCAGAAAAGGAGGGGGGAAAGGGAGCAGAGAGAGTTCAGTCTGGGTTTTTCAGCCCTCGCTGGAGGGTGGGGCAGGTGTATTGGAGCCCCCTGAAGTGCGGGGAGGGGAGTGAGCAAACAGGGGCAGTGTTTGTTTGGTGGGCTATGTGTGTTTTGTGCATGTACTCTGCTGCTACCTGAGCGATTGCTGCCTGGGTCTGACAAAAGCCTAACTAGGAGAAAGAGCCAGTCCAGGCCCATCAGGGTACAAAAGGAGACTTCCTGAGCAACCAGGGAGTGAGTGAAGAAGGGCAACAAACAGGGGAAGTAGGTTGCATGCAGTTCACTGAGTTTGCTCCCTCCCCCACTTCTTTGTTGAGGAGCCTTATATGCTTGGTGAGAGGAAGCAGGGGAAAAGGAACCTTTTGGGACCAAGGAATAGTAAACAGGCCACCTAACAGGTGAGTTTTCTAAGGAAGGTGTGATTGGAAGAAGGGCAATAAGAAAGAGGAAGCAGATTAACAGACGAAGGGAAATGGCTGGAGGATGTCACTGGCTAGAAAATAGGTGGGGAATGTAGTAGTGGATGTTAATTTGGGCAGCAGTGACCATGAGATGATTGAGTTCAAGATCCTGAGGAAAGGAAGTACGGGGAGCAGCAGAGTAAGGACCCTGGACTTCAGAAAATGAGACATTGAGTCACTCAGGGAACTCATGGGCAGGATCCCCTGGGAAGACAGACTGAGGGGGAGAGGAGTCCAGGAGAGCCAGCTGGCTTCTACCTTACTGAGAGTGCAGGAACAAACCATCCCAACGTACAGGAAGACTAATAAATATGCTAGGTGACCAGTAGGACTGTGCGAAATTTCATCGGCAGTTTAATTCCAATGCTGTTTTGATTTGTTTCAAGCTCAAAACAGCAAAATTGAAATGAAACAAGAAGCCTTGAAATGAAAACAGCCTTGAAATGAAACAAAATGTATTGTGAAGGCCTACTGCCTTATTTAAATTGCAAGAATCACTAATGGTATTCTTAGACTCATACTCGAGGCTATCAGTATGGCTTATATTTTTCTTGTAATAGTTTACTGTAGTGTAGGTACAATGTAAAATGAGTATTTAAAAAATAATAATCAAACAACACTCTACAGGACCACTAAACTAAAACATTATTCCCTTTGTGTTGTTATAAATTTATGGTGATCCCATGCATCTGAGTAATTTTCCTAAGGCAGTTGTTTTATTCAGTTTTGTGTGTGGCAAAACTGAACAGTTAATTTCAATGTTGCATGTTGTGCTTTATTTATTAATTCACTATGTAAACATTTAACAGGTCTATTTATTAATGCTTTTTGATACATTTATGTTGCAATGGGGTGTGGGGGGCCTCCAATTTTCCATTTGCCCAGGGCCCCAATAAATCTTAATCTGCCTCTGCAATTTATGAAATCAAACTAAAAAAACACTGCAAAACAGAATCAGCCCCTTTCTCTGATCAGTGTGGTCAGTTCTGAGTAGCTGTATTGAAGCAAATTTAGTCACTACTGTAGGTAAAAGGAGAACTAGGTTCCTTAAAATGTGACAGCATGTTGTATATTATCACATACTTCAACAGCTCTGAAGCCCAGGCTTCATTCTGATTCTGTTCCATTAGTTATGATAGATTTTGAATCAATTAATGGAGCTATTTGATCTTGCATAACTAGAAATTTGGAGTTACACCACTGACTTCAGTGTTGTTCCCTCCTGATATACACTTGTGTGCAAGATGAAACTGAGCCCTATGGGTTCATAAAAATAGAGTAGATTCATCTTGTTTATATATTATTCTGAATATAAATCCACAGCATAAAATGTAAGTGTTTTAAAATATTATGTATGATCCTGTTAAGGGTGATACATATTTCACATCATAGTTTCATAATATGTAGCTACTTTACTGGCATTTGGGATATTATTCTTAATATGTTTCCAGTGCATAAACTGTACCTATTTCATGTAGCAAGCTGTGAATAAATATTAAGCAGAATGCATGTTTATGTACAGTAGCATGGATTTATAGAAAAGGTTTGTAAATTATGGAATCATAATGCTAACTGCCTAGAAAAAACAAGTCATTTCTGAACTAGTCCATGCATTTACAGTAGCTGCTTTTCTTAAAATAGCCTTCATTCTGAAGGAGGTTTTGAAAATAAGCAGAAGACCTACTCAATGCCATGCAACATTTTTAGTGGCTCATGATGATCTAAACATTTGAGAAGCTAAAGTCTTTCAAAGTGATAAACCTTTCTCCCTGTTCTCTGTAACTTTAAAACAGCTTAATAGACATTTCAGAAACAATACATCTCAAAATAAAAGAGTACATCTCCAAGTTGATTTGGGGTCAAGTTTTCAGAGAAGCTGAACATGCACTGTTTCCATTAGGTGCAATAGAAACAGCTGGGTTGGAGCAAAGGTACCTTTCTATTTCAGTTACCTGTCTATATGAGAGCTAAGCACTTCTGAAAATCTGGCACCACTTGTGGACAATGAAGGCAACTGATTAGCATTTTTTGAAAAGGACTGGGAAAGAGCTGCCCCCACCCGCATGGGGGAAAAAGTGAACTATTTCCTTAAATTTTCTTTTGCATAAAATTCCCAATTTTATAAAAGAGATTAAAATTTCTGAATTATTGGTAGGTCTGGATTATTAGTATTTTTCATTTACTGAAAAAGTTTTGATGATTGAAATGTGTTGATTTCAGTCACAACATGGATGTATAATATTCCATGAAAACCAGTCAACTCCAAGCCCTGAGAAACAGAAACCTCTACGCTTTAATCACTTTCCATTGCCTTATTCTCTGCTTCAGTACTGAGCATTTCTGAAAAAGTTGGCCCTTGGCCTACATAATGAATAACCTGCTGAATTCCACTATAGTGAGTAATAGTGAGTACAGAGGTAACTCTCAACGCAGTAAATTGTTTTAGATTTATTTAGGCCAAAACTTCTTATAAGTCTTTTTAGCTTTTTACCAGAGCTGCTACCTCTCACAATTTTACCCCAAACTTCCTATATTTTATGTTTTTTCTTAAAATTCCAGCTCCTTGAATTAGGTAGTTTTATAAGCCATCATTAAAAATGACTTTTTAACCCTTTCATTAAACATTTATGAATGTTCTGCCTCCAAAGCCTCAGAGGTAAATTAAAAGAAACAACACTAATTACCTTAAAAAAGAACACCAGGTTTCATAGAGCTTTTACACTTGATATGTGATTTTTGAGGGTGTAGAGATGGCAACATTATCTCAGTAGTTCATTCTCTTCTTCCCTGCTTTACAGTCACATTCTTTATTTTCTCTTATTCCTATTCTCCTCAGTATTGTGAATGACTGACAAAACATAAAGGTGTGTGGCAGCTGGCTTTAAATAAAATCCATCATTTTACCATCTTTTAGTAATGTACTCTGGGGGGCAGGATTGTATCTTCCAGGCCAAAGACTTTATAATGAATACTCCCAGAGCTGGTAGGTATTGATTTATTGTCAGCAGAACTCTCCCTAAACATGATATGAAGTAACATAGCATGTTGTTCCAATATATTTAGGAGTATATATTTTTCTTCAATGACATATATGCAGTGCTGCACTGTAACTTTAAGCAGGAACTAGAAATTGAAAGAATGTCCTTATGGCAAAAAACAGTTTATTATTCTGATTTAGAAAAGGCACTAAACTCCCTTTATAACATTTTATTAAAAGCCCTAGAAGTAACTAGCTCCTTTAAAAAAAAATGAAACTCAACATTATAAGATTTTAAGAGCCTCCCTCTTCCTCTAAGATAGAGATGTCAAGTTAACCTCAAGCTCTAGGCTACATGACATATAAGGCTCCTTGTGGGTCAGCTCAGGGAACAATGAAGAGGTGGCAGTGGCAGTAGCTCAAGCTCCATCTCAGAGCATGTGGCAGCAGCAGTATCTCCAGCCTGACCTCAAGCATGTGGTGGAGACTCCAGCTCATACTGTGTGCCCTGTGCTAGAGCAGCCATGGTAGCTGCTCCAGTTTTGACTCCAGCACAGGGTACATGGCAGGGCTGGCAGCCAAGGAAAGTGAACATGGGCCAAATGGCTGGAGGGTGACTGGAGCTGTGTCTGACCTCACTCACCATGACCACCAGGGCCCAAATGTCCTAGATTCTGCAGCAGACCACTCCACCCAGTCATGATAGTAGTTAGGCAAGCCAGAGAAAGCTATTCCATACACCAGATCTGGCCCATGGACAGTATGTTTTGGCTCCCTTGCTCTGAGACACACTATATAATACAATTAAATACCATATTAGGAAATTACTCAGCGCTTTTCCACCATTTCTAACCAACATCCTCTACACAACAATTTTATTCTATGACCCTCTCAAGCTCATAGTCCTCCATATTTGCAAAGAATTGTGAAGTTAGGGTCACTGAAAACTGGCTGTTGATGTTGACTAGTTTTTAGGCAGCTAAAGAATCCTGAGTAAGGTTGCAATGATTTTGTTAGTTGATAGAGAAGATGCTTGTTCTGTTCTCAGTGGTAGCAGATGACAAAACAAGGAGCAATGGTCTCAAGTTGCAGCAAGAGAAGTTTAGGTTGGATATTAGGAAAAAAACTCTCTCACTAGGAGGGTAGTAAATCACTGGAACAGATTACCCAAAGAGATTGTGGACTCTCCATCCTTGGAGGTTTTCAAGACTCAGCTAGACAAAGCTTTGGTTGGGATGCTCTAGTTGGGGATGGTCCTGCTTTGAGCAGGGGGTTGGGATAGATGACCTCCTGAGGTCCCTTCCAACCCTAATTTTCTATGATTCTATGCTAGGGAAGCTGCTGAATGAAGGTATGGATACTACTCCCCTTAAGCATACTACTCCTTACTTAATTATTGCCAAGTCCCAATAAAGGATCACCAGAAGAGAAACTGCACTAAAGCTACCTCAAGAATGATAGAAAGTAGATTAGAATGTGCTACTGCCGCATAAAAAGAAGCTATTGTTTCATCCTCCTGCCCCAGTTTGTTCTTGGTCTAGGGACTACAAGATTTTGCCATTGTTGGAACTCAGGAGAAGTGAGTTTGTACAAGGCCTCTCATCATACTTCCAGATCTCTGTCAGGCATGAAAGATGGCAAATCTATTCTAATATGGACATTCTCAGCACTAGATATGAAGAATATTCTGTATACCAAAATTTCTCACACTTAAGGATTTATTCATGCAACAGATTCTACTCACACATTGTAAATCTGGAGTAATTTAAGTGACATGAGAAGAGCCATTCCAGATTTACATTCATGTCCACATTTCTGCATTCCTCTAAAATTTCAAGAAAAAACATTCTTAGTACTTTACCAAAACCAGTCTGAATCAGCTCAGCACCCAATGACAGCACTTTGTGAACATTTCTGAAGACTATTTCATCCCAAACAAGAATCCCATCCTGATTCTTGTAGGTAGACTGGCCATTGCAATCCACCTATAAATTAGCAAAGACAATTGACAAATTAGTTCAAGTTGTTAGGTTTTGTACCAATTTGGCTTTTATGTTCCTAATATTTTTCACTTAGGATTTGGGAAACAAGTCTAGCAATCTCCTTTGTTAGAAATAGGATGTAAAGTAACTTTCAGCACCAATGTACATAAGAGTCTTGCCCTTCATGTTTGGATTGGTATCCTGAACAATCTGAGAATTAGAGTTGCTAGGAGATTAATTTCTCAGTTATGGAAGTGCCAAGTAGTTGTGCCTCAGGCCTAAGTTAACATGGTAGGCAGATTTCTTTTTTCTTCCTCCAAAACTGCATCTCTGCTAAATGTTTCTGGACGATGAACTATGAAAGTGGGTATAAACTCTATTTGTAAACCTCTGTGGGAGTGTTTGTGGGAAGAGGTTATTGAAACTATAAAGTCAGGTGCTATTAACGTTCTTAGATTTTAACCAAAAGGTTTTCAGCAACTTTCTTCCCTTTCCCTTTGATTGTACAATACCTTACATATCTAAGCAACTGCTGACATGCAGGGAGATTAGTAAACATTTTTGTCTGCTGCATGTTGCTTTAAGTAAAAATAAGACCAAAATAAACCTTGGATCCTAACATTCCTTAAATTTAGAGACCTATAGTTTCATATTAACAGGCATTTTTGAGAGCAGAGAAAGCAATATGCAGAGCAACTATGAAGAGAGAAATGCAAATATTTAACTTCACTGGTATTTCTCTGATATGTTTCACTGTACAGTGTTATCACTAACAAGCAATAAAAGTAGAGAAAGCGTTTGCAAATAGTTTTAGGGCTGGCATGTACAATTAGATGAAGGGACCCATATATAAGATGGGCTTTCACTGAAGGATTAACATAGTGGTGATATATAAATAGGTTTAGAACACAGCTTTATTTTTGTTACGTAGAAGATAAAACTGGTCTCTCCAAGGAATCCATACATTTTATTAATTGTTTCTGCTGTCTATTTTCCAGCTTATATTTCTGGAGTGAGCACATTGCTTCAAGAAACAAATGAACTGGTCAATCTGCTCAATACCTGCTTAAGTATGAATCAAATTCATGTTTTTGTTGTGGCATCTCAGGCCAGATACAGATGTTACACTTATCACATGACAAGCACTCAATCTACACCCATAACCGAACAGATGTTCACCTCACATAAACTGCTTAAAAATGGCAGACTCCAATCTAAGGAGACCTGGATGGATGCAGTATGACACTAAAGTGCTTTAGGATGGAGCTCTCTATCAAACGTCTGTACCAGATCCCCTCACAAGTTAGGCTGCAGTCCTTCAGCATCCCAGGGCCCCCTCCCTGGCTGGCATGCTAGCCTGGGCCTGTGCTAATCAGCTCCAGATAAACACCAGCCGAGCTCCCTCCCAGGCTGTTACAGACGGTAAAGAGAAAAGGCTCCGTCTCCTCCTGCGTGACTGGGCAGAGGGTGGGAAGAAAACTTCCTGATACCTGGGCCCCTCAGCTGGCTGGCTCAGGTCGTGGGGGGGGCTCTATTCCCCCCTGCCCCAGACTCCTGACACCTGAAGCTTGGAACTACTTAACATTTTGCTGCACCAGGAACTGGGGGCTGGGGAACAGAGCCCCCCCTGCTGTTTCCCCCTTCTCTCCAGCTTTTTGCGCTACTAGGAACTGGGGGCAGGTAGGGACAGGCAAAGAACTGCCCCAGCCCTGGAGCTGGAGAAGCTCTAAGCCCCATGTCCTTGGGGCTCGCTCAAGGGCAGCCCCCTGGTGGTTCCTGGCATCTACATGTGTGCTACTGTGCAGTAACTACTGCGTGATTAATTTGCTACCTGCACTTGCATGTAGCAAAGTAACTGCAGAGCAGACTAACAGACTGCGCAGTAAGTGTCTGCACATGTATATGGTGATGATTTACTGTGCAGTCAATTAAGTCTACTGAGCAGTAAAGCATCTCATGTATACCCACTCAATATGTAGCAATTCCCCTCCAAAATGTTATGTAGCCACTGTTAGAGTGGTACCAGATGAAAAGTTTGGTGCAATTTGGAAATAGTTCTTAAATTACTTTGGTAACTAAATTATTACTCTTTGAACACTTTTCTTTTCTTGCAATAAACTATTTCATTACACTCTTTGCTTCATCTGTCTTTCCCTCTTCCTTTCTTTAAAACTTTTTATTGCTTACTGTTTGTGACAACTGTGTACATAATTCAGATTGCTATGTATAGCTGATGTTTCTGCATTGCATTTTTTTTTAAATCAATAAAAAATAATAAAAGAGTGTAATTATATGTGTGCCAATAAGCATGCACAAAGACTGACAGCCTGAGACAAGGGCTGGGAGTGACCTGGATCAGTTCCAAAGTGCAGAAGTAAATGACCATGGCATTTTTTTTCACAGTGGGATTCCCTAGCATAGTCTATATTTTAGGACTCTTTACTGAGACATCCATAATTTGAATAAACTATTGAAGCTCAGCTGAAATCAGTGAAGCTTAGTGCAGTGTGGGGCCAGGAGCAATAAACTCTGGTGTGATATGCACCGGAGTTTATTGCATTGTATTAATGTCATGTGTAGATGTGCCCCTAATGTCTTTTATCATAACAAAAAGCCACTACAGATACCTTTGCATAGTCTGTCTTCAGAGTTTGAAGCCACAACACTGCAACAGAGACCTCTTCCACTTGACACTGCATCAGCCCATTATGACATGGAAGGATCACAATGTCTGCCAAAATTGTATTTAAAAAAACAAATAAAAAAAATTAACTGATATATTATTTTTCAGGACATTTCAAAACAGTAAATTTTATTTTGATGTTGACTGTATACTGCAGCATTTTCATATCATAATGTCCCTCCAAAGTAGAAATGTTGCAATGCCAAATTTTTTAAATTACATGAGCATCAAGTTTGATTTCTTCACTGATGTAAAACCATCTCCTTCATTAATGGGTCATGTGATGTTTTGTTCTAGTTTTGTTCTTATGATATCTATAACCCTGATAGGCTTCCCGACATGTATGCTGGACAATTTCCAGTCTTGCCTCAGGCCTTACAATTTTCTCAGGGCATCTGTGCTCTCCTGCTGACTCTTGCAATTGGAGATACTGTTTGTCAGAGTAATTTTAGGCCCTATATTCTCAAATCATGCAACATATAATACTTCAATAAATCACTTGTTCGCAATCTACAGAGTTATAAATCATGCCAAACCAGGAAAGGCAGACATGGATGAAATTGTAATGGAAGATCATATTTGATAGTAGGCAAGGATCTCTTAGGGTGATATCTTTCATTGGCTCAGTTATGTAGTTGGGACAATATTAGGCAAGGTTGTTGTTTTGGTTTTTTTATTTGATAAGCTGAGCTTATTTTTATTTCCTGGTTATAAACTATTCACAAGCCTTCATTTTTACAAACATATACATTTAGTCTTTTTAACATTTAGACAAACATAATTTGGTTCTTCCAAAAAATATCAGCAAGACCAAGACTTGTCTAAGGGTGCTATGTAAGGAACTGAATACATCAAGGCATTTACAGTTACCCAGTCAGCATCAATTAGTTTTCCCAGCCCAGGAGCTAACATCTGTATTCTTGAGTACCAGTTTGTAGCACACATCCATAAGCTAACTAATTGATTTTTACTTGCATTTCAATTCCTCAGTGTTCCCAGCAGGGGAGAGTCAAATGGCAGAATCCCCACTGCGTCCCAGTGCTCATTCTCGAGATTGATAAGGTGTTCTGATGAAGTGCTGCTTGGAACAGTTCTTTTATGGAGCAGCATGTATATATTTGAACTATTTTTTAATGTTCCTTTTGTTAGATTTTTACTTCTACTCCTGAGATGCACTGAAGTGAGAGGTGAAATATACTTGGAAGTTAGGGAGCTTCTACGAGAATAAAAAGACGATACTGTACCAGAGGGGATAAAGAACTAAGCAGCTAAATTTCATTTGTGTCATTAAAGAAGAACTCACCTAAGCTGCTCAAAATGTGAAAACAGAAGGAGTTCCTTGGGTCTCCTTCTTCCTTTGACTTTGCTGATGCAGAACCGGCAGCTTACTGTGAACAAATTAGTTTAATTAATTACAAACATCAGAGCCCCAGCCAGACCAAATGCCAGAGGCTGATATTCATCCTGTCCTAAAAGGAAATGGTCTATAATCACTTCTAGTCCTGTTGATCTGAGCTAGCCATGAATTACCTAGCCGTCTCTTTCAGGAGTTGTTTGAAAAGTGACAGGCAATACAGCTCTTTTTATCCATGTTGACTATTTATCACTGTACATTGCATATGCTATAGTAGCTTGATCAGCAGGCAGCTACTTCTAGAGAAGTTGGAGCTA
>NW_005841861.1:2754283-2782333 GCF_000455745.1 Alligator sinensis | reverse complement strand
CATTCCTGTAGTCAAAATAACAAATAGGTTTCAACAGAATTTATTATTGCTTTGATTCTGTGTTCAATTTGTGTATAGTATACAGTAGCCTTCATTCATTCATTCCTTTTATTTTAATCTGGTTTATTTGATTTTATTTAGGTGTACCTGATGACTATTAGCATATCAAAAATCATAATGGAAAATTAAGTACTTAAAGATTGAAAAAAAAAATGTTCAATGAGCATTAAAAGTAAAAAAAAAAATCCCAATAATTTTAAGATGCATTCTGATTTTCTTCAACAAGACTTTCCAGTGATACTATTGCCCTGTATTTGAAGATCTGTCTATCATTATCATATGTGTTGCCTTTCATTGTAAAATTGTGCCCATTTTAAAAGAAAACTAAAGGAAGATAGACACTCTCCTTTGTATTTCACAAAATAGAAAAACTGAATAGTATTTCCTTTATTATATCATTCATGTTAAGAATCTTAAACATTTAAATTCCAGTATGTTACCTGGTCATTTTATAATGGTATTTATCACAACAGAAGAATCTCTACAAATTAGGCTATATAGTGAGATATGCTAGCCTTTGAAGTGGAGGTTACTAAAGGCTGCCAAGCAGCCTGGGGCTGTCCATCTTCCAAGTGGCTGGGGCTGCAATACCAGAGGCCATACACCCCACCAGCTGCACCAGGGCAAGCCGTGTGTCCCTGGGCTGAACATCCCACGGATACTCCCAACCACTGCTGTACTGTACCCCTGTGTACTTCCCCCATCCAGTGGCAGGCAGACAGAGGAGGGCTGTGAGGGAGGAGGGAAGGCGCAATTGCAAGCATTGGCCCCTGGGTGCTAGAGACCCACTGTACATCAGTGCGTCCATCGCTACACTATGTGTCCACAACTCCCCCAGCTGCTGAACTTTCATTTCTAGAATTTATCTGCTGTAGAATAGCACAAAAAGCTCTGTGTTAGTTATCTTCAAAAAAACTGTTCAGGATGGGCTAAGATTTACAGAGCTGACTGGAAGGAAATAGGAGATCAATCCTCACTGAAAGTCAAGGTGACTTGAGTGTCTAACTCCTAGAGGTGTCAAATCCCTAGCCATAATAGTTTGGGTTTTTTTAAACAGCATTTTATAGACATATGAAAGCATGCAAATCATAAGGACAACTTTGATTTGCTTATGAAACTCATAGTGTCAAAGTAAACAATGCTTGAGTACATGAAAAAGAAGAATCAGGAGTGCACCACATTTACTGATTTTCAGAAGATATTCTCCAAAGTGATAAACTTATTACTTCACTTCCCCATGAAGCAAAGTCATGATCACATGCAAAACAAATCTCAAGATTCTTGAGAAGATTCAGGCAAGAAAATGACTAGATATGTAATATTTCTGAGAGATCCACATAGGTCTACATTTTAATCACATGTAAAGAATGCTTACAGAAAACTTTATGTGCACTTATTATATCATGTTACTGATGCACACCTTGAAGGGGCCCAAGTGAGTTTCTTTAATGCACCAGGTGCTGCAAGTGACATCAGTATTGCTGCAAATGCATTTTCATTCCATCCAGGAAGAGCACACACCAACTGCTGAAACTTCCTTAGCCTGACGAAGGGTTTTTGAACCCGAAAGCTTGCTTAATAACTATTCTCCAACTATTTGTTTGGTCTAATAAAAGATATCAAATTCACCCAAGGAACCTTGTCTGCCTTTTAGTGTAAAAGCACTTAAAGTTATATATAACTGGATGAATAATGCCAGGAACAGGATCCTACAGGTCTAGTCCTAAGCATCCAGTTCTCATATCCCACTCTGGCTTCAGTGGTCTTTGTTCTACAGGATAGAGGCCTATACTCATGGTATCATAGGGTTGGAAGAGGCCTCCAGGGGCACCTTGCCCAACCCACTCATGAATCCAGGAATGCTACTGTTAAGAGGTGCTACTATCATCTCTTGGACATTTTGAAAATTATCAATACTTGTGTATATAATGATATAACTATGCTTTTCTTGCGCAAATATTAGATCTTGGAAATCATATGGATTACCTTCTTGTTTTCTCTGTGGAACTTCTACAGGTTACACATCTGATTATTTTCATGTCCTTCATCTTGCCTTCAGCTTTCTAGAATCTCCTTCCACTGGGCAAAGCAATATTACACCCACTGATATCAATAGTTGCACCAATTAACATCAGTTTGCAATCTGTTCTAATTTTTCTTTTTTTATATGTATTTATTATGGTGAGCCACCTTCTGATTAAATATAGCTGCTGTGCTCCTGTTGCATCCTGCTAATTATTACACTTTCTGGTAAGCTATAACTTGGGCACCTGAACTTTGAAAAAAACAATATAAAAAAAATTTCATTTCTCTTAGTCAGTTAATCATTCAAGTACTTTTGTATGTTAACTTATTGTAAACATTGCCAAAAATTTAATTTCTAAAATCACTACCAAGCTTTCCTTGATACTTGTGTTGATGTTTAAATACTTTCATCAGGCTACAGGATGCTTACTTTTTCTGTTTACTTTTCACTTGGATAATGTATGTGTCATTTGTACAGTATGATATAATTCCGAGTGAGGAACTTAAGAAGTCCTTGCTGCATAACATCTGTGAGGCGCATTCCACCAATACACAGGTCTGGCCCAGGCACCTACTGAAGTGTGCCTGGTGGAGGTCCAGTAGAACCACATGAGCCAGGGGAGGAGTGGGTAGGAGGTGTTCCCAATGAAGTGGGGTGGGACTGCCACCTCATCCACTTGGAGGTCCGGCAACCTTGGTGTAAAGTGCACACTCTCCACTGTTGGCTTAGAAATCATATTTAAAGATTTGTTTTTGGGGGGAATTGGCTCATAGCAATAGATACATCTCTTTAAAGGTTTTAAGATGTGTTGCAGGGGTTCATTGATTTATAAGATGCTTGGGTCTCTCAGTCGCATGAAGGCTGTGATCTCAAGGCAGATATGCTGTGTAACACAACAATGCCAAGAACAATGCATAGTTTGGAAAAACAGCATGGGAACCGAGGGAGTATGTACTATACTGCCCAAAACACAAGACAAAGTGGCACTAGCAACAAGGCCCCAAAGCAGGGGGGCCCCTGAGTCCCGGTTTTGGGGGAACTGACCAAATTAGGAGAAGGCCTGGAAGGCTACGAGTGTGACCACAGAGAGACAACCAACCAGCGATAGCCATGGATCAAGAATCATCAGGAGGGAAGGGGAATACAAAAGCAGAGACTTAAGAGGAACAAAGCATCCCTCCCTATCATTCTTCATTGTCCTCTGCCTGGGTCCCTTCCCATCCCTGTCCCCCAGGAAGGATCCTCAAGGCAACCATGGACAGAGGACATACAACCAACCCATCTCATCCATCACACTGAGGGGGAAGGGGGGCCTCAGAGCTCCACCTCCAGACTGCTGACATTTGACACCTAAGAGAAAGAGCCTCAGAGTAAAGACTGCATCCTGGCCAGATGTACTTTGACTCTGACGACAGCCCTAGGAGTTGGTAAATATATAGAATTGCTTGATTGTTTGTATTTTTTCCTGTTATCACTGTGTATCAATAAATTTGTCTATTATTGAATGGAAAGGTTGTGGTTGGTCTGAGGGTGGGTCCCCCCCAGAACAAGGCCTCTGGGTCCTAAATCCAGAGCCAACATCCACCAGGGCTGGCAGGGTACAGTTGCAGAAGACTTGGCCATCATGAACATTGATTAGCCAGTGCTCACATTGGGGAAGGGCCACGGTGGTTGTTGACAGCCTGCAGCCTGGTGTAGTAAAAGGCTATAATAGGGGTGGTTGCCACAGGTTGGGTAGGTGATGGGGATGTGGGTCCTCTTCAGGGCTCCAATATACTGGGGGAAGCCTAGAGTGCAGAACCCCATCACTACCTCTAGCAGGTCATGCACCCAGGGCACAGCAGACCTCCAGGACGGCCTCCCTGACAGTCACCTTGCCCATGCTGAAGAGTTGGCTGATGTAGCACAGGCTGGCGGGCATGGGCAGCTTGAGCAGGGTGATCGCCAGCTGGGTGTCCGCAGGAAGGGGTGTCCACAGGGAGGGATGGCCATATGGCGGTGGCCTACTACTCCAGGTGTGGGCAGAGCTGCTTGAGGAGCAACAAAGAGAGACAAAGCAAATCTTAGCCAAAAGGAAATTCAGTGATTCTGGAATCCTCCCTCCCTCTCAAACTTAGGCATCTACCTTTAGGCTCCTATGAGAGACTGGGACTCATAGTTCAAATCCTTCATATTCAGGAACTTGATTGTCTTTTTCAGTATGGAGTGACCAGTTCTCTCTTTTTTTAAAACACAGCTGCTGTCCACTTTATATAGCAGCCTCACTGTTAGAGCACTAGCCCAGAAAACGGTTTAAAAGTGGACCATATCCAAAGAGGGTTAAAGTTCTCAACTCCTGCCTCCTGAGACAATGCCTTAACCACCAAGTCTGTAGGCTGCAGCAGGCAGGGAAATTCTCATTCCTTCTTCTAAATGTGGACTACTTCACAGCAAGAACGAAAAGTTCATAGGGCCAGAATGAAAGGGAGAAGGACTCTGTAGGCACGATATAAGGACATTCTCTTTCTGGCCTCACGAATCTTGCATTCTTGCTGCACACTGTTACAAGTTTCCAAAGAAAGGATTTGCCATGTCCATCATACTCATTTCAATGCTTAGGCACCCAAGCAGTTAAGCAAAGGGGTGTTTTCGTTGACTCTGTTGCACTTGTGTGTCTAACTTCCACTTAAGTCACTACATGTTCTTTTGGATCTGGCCCACACACTCTGAATCAGACAAAAATAGGACACGCATAATCCTACATGCTTCTACTGTAGGATTAATCAGTGAATGGATAGCAGTCATTAAGAAATTGCTTCTGCCCTTCACTTACTCTTTTTTCTATTTTGACAACACTTGTAGAGCATGTCATGCCAATAAGTGCTCAATTAAATGAACTGAAATGTCTCTTCCTGTGTTCTCTCAGACAATTGACAAGGCAATTCCTGCCATTGACCAGATACAGAAAGATCTGAGTACTAATTAACAGAATAGGCCACGAGTACAGACACCCTTCCTCACTACCGTAAAAGGATGCTAGGTTCTACCAAGTCACATTAGTTCTTGCAGCAGGGATCCATAATTCCCACTGAAGATAAGAAACACTTAAGGACACCATAAAAACTTGAATATTAAAATCCAGGAGTATGACTTCAAAAGAAAGGCATACGGTAGATGAATCACAGAGAGCATATCAACCTATATATCATCATTAGTGAGGCAAGAGACAGAAAGAGAGACAAATAAAAACATCTAATTCTTATATAAGATGTTCATCCATAAATCAAAAAGGAAAAAGAAGGTAAATCTCATTATCTATGTATCATGTATGACAAAACTGAGGCACAGAAGGTGACATGACTTGCCAAAAGTCACCCAGCAGGTCATTGGCAGAGCAGAAATAGAACACAGGGGACATCTTAGTCCTCTTTAATTCAATGACAAAATTCCCAGTGAGTTCAATGAGGCCAGGATTCAACTCTAAGCCCCTAATCCCTCATACATTTTTATATGATCTGGTAGCACTCTGCACAATAAACATCTGTAGTAATCCATCCCTGATGTCTAGTGATTACACTGAGCTTGCTAATAGTATATTACCCATGAGATAAATATTAATATTAATTTTCAATCTTCTGTCTGTTATAGAGGAGCAGCTACTACCAGTTATTGAGATAGCAAAATAGAGGGGAAAATATAGTTGTAACAGGTAGTAGCTTTGCTTTGTCATTTAAAATTCTTGAGTTAAAAAAAAATTACTTACAACACCCAAGCCAGCTTTATACATCCACAAGCGAATGCTGTTGTTAGTGTTTTTATTCTACTGGTAGCTGCTTATATTTGGAAACACCCAATATGAGAGGAAAAATATTTTTTTTTCCCCACATACACTATTCCTATTAACATTGAGGAATTTGGGCTCTGATTCTGCAAGCACTAGTGAGTAGCCCCACTCCACCGCCACCATGGAGATGTACATAAATGTTTGTTAGTTAAAGCCACAACCAAAACTGTGAGAGAACAGTGGAAAATACCTGAATGCCATTTATGTTAATAAGGCTTTTTATAATATAAAGTCCTATGATGAAATCATTATCTCAATGTCACTGAAAGCCATACAATTAGGAAATCAGAGTGGAGAGGGATACTATTATAAAGAAAAGAGATTTCTCATTTTAACTAGATTTTAAATTGAAAGTCATTTTCTCTCAGGGCATTATCTTTAAATGTACTGCTCTATCTAAAATAATCTAATGTTTAAATGTTTTGAAACAGATACATATTTATATAATTTTAGACATCAAAAAGAGCCTGATCCCATCAAATGCACATCTTGATTCAGCAACAAAACATGCATGTATGCCTGCTTTAAAGCACACAACTACCTGTAGCAATGGGATTGCTCATGTGTTGCTCTGTGTAAATGTTTGCAGAAGTGGAGTCATAGGGCTAATGATTTCCTACATGATCCACTAATGAGAGGAACAGTGTAACATTAAGTAAGGCACAAAGTAGAGTAAATATAATTGACCCCCAAATTCTCTCAAACTGTAATAATACAACAAGGACCCAGCCAGATGGACAGGTAAAGGCATGATAAGATCTGATGTGCAATCCACACAATCATGCTTGCAGGAAGTGTGACTGTGCAGATCACACCTTATTGCTGATGCAGGGGGGAACCCAGGAGCCTGGGATTATGGTAAGTAGCAAGGTCCAATGGCTGGGATACCCCTTAGTTGATGGGGCTCCCAGCCATGGAAGCACATAGTGTACCACATGGCTGGGAGCCCTGATCAGATAATCGGGCTCCCAGCTACAGGGGTGCAACTGGCCACATGTTCAATGAATGGCATGACAGAAACCAGCCACAAAGTTATTACACATTTTGTGTGGAATAACTGTGACTTATTCCTTGTTTTATGACACTATTAACTGTTTTAATGTGAGGCCAGGTTACAAAAAGATGTGATTAACTGGTTAATCTCATCTTAAGTGTAACATATGGCAGGGGGCTAAGTAAATGATGCCATGGTACTTCATGCTCCTATTCTCCTCTCTAGGCTGGCTTTCAGATCACAGTAAATGTCCCATAATGTACAGTTTCTCTTAATGGTGAGAGGAGACTTACATCATATTAGATGCACTCTGTAGGATGTGCACCATATTGGATAAACTCTGGGTGAGTAGCCTGGCCCACAGAGAAGAACAGTGATGTAAGGAAACTGAACTACACTGCCTCTGATGCCTCATAGTGGTATATCCAAATAAATTGTTTGGGGTTTTGGCTGATAAATTTTGGTTTCTGAGTAATTGTTTTCACTCCACCAATCCCTGCCCAAAATATTTTAATTTAAATTACACTTTTTTCATCAAGAAGTTTCAGTGTAAAAGTTCAACCAAGATGAGAGGAGTATAGTAAATAAGACTGGATAAGCATTTATCTGGCATCATATAGGAGTAGTTCATTCTGTGTTTGTGCAAGGTGGGTTGAGCTAGATGACCCTTGAGGTCCCTTCTATATGGCATACTTTTTTTTTTTCACTCCAAACTTACAGACATCAATGCCATGAACACTCAGTGAGCTTCCTGGAATGAGAGTCCGATGAGGGGATAGAACACAGAAGCAGGTCCTAGATGCCTGCCCTCAGCACTCCATCAGATTTCCTTAGCAAAAGTCTTTGTGAGAGTTAAAGCTGCAAAGTGGCACAATTCCAGAATTTCACAAAAGACACAATTCCACAGAGTTTGTCACATATGTGAGGTTGCAAATTGCAATCTTGGATGCAGGTTCAGTGGGCTGCAGGAAACCCATATCGAGAGTATTTGTTCAGGCCTGTCTCTTATTTTAATATTTTCTTTGCTGCTCCATAATTTCCTCATGAAATTTATTTAAATAATTGTATTAGAAAATCAGAGACATTTGACATTTCTATCTGGATTAGAAATTCCAATAAATGGATGGTGAATTTCATGAAGAAGCCAATTATGTTGAAAATTATTCAAACTACTGTTATAATATACAATCAAAGAGTTGGCTGAATAAACCAGAAGGAGAAGAGTAGTTGGATTTAATTCTGAGACAATTACTGTAGCTTAGAACCTGGTCTTCTGACTTTAGTATATGGGTTTTATTGAGCACACTACTGAGTACAGGGGCTGAGGGCATTCAGCACTTTCCAGAAGTGCTTAGCTTTTTCAGGAACATTCCCTGACTGTCAGCACTGTAAGTGGAATTAAATACTGCAAGGAAACAAGACACTGAATTCATACCCAGAAAGACAATTAAAATCCTATTATGGCATAGTCTGTTACTACAGTCCAACTCCCCTCTTGTACAGTACATAAACTGAAGGCTGAATTTCTATGGAGAGCAGACACCTGTTCTATGAAATAAGGGATATTGAAAGAATATGATACAAGCTTCTCATATTCTGCTTCAACTAGTAACTTCACAGTCTTAGATTTTTAGCCCGAGTCATTAATAAATATATCCTACAATTCTCTAGAATCCATCCATCTCAGATGTAAAGTACACATTGGGTGCATCTTCACATGCAATTATGTGATTCAATATACTCCAGAAAAGTTCAAGCTGGAGTAAGCTACTCCCAGGCACAACATCTTCACTTGCACCTGGGACAGTAGCAATTTGAGCCAGGGAGAAGCAGGGCTCCAGGTGGCTTGGCTGATCATGCGCAATTAACGCCCCTGGTCACCATCCTTTGGGCAGGGGGCTGGACCCAATGATCTCATGAGGCCCCTTCCAGCCCTAACGTCTATGAAATCTATATGTGTGTTTCAGAACAGTAAGGTATTCTGCCATAAGATAGTACTGTCCCCTACAGTAGTGTCCTACAGTGAAGTTAATTAGTTCACTGTGCCCTAATACCAGCACATGTGCAGATTGTAATGCTTCACTGAGAACCAAATTTAGTACTGTGGAACTAATTAGTTTACTCTGCAGTAAAGCACATGTGTAGATGGACCCATTGGCTATATCCACATGATTGTGGATATTTGGTTCCCTGGGGACAAGTAGTGGAAGTGAACCTTGCGCCATCACTATTTGTCCCCAAGGAAAGCCTGTGCCATGCATGCTTTGGTGCACAGCAAGTTACCCAGGGTAGGGTAGGGAAGTCTGGGGCCAGCACTGGGCTGGCCCCACCAGATTTACCTGGAGTCCTCCCAGATTTGCAGCGGTAGTGATTCTGCTCCCAGAGCCTGGCTGGCAGCTGTAGCGTGGCTCTGGCTGGCCCGACTCTGCTTT
Source organism: Alligator sinensis (assembly GCF_000455745.1). Classification (NCBI taxonomy): domain Eukaryota; kingdom Metazoa; phylum Chordata; order Crocodylia; family Alligatoridae; genus Alligator; species Alligator sinensis. The sequence goes on along the minus strand of NW_005841861.1, from coordinate 2,772,998 downwards.
TGACCAGCGCGTGTTGCCCCTGTGCATGCTGCTCTGCTTTTTTTTCAGTGGGATATTCAGGGGTCAAAAAAACCCATGGAAAAAGAAGCAGAGCAGCACATGCATGGGCAACGCTCCCCTGCAGTGTACAGAACATCTGAATGTGCAATATGTGGCACCGCAGATGCGTTTGTAGCACCACATACTGCATGGCCACGCTCATCTGGATGCAACCATTGTTTTTTTGCTGCAGCGTTCAATAGGAATGTGATTTTTTTTCTTTACTGAGAAGACTTTTTAAAAGAATAACCACACAGAACTCTTATTGGGACTAATTTTACTTCCACTCCTGCCCACATTCCTTCTCTGAAATCAAAGAGGCAACATAAGGTACACGACAGAACAGAATATTAGCCTATTCTATTCAGAAAGGTAAAAAGTGTTAGAGCAATTTTTATAAATATATAATCATCTGTAAATTAAGGTGATCTGTAAAAAAAATGGCAATGACGATTCTAATTAAAAGCAAAGGGACAAGGATCAAGAACAGATGTCATGCTTATGTAGAAATTAAAATTAATGGCCATACATTAAAGCAGCAGAGATCCATTCATCATTTTAAGCTTGACTCATATAACCATATGGTGGTCACTTTTACAATGAAGCTCCCTTAAAAGAGCAAAGATAAGAAAGAAGATATCAGAGTGACTGAGGGAATAAAGTTTGCATTTTTTAATATTGCATAAAAGTAGCTGGAATTGTTTAATTAAAATAAGACTCTTTTCCCCAACACTGAAACAATTTTTTCAAACTTGATAACATAATATTTAAAAATAACAACCCACAAAGACTGACTTTTTTTCTGGGACTGCTCTGATTAACCCAGGGCTGACAATATAGCTGTTCCTTTTTTGTTTTTGTATTTTATGCCTGGATTTTCTGGAAGGGAGTTGCTGAAGTACTGTGGGGGAAAAAAAAACTGCTGTATTTACTCAAATATAAGACAACCCTCCAGTAATTAGACTCTCTATATATGTAAAATTTATTGAAGGTTTGCCTTGAATCTATTCCCCTCTCACTGCTACAGCAGGGAAAACAAACCCGATGGGGGTCAAGTTGCCACTTTCCCCTTTGCCACCCCCCCATACCTTCTTCTTGCAATCCCTTCCTGCTCCCCATCTTACAATCGGACCCTGCTTTCCCTGAACATATGGAAGTGAGGAGCAAATTTAATAACACTGGGTGCATCTACATGTGCCATTAAGGCAACGTGATGAATTCCAGCACAGCTTGCGCCAGTCAGCTGCTCCTGAACACAGCATCTGCATGTGCATTCAGGACTGCAGCAGTTTGAGCCAGGGAGGAACATCTCTGGGCTGGCAGGGGGTTTGGGGGTCAGCCTCAGGCTCCAGGTGGTAGCATCAGGCAGCAGAAGGGCTGGCTGGGGCATGAGGGCACTAGTGCAGTGCTAGGCAGCAGGCAGTCTCCACACTTTACCACTCTTGTGACCCAGCCAGCTTCTGTCACCATCTACACATTCATTTCAGCTAGTGTAATCACTCTGCCATGGGATAGTACTGTCCCTGACAGTACTATTCTATGGTGGATTTAATTAATTTGCTGCACCCTAATATTGGGTAGCCTGGGTGACAGTAACCACGAAACCATCACACTCACTGTCCACTGCAAGGCAGGCAAATCAGCTAGCAGGGTTGAAGTTTGGGACTTCAAAAAGGTGAATTTCAACAGGCTCAGGGCAATAGTAGGGGAAGCACTGCAGGACACAATCCTTGAAGCACAAAAGAAGTCCATTCCCATGCAGAGGAAAGGTAGCAAAAGGACTGGTAAGGCCTCTTGGCTTAATAGGGACATCATGGTCCCCGTGAAAAAGAAGAAAGAGGCGTACACCTAATGGAAGCTTGGGACAGCCCCAAGGAGGACTATACAACAAGGGCCCACACTTGTAGGGAGCAGATTAGAAAGACTAAGGCAGCAATTTAATTTAAACTAGCAACAGACATCAAAGACAATAAGAAGTCCTTCTTTAAGTATGTAAGGAACAGGAGGAAAATAAATGGAAGTGTGGGGTCATTGCTTGGTTCGCGTTGCTACCCCTTGCCGCCTCCTCTACCGTGCCAAGCTTCGGACTTGCATCCTCCTATTCTCGCCCGCCATGACTTTGATGATAAGTGTTTTTGTAGGGAGGCTACTTCTCCTCCACTTGGCCACAGTTCTCCTGCTCCGGGTGTCTGGCGTGTCTAGGCCTTGAAGGCCTTCTCTATACGCCACCCTTCTCACCGGGCTCTTCCCTGCAGTGCTGCCCTTCTCACCGGGCTCTTCTTTGGAGCTGGGGTCTGTACCACTGAACTCCGTGCCCTCACTGAGGCTGGGGTCTTCACTCTACCGTGAGTCCCCTATGAGGCCTCCTCCATCCCCTTATAGCCTCACCCAAACCACCGGTGTTAAACAAACTGCAACATAAACTCAAGCCTCTTGGCTATAACTTAAACCTAAGCCACCTGGCTGTACCGACATTGCTCAGCCATCTTGGAGCTGCTACCCTTTAATCTGCAAGCAGTACCTGCAGTCAGGCTTCTTGCATCATGCTCCAAGAGCTTCTCTCCCTGGCAGGGAGCTCCTGCTGTCTTAGATGCCAGCCAGCAACTGCCTCTAGTCTCTGCTCCCCTCTTCCTTTCATAAGAGCCAGGCCTTGCCCATTATAGACAGCTGATCGCTGGCAGGTGTGGGTCGTTTTCTGCCTCCCATTGCCCTGGCAACCAGCACCTGACGAGCCTTCCTGGCTCTCCTAGTAGCAGGCACCTTAGTGTCCTGCTACACTGCTTAACAACTCAGGACAGCTGTTTTTCAACACTAAGGAGAAAAGTGAACTCCTGAATGACTACTTTGCTTCAGTATTTCACTGAACTAAGGGGAAAATCATACTATATAAGGTTCAGAATGGGCATGGTGGGAATGACTACCTTCCTACTATTGACATTGAGCTAGTATGTGATCAGTTAGAAAAGTTAGACATTTACAAATGAGCAGGACCAGATGAACGTCATCCAAGAGTCCTGAAGGAGCTGGCTGAAGTCATCGTAGGACATCTGGTGAAACTCTTCCAGAACTTGTGGCACTCTGGGGAAATCCCTGAAGACTGGAAGAGGGCCAATGTTGTACCCATCTTCAAGAAGGGGAAGAAAGGGGACCCAGGTAACTAATTAGCCTAACTTCAATCCCAGGGTAAATCCCGGAAAAATTCATCAAGGAGTCTATGTGCGGTACACAGAAGGTAGAATTCTGAATGACAGCCAACATGGTGTCATTGCAGGCAGGTCTTGTCTTACCAATCTCGTCACCTTCTATAACCAGGTAACTCACCACCTGGATAAGAGAGAGGAGGTCAACACTGTACGCCTAGCCTGCCAAAAGGCCTTTGATCTGATATCCCATGATGTTCTCATGGGAAAATTGGAGGATTGCAGGCTTAACTGCTCAACAGTTAGGTGAGTAGAAAGCTGACGGCGGGCTAGGACCCAGAGAGTTCTAATGAATGGGTCTGTGTTGTCCTGGGGAGAAGTGACCAGTGGTGTCCCTCAGGGGTCCGTGCTTGGTCCAGTGCTTTTCAACATCTTTATCAGTGATTTGGATGTGGGGGTGAAGAACTCACTGGCCAAGTTTGAGGAAGACACCAACTTATGGGGCAGCATGGTCATACTTGAAAATAGGCTGCAGATACAGGCAGACCTAGACAGGGTGGCAAGTTGGGAGGATTGGAACCAGATGAAATTCAGCATTGAGAAGTTTAAAGTGCTTCATGTGGGAATGAACAACCACCAACATACTTATACGCTTGGCAGCACCAAACTTACTAGCACCATAACTGAAAGGGATCTAGGGGTAAAAATAGACTATAGTAGGAACATGAGTCATCAGTGCAATGCTATAGCCAGCAGGGCAAACAATATTCTGGCATGCATCAACCAATGCATCTCAAACAAAACCAAGGAAGTGATTATTCTGCTTTACTCAGCACTGGTGAGACCACAGCTGGAGTACTGCATCCAGTTCTGGACACTGCACTTCAACAAGGACATAGTAAATTTAGCTTGAGAGAGTCCAAAGAAAATCCACCTGTATGATCAGAGGACTTCCAAGGCAAGACATACAAGGAAGGGCTGAGAGACTTGGGTCTCTTTAGCCTAAAAAAGAGAAGGCTGATGGGGGAACTTGTTAGCAGCTTACCATTACATCAGGGGAATACATCAAGAGCTTGGTGAACAACTGTTCACCACGGTACTCTTGTGGAAAACCAGGAGTAATGCCCCAAACTCCTGGAAGACCATTTTAGGCTTAACATTAGGAAAAACATCTTCATGGTTAGGGTGTCCAGACTGTGCAATAAACTCCCTCCGGAGGTGGTGCAATCACCTACCCTGGAAATCTTCAAGAGAAGACTGGACTGTCACTGCGCTGGGGTCACCTGACCTCAGTTGTCTTTCCTACCTAGTGCAGGGGGGCTGGACCCGATCCCACCCTGTAACAGGAGGGACAGCAGGGTCGCCGTGCTAGCCCTTGCCGCCTCCTCTACCGTGCCAAGCTTCGGACTTGCATCCTCCTATTCTCGCCCGCCATGACTTTGATGATAAGTGTTTTTGTAGGGAGGCTACTTCTCCTCCACTTGGCCACAGTTCTCCTGCTCCGGGTGTCTGGCGTGTCTAGGCCTTGAAGGCCTTCTCTATACGCCACCCTTCTCACCGGGCTCTTCCCTGCAGTGCTGCCCTTCTCACCGGGCTCTTCTTTGGAGCTGGGGTCTGTACCACTGAACTCCGTGCCCTCACTGAGGCTGGGGTCTTCACTCTACCGTGAGTCCCCTATGAGGCCTCCTCCATCCCCTTATAGCCTCACCCAAACCACCGGTGTTAAACAAACTGCAACATAAACTCAAGCCTCTTGGCTATAACTTAAACCTAAGCCACCTGGCTGTACCGACATTGCTCAGCCATCTTGGAGCTGCTACCCTTTAATCTGCAAGCAGTACCTGCAGTCAGGCTTCTTGCATCATGCTCCAAGAGCTTCTCTCCCTGGCAGGGAGCTCCTGCTGTCTTAGATGCCAGCCAGCAACTGCCTCTAGTCTCTGCTCCCCTCTTCCTTTCATAAGAGCCAGGCCTTGCCCCTTATAGACAGCTGATCGCTGGCAGGTGTGGGTCGTTTTCTGCCTCCCATTGCCCTGGCAACCAGCACCTGACGAGCCTTCCTGGCTCTCCTAGTAGCAGGCACCTTAGTGTCCTGCTACACTGCTTAACAACTCAGGACAGCTGTTTTTCAACACTAAGGAGAAAAGTGAACTCCTGAATGACTACTTTGCTTCAGTATTTCACTGAACTAAGGGGAAAATCATACTATATAAGGTTCAGAATGGGCATGGTGGGAATGACTACCTTCCTACTATTGACATTGAGCTAGTATGTGATCAGTTAGAAAAGTTAGACATTTACAAATGAGCAGGACCAGATGAACGTCATCCAAGAGTCCTGAAGGAGCTGGCTGAAGTCATCGTAGGACATCTGGTGAAACTCTTCCAGAACTTGTGGCACTCTGGGGAAATCCCTGAAGACTGGAAGAGGGCCAATGTTGTACCCATCTTCAAGAAGGGGAAGAAAGGGGACCCAGGTAACTAATTAGCCTAACTTCAATCCCAGGGTAAATCCCGGAAAAATTCATCAAGGAGTCTATGTGCGGTACACAGAAGGTAGAATTCTGAATGACAGCCAACATGGTGTCATTGCAGGCAGGTCTTGTCTTACCAATCTCGTCACCTTCTATAACCAGGTAACTCACCACCTGGATAAGAGAGAGGAGGTCAACACTGTACGCCTAGCCTGCCAAAAGGCCTTTGATCTGATATCCCATGATGTTCTCATGGGAAAATTGGAGGATTGCAGGCTTAACTGCTCAACAGTTAGGTGAGTAGAAAGCTGACGGCGGGCTAGGACCCAGAGAGTTCTAATGAATGGGTCTGTGTTGTCCTGGGGAGAAGTGACCAGTGGTGTCCCTCAGGGGTCCGTGCTTGGTCCAGTGCTTTTCAACATCTTTATCAGTGATTTGGATGTGGGGGTGAAGAACTCACTGGCCAAGTTTGAGGAAGACACCAACTTATGGGGCAGCATGGTCATACTTGAAAATAGGCTGCAGATACAGGCAGACCTAGACAGGGTGGCAAGTTGGGAGGATTGGAACCAGATGAAATTCAGCATTGAGAAGTTTAAAGTGCTTCATGTGGGAATGAACAACCACCAACATACTTATACGCTTGGCAGCACCAAACTTACTAGCACCATAACTGAAAGGGATCTAGGGGTAAAAATAGACTATAGTAGGAACATGAGTCATCAGTGCAATGCTATAGCCAGCAGGGCAAACAATATTCTGGCATGCATCAACCAATGCATCTCAAACAAAACCAAGGAAGTGATTATTCTGCTTTACTCAGCACTGGTGAGACCACAGCTGGAGTACTGCATCCAGTTCTGGACACTGCACTTCAACAAGGACATAGTAAATTTAGCTTGAGAGAGTCCAAAGAAAATCCACCTGTATGATCAGAGGACTTCCAAGGCAAGACATACAAGGAAGGGCTGAGAGACTTGGGTCTCTTTAGCCTAAAAAAGAGAAGGCTGATGGGGGAACTTGTTAGCAGCTTACCATTACATCAGGGGAATACATCAAGAGCTTGGTGAACAACTGTTCACCACGGTACTCTTGTGGAAAACCAGGAGTAATGCCCCAAACTCCTGGAAGACCATTTTAGGCTTAACATTAGGAAAAACATCTTCATGGTTAGGGTGTCCAGACTGTGCAATAAACTCCCTCCGGAGGTGGTGCAATCACCTACCCTGGAAATCTTCAAGAGAAGACTGGACTGTCACTGCGCTGGGGTCACCTGACCTCAGTTGTCTTTCCTACCTAGTGCAGGGGGGCTGGACCCGATGATCTTGTGAGGTCCCTTCCAGTCCCTTACAATCTATGAATTGGTGCAGGTGTAGACAGTGATGCTTTACTAGGGAGCTTATTAGTCAACTCCACAGTAAAGCTAATTAGCTGACTCCAAAGATTGTGGAGCTGAGGCCAGGAGCTCCCTGCACAGAGAGATTTCCCCACCCAGCCTGGAGCTAGAATCCACTGGGAATCCCTGCTCAACCAGGTTCTCACTGCTAGCTGCCCCACCAGTCGATCGGGGCAGGGGGATGGGACCTGCCCCTCCCCTGCAGTTCTTTCCAAGGCTCATGCCCCCAATCCTGGTTTGGGGCCAGGAGCTCACTGGTACCGGGGCATAGGAACATTGTCCCTGCCTGGCCTCTGCCACCAGAGCCCACCCCAGCAGCAGGCAGCTCCCAGAGGTAGGGAGAAATCTCCCAGCCCCTGCCAGGAGACAGGGGCTCTATGGTCCTATGTGCTGTATAACATCTGCAAAGCCTGGGAGGAGCTCTTCCATGAGGCCTGGGGAAAGGAGACCTGCAGGGCCTTGACCTTGATGCGGCACTGGCCCCCAGACCACTGGTGGCCATACTTCCGGATGCAGGCCACCATTACCTCATAGATATGGATGTTTGACTGGGTAGCCCAGCCAAACTTCTGCTGTACCCCTGCCATCCCTCTGAGGTCAACAGTCTCTTGCTCAGTCCAGTTGGGGCTCCAGGAAGCTGTCTCCAGCATCAGGAAGGCTGCCATTGCAGCTGCTGCCAGGGGCCTCAGGGGCTCAGGCAGGAACTCTGTGTGATGACAGGGTTTGGCATGAGCATGCAGTGGAGGAGCACAGTGCCCAAGAGGCAGGAAGCTAGTGGCAGAACCTCCAGGGGGCATAGCCAGGGTCTGTGGGGCTGCTGAAACTGCCATATGCCCACACTTGTGGGACGTGATGCCTAGGGGCAAGCAGCAGCTGGTACAGGCCCCATGGGTTAGGCCAGGTGTCTGAAGGCCAGACTGAGACAGCTAAGGAGCCATTCCTGCCACATAGATGGAGCAACTGCCAGCCACATGGCTCTGCCCCAAGTAGGAGGCTACCCACCTGCTGGTGTGGCTGACTGGCCATAGATTTACACCTAAAGTCAGCGTCTTCATGTGTGCTACTGCTAATATGCCATTAATCCTGTATTTCTTAGTATGGGAGTATTTGCCTAATTTACTGCTCACATGTAGATCCTGACACTTTACTGTGTATTAGATTAGTCTAATGTGCAGCAAAGCATCTCATGTAGATGCACCCAGTATGTCCTATATAAGAACAAATCCCCAAATTCTCCCCCACAATCCTCCGGCAGAGGACTACTTCATTCATTGCACTCTCAGACCACTCTTCTGTTTTAGAGAAGAAATCTCTGCTCACAATGGATGTTGGGTTCCTGAATGTATACCTTTGAGAGTTGCTGAACATCTCTGCATCCCAGTGGAGTTACAAGTGTTTAGCAATTCTCACAAGCAGGTCAGTTTAATCTGATCTTTCTCAGGGAGCAATGTTCTCTTATAAAATTGTACAAGAATAATAATGTGGGTATTTAGTATTCCAAATACTGGAAAATAAAGCATTTCCCAGAATTTAATGAGAAAGAAATTCAAAGAGCAGTGGTAGACGGCATGACACTCAATAAACAGACAACGATGCAAGGACTGTAATCCAACTTCAGAACAGAGCTCTCATTTTAAAATAACCATGCTCTTTCACAAACTGAATCCTCAACAGTGTGTGGCTCTGAAATTTATAGCCTGCAAAACCAAATCAATTCCAGAAATAACCCATAAAATTCAAGAAGACTGGAAAACTAGCTTAAGCAATTGTGTGAATCTGGCAGGAATATACAGGACTCTCAATGCCCTTGTTAAAATACAGCAATTATATGTAAACAGATTTCTACTAATTTAGGGGAATTGATTAAATAGTTTAACAGACAGAAAGAACTGGTAGATTTTGCAAGAGAGGTACAAGGGATGTTGACTGCACTCCTTAGTTCTTGGAAACTAAATGAGAATGATTTTACTCTCTCTACTGTGTTCAGAGACTCAGCCAACTAGTGAATGCCATGTGACAGCCACCATGTAACCAATACAGCTGGAAACTTGAAATTCTAAACGCACAGTAACAAGCTAACCTACAAACAGTGCACAAAGTTCTTTTTCAATTTAATTGCTGGTGTCATCTACCAATTCAGAAAAGGTAGCAGACATGAAAGATTTGAATCTGAAATATAGCTCATTTCAAGCATTTATTTTTAATTTTCAAGGTGAATATTTCGCTCAGCTTAAATTAATATCTTTGAAATATTCTGCTTGTTAGTTTACAAATGTAATTTGTTGAATTACTTTCTGTAAGTTGAATTACACTAGTTTTTGTACCAGTACAGTATCTTCAAATAGAGAGGATTTAAAATAAAACCTAACACTTTACACATTTTTAAATATTTTTAGCTGAATTGTATGCACTTTTAAAATCTTTCCAAACATATCACAGTGATAGGATTGGCAAAGATGCAAGCACTCATCATAATAAATGCTGTTAGTATGATCTATTTTACACTGATATATGCATTCCTGTAAGGACAACACTCTAGTATTCCAGAATGAATCCAGTCTTTCTCTTCTGGTAATTTTTTAGCTAGGTTTTAATCATGCAAATGCTTAGGCTTCTGCATATTTTTACACAAGAGAGTAGCCCGTTAACATCAATGATAGGATGCTTAAACATAAACATGGACCAGAGTTTTGTAGGCTGTATGGATCAACCTGTGCCCAACAAAGCTAGTGGATACTGCAGATTCTGTCTACAGGCAATATACTGTGTTAATGGTATATTGGTATATAGGTAGCTCCCTATTCTTTTAGGGAGATATTTTCAAAGGAATAAATGGTAGTTGTGCCTGACTGTCCCTGAAACCAGGCAAGGTAGAGGATTTAACAATCATTTGCATCATTGATGGGAAGGAAGCTCCAACCATCAGGCTATTGTACTTAAGGGCATCAGTCGCTTAGCCAATACCTCCCAACAGCAGGCACTACATCTAGCTGCCCTGACTCCCCAAGGCTGAATGACCAGCCTTTGGGCAACCTCTGGCAGGAGGCTAAAGCAGGGCATAAAATATCTTTCAAGAGCTATAGCAAAACAGCTTAACTTCTCTGCCACCACAGCCTGTCACTGTCACTGAAAGGTGTTATAGGGTTTTGGCCCCTTTTTGGTCAGTGCCTTGCCCCCCAGCAACGTCAGGGTGAGATCAGGCTTTGGTGCCATCTAGATGGTTCAGGCGCTGCTCCTACTGTCCTGCCATATCTTTGATGTTTGTTATTGGGGAGGCAGTTCCCTGTAGGTGGCCCAAAGGGGGTCCCTGGGTTTTCTTTGTGGGGCTCCAACCTCCCATTTACCCCACACTTACCATGCCAACGGCATGGGCAAACGCTGCTCACCACAGGTCTTCCCCCGGATGATCTCACCTCATCCATGCTGCCCACCTCAAAATGGGTCGGGTTTTCCTGGCCATCAGTCTTTCCATGTTAGTCCCTCATCTTTGGGCTGGCTCCCAGGCAACTAAACCTGCCCCGTCTGGAGCTAATTGTAACTGAGGAAAACTTAACTGAAAAGTGTCCAGCATCTGCCGATGGACTCCTGGGATTCTGTCTCTCTGGACTCCCTTGGTCACTTGGGGGACTTGTATGTCCCTTCTGTCCTAGCAGGCATGGGGACAGGCAGCCAACCTGTGCCCAGTCTCTGTCAGCTCTCTCAGCATGACCTCCCTGGAGCCCGGCTCACCTGTAGTCAAGCTATCTTGGTCCCACCAACTAGCGTCATTTACTTCCCCCTCCCAGGGGTCTGTGATCTCCCATACTGCTGGCTGTGGAGCTGCCCAGAGGGGCCCACATTCCTATGGGGCTGTCCCCTGTCACAGTACCTGAGCTCCTGGTTGGAGCACTGCCATTCCCCTGGGGCGCCCTGTGGGGCTCCCTTGCCCCCATCAGTTCCCAGGGCTCACGCTCTTTGCCATGCCCACCTAGGTCCTCTGGCAAGCGCCTGACCTCTCTCTCTGGTGTCTGGGGCTCAAGCTTTCTGCAGCTGATGTCTCCCAGCCAGCATTCCTCTCCTCGCTCCCCAGCACTACCCCAGCTGTATCTCCAGCTGCTTTTTGAGCAGCCCGCACCTCTCTGGAGCCACGCCCCTGGGACTTGCCAATTCACAGGCTCAGGCAGCTCCAGAACTGCCAAGCCTGAATACCATACTAAGTCAGACCAATGGTTTATCCTCTGTTCATTACCCTTCCTGGCATCTACCATTATTAATTTAAACATCTCCCACTGTCCTGTTCAATAGCTATTAATAGATCTACCATCCATTAATTTATCTAAACCCTTTTGAACCCTGGCTAGGCTACCTGCCTCTACCACCTTCCATGGTAATGAGTTCCATTTGCTCCCTTGTTCTAACTAAAAGTAGGCTGGGTCTTAACTTTATACTGTACTTTAAAAGAAGGTATTCAAGTGTCAGATTCTCTCCTAGTTTCTCCAGTGTAAACCCACTGATTCCAGTGGGTAAGTGAAAGCCCATTATACCATATTAAAATCTTGTACGTAGGCCAGTCTGTAGCATACATAAATTCCGCTGACAAAAATCATCCTAACTCCACTGAAATCAATGGCACTACAGCTGCACATCTAAAAATCTAGTCTAGTTCAAATGTGTACAGGACTTGTTTTCCACATAAGATATAAAAATTGGCTTTTCCAAGTGCTATTGACTTTAATCAGTCCTACAGCTAACTCCCCACAATGCTTTTTGAAAATGTACGGATTATCAACTAGGAAGACCATGTTCATGCAGTGATGGAACCACAGGAAAAATCCCACATCAGATGGAAATGCTTTCTGAGTGTTGAAAAATCAATTTAGATACAGTGTGAGTGACCAATTTACAACTCTGTTTACTTTCACGGTATTAATGTATGATGCTGGAGTTCAGCATAATGAAGAGTGAAATTTTAGCACCGACTGAATTCTATTTTGCCCTCCAAGATCTTAGACTTAGCCTCATCTTTTGACTTAGCAACTGGACTGCTTCCAATTCTGCTGAATAAATGAATGCTTTGCAAACTCAGTCCTGTTAGATGTGCAACCATTCAAACACACATCAGCAAGGTTTAGGCAAGTGCCTAGTAACACATGATAAGTGAAAAGAAGGCCCCACTCATATTCATTTTAATTAGGTCCTGATTCTGCAGGAAAGAATTTAACATTCCAGTGAGATTTTCCTAGCCTTCAACTCTATGTCCTTATCCTCTCAGAGTTTAGCTCTATGTAAATTGGTTGTGTCAGAGAATATTCACTGTCACAGAATATTATTAGGACAAAGAACTTGGTAGGATTAAAAAAATGCACTAGACATCTGTGGTTAGATTAGCTAAAATAAAAATGTCTAAGGGTTATCATGTCAACCCTCATGCTTAAAGAGAAATCCTTAATGTGATATACCTCAGGTTAAGGGGAAGCTGTTAATGAATAACGTGCATCATAAAGCTTTACATTTTCTTCTAGACTTGGATTTATCTAGACCAATGGTTCTCAACCTTTTTGGACTCAAGGCGCACTTCCATAACTTGTGAATTGAGTGGCACCCACTTTCAAAAACTAATTTATATAATATAGTGTGTAATTCCTTGCTGAGGGGCCTCACAGTGGGAATTGGGGATCATCCAGCTAATTTGCAATTATTTGCTTAATCTATTTGCTAATCTCTTAACAACACCTCACTTATCTCCTCACAGGCCATGGCACCGTTTAGAAGATCTGGTGGTACCCCATAATGCCCCAGCATCCTGGATGAGAATCACTGATCTCGATAGACCATTGGTCTAATCAGGCACAGTAGTTCCTGTAAGAAAAGGTCAAAAATCACTTCTTTTTTTACCTATTGTTTCAGAACCAATGGGAAGGCTCATTTTTATCTTTGCAGTGAGTATTATAAACTTCCTCTTGGCTTTTTGAGACTCAGGCCTTGATTTACAATGAGAAATGCTTGCAAGCAGATTTTTCACACTGGCCAATTTTCTTACCACTTGGGGCAGGGGCAGTAATCTAACCATGGAAGTTAACAATGTAATTCCATAACTGGTTGCTTCCAGCAGACAAATAACCCCAGGAATTTAAAGAATAATTCATTATCAAAGAAAGAATCTCAAGTGAGACTATCTTTTTATATCATGGATTTCTTTTTTTTAGAGGCTAATCCAAGTTCACCAAAGACAATATAATTTTTTTCTTCGACTTCAAGAGGCTTGGGATATTCTCAAAATTCTTTTTCTCTTTATGCTTTTACCTAAAAAAGTGAAATAAATCCTATAAATTAATACATTTCTATATATAAAGCACTATATATGTGAATTCTGAAAGTCATAATATAAATATGAGAAAAGGTCAAAGGTTCTCTTGAGCTTAGTTTCCTTTAGAACTAAGGTGGTAAAGACATACAGTTTTCACTAATCAAGAGCATATTAATGAGTGGTATAGGTAGTATCAGTTCTGACTAACTTTGAAGCCCCAGCCCAAAAAACACATGTATTCACAGTTAGTACCAACCTTCAGCACCAGATCAGGGCAGATCACCATCTAAAATCTCTGGAGGTGTAGAGGGACACTTTGACAGCTCTGCCACCACATCCTTTAGTAAGACTAATATGTAAAACCAACTAAAACAACTATTTCTTCTCAGGGTTAGCTATCTTTAAATTATGACAGTCCTAATATTGCTTTCTTGAATAGGTGTGTGTAGCGGGGAGCTTGCTGCTCCTGCTACTTCAAGGGAAGGCAGGATGCAATAGATGCAGGCAGCGGGCAAGGCAGAGGCTAATTAAGGGAGCCACTTGACCCAAAAAGGGCTCGGCTTTCAGGCTATAAGCCCAAGGCCTGATCTGGGCAAGCAGTCTGACCGGGAAGCCATGGAGAGAGAAGCTCCTGAGCAGAAGGGGTACAGCAAGGCTGTACTTGTTTAGGGATTGAGACTAGGGGTGGTGGAGGTTTCAGCTGGCCCAGGAGCAGGGCCAGGGCCTGAGGGACAGGATCCAAGACCAAGGAGCATGGCCACAGCTAAAGAGTGATGAGAGCAGGCAGAGTCAGGGACCTGTAGCCCATGAGGGGTTTGAAGTAGGGTTGGGGACCCATAGCCCGCAAGTGGGGATAGCCAGGATCAGGAAGCCTGTAGCCTGGGAGGGGCAGAATCGTTGGAGGTCAGGAGGCCTGAGCCCAGGAGGGGCAGAGAATGCAGGCTTACGCCCAAGGGGACTGAGATTGTTCATGGTACAGAGGCCTGAGCCCCAGAAAGGCTGGGACAGTTAAAATCACCAAGCTGAGAGGCCCCAACAGTGTCAGAGACTGTTCCAGGTTTAGAAGCTTGCATTGATTAAAGTTGACAGTGGGGTTGAAGGCCCATGGACGACAGATTGACTGGATTGGAGAATGGGGTTTAATGCCCAATGACTGGTAACTTTGGTAAAGTTTGGACATGACTAAAAGGGGAGATCAGGAGGCCATATAATGAGCAGTAACATCTGTCTTCATAATTATGAGATCTCACTTGGGGAGCCCTGGGGCAGCCTCCCTTTATTTCTAGAAGCACAATTACATTAAGGCATGGCATGAAAGTTGACAAGGGAGATTTCCCAAGAAAGAAAAAGTGACAAGGGCTGAGGGGAACTCCAAGGGCGTCACAACCATCCCTGGGGCAGGGCCCTTTTACAATGTAACACAGATTTAAAACAGAAAAATCTTAAATAGTAATCAATATTGTATGAAACATGCACAGCAAAATTAATCCACTTTATATTTTCAACCCCTCTGAAATGGAAATTTTGCACAACATTTTCTGTACAAACAACCGTTTTGTCAAAATCAAGCATAACATTTTTTTTTCATTATCTGTATAACTGTTTTTAATTTTCTGTGTAGTAATTACAAGACATATTTTTGTTCTGTTCTTTTGAATTTCAATAAACCATGGATGCGATTTTTCAAGTTACTTACATCAGATAAATTTGGGTTAGTCTACCTCAGACTGGCTGATCCTAAACTAACTGACCATGAAGGCCAGCAGAAGCATTTTGACTCTTCTCCAATGGACAGGTTAGGCAGATTGTTCACATGACCTGCAAAATAAATGTTTTTTTCTGTGTAACCTTTGGTTATCTATGTAGTAATTAAATATATGATAATATAACTTACAAACAGAAATTACTGTTAGATGAGACTATTGCCATTCATGCCACTATGCTGTCTTCTTTAGTGACTGGCATTTCAGATATTTTTGGTATTTCTAATCATGAAAATCTTGCATAATTATAAAGTCAATAGAAAAGCAAAATATCCTTTTGAATCATGCTAAATTCTAGGCCTAGTCACTTTTGTGGCAATTACTTCTATAGCCTAATTACTTTCTGTATGAAAACAGAGAAATTCCTTTTATTAGTTCTAAATTTGCCATCTTTCAATTTCATTAAATGTCCATTTGTTCTTGTTGTATGAGATGGGATGCAAATAAGCTTCCAATAATCTTCTCTACCCTATTAATTATTTTCTCTATTTTTATAATTTTCCCTCTATTCATCTTCTTCCTAAAGGAAAAGCATTCTAATCTTTTCGTCTGAGAATTTTGCAACATATGATTATTTTAATTGCACTCTTCTGCACTCCTTTTTATACCTGGTATATCCTTTTTCATATGGAGTGAGAGATGCTAAAGGGACCAAAATAGTGATAACCTCTCCTAAGACTGAGAAAAGTCGCAGGGGAAAGTATTCACTTTCACCCTAACTCAAAAAAAAAAAAAAAAATCAAAGTATTCTACAAATGAAATTTCTGAACAGTTTTGTTTTGGACACTATTTGGGGGAAAAGATCAATAAATTATTGTGTTTGATTGTAATGTTGTTTAGTTTTTTTTATTATAATTATAGTGCAATACATTAAGCCAAATAAAAAAAGCAGCTTGATCTTGTCCAGACAAAACATTTCTATTATTTTTCATTAAAAAATTTCAACAAAAGTGATATATTTCTTTGAAATATTTCAATTCAGTCAAATGAGCATTTTTCAATAGAAAATTGTCCTAATAGAAAACTGAACATTTCTAATGTTCAGGCACCTAAAGAAAGGTACCTAGTGGGACATGCAGATAAACGCTAAGGTTATCCAGTTACGGAGCTATTTATTGGACAGTACAAAACTACTGTTTCTCATCACTTCAATGAAAAACAAATACCAAGAAGTCAGTATGTCCTTGAAGTCCTAAAGTAGTGGTGCTCAGAGAAACACTACCAAAATTGCAGGTATTACATGGAAACCTGTTATATGAAATTGTCCTCAAGGATCAGCAGCACTTGATTCTTGGGGTACAATGGCAGCTCTTAAAAAGCAATAAAAATCAAAGTGGACTCAAAAAAGTGCACAAAATCAGGACAAGCTGAGTTGCAGAAACATTAATAAGGTATCCAGATTGTTAACAATCACATCATGCACAGCTTTGATCAGCATACTGCAGTGGCATTTTTCCAGCAGGTCCTCATTAACATCACTGTTATTGCAAAAGGAAGCAAAAGCTTTGTTTGCACTGACTTTTAAACTAGCATTTGAATGGTGTTTAAATCTGACTTAAACACAGCTCTAGCTTAAATTGGTTTTGACAGCTACTGTGGATACAGCCATATTGTTAGAACCATGTTTAAAATCCATATCTAAAAGCCAAGGACAATTTCCTAAAACCAGTTTCCAAATACCAGAGCGGAAACTCTAACGACAGTCCATACAATAGGACCTATATTTGCTTTTATAGTTGTAACCTATATGAAAGCCCAAGTTATCTTTCTATATAATATATAATAAAAGTATTTTAGAAATCATTTTAGCTGGCACTATATTTAAATAAGCTTCTTTAACTTGATTTGAGTCAATTTAGGAAGTGTATACTCATGATCCTGGTCAATTCTGACTCTCAGTTCTGGGTATTAAAAGGATTAGTTACTTATGGAACAAATTTGTGCAGCTTAATGTCATTATGAGGAAGCAGCTCTCCAGCATTCTTCAGCCAAATAGTCTATGCAAGTTTATTGCTTTCTGTAAGAAAAACAGGGATGTGTCTCAGTATTCACATGAATGTTACACTGGATTGTTTGGTCAATACAATAATCTACTCTTGAAAGTGGTTACATCCAGCTGTCTGTGGTGATGTCTTTAGAACTAGCAGCTACTTTAATGCAATGGGCTATAAGCGACCATTGTGCAGTTCTTGTTTCAGGCAGGAGCAGTCAAGGCTTTTGCTCTTTGTTGTCCCTGTTCATTCCTTTCCAAAAGATTCATGAACCGGAAGCTCAGTGTCACAGGTCCAGGCCTGTGGCTTCCTTTCCACAGTTTCTCTGAAGAGTACTCCTCTCAGTACCTCCACCTTGCAGCAAAAGGAAGCCCAGGAACTCCAATATTCATAGACAGGGACCTCAGTTAACCGAACTCTGATTGCATCAATAGCGTAATGAGGGCTAGGCCACAAGGGCACAAGCCCCAGATGTCCACTTAGAGGAGGAGCACAAGAACGGTAGCCACAGCCAATGGCATGTCCATCACCATTGCTACTACTGCAGCTGACATGGCCTCTACTCCTGCTGCTGCCCAGGACACAGACTGTGGTTGTTTTACACCTATGGGTTGCATTGTTTTCATGTGTCCCACCTTGCTCTAGTCATTAATCTATTTTTGAATCTCTCTAGTAGTTCAATTTGCATGCACAGAGTTCTCAGAAGACAATTCATGACATTCTTGACATGCCTACATGCTTATCCTCTATTTCAGGAAATAAATGCCTTCCCACTTAGGGGGTTACAATACAAAAGTAAGTGGAGGAACTGTTTTTTATTTATATAGTCCATAAAAATATAGCACTTTACCATCCTAACTTTATTTTCCCAGTGATTCTGCTCGTCTTTCTCTCTACTCTCATGTGAGATTCTGTAGATTTCTGTTCTCTTATTCACTCCTAGAAGTAGTTAATGAAGGAAATGAGAGACAGTGTGGGTATACATTATACAACTATTTACAGAAATTAAAAAAAACAAAATCTAACTACCCTACAACGGCAAAAAAGATTTAATCAGAAAAAGTGTTTGGGATATTTTCTCATTTCATGAGTCAGAATCCTTTACTTGGTAAATTAATACTGAAGACCTCTTAGCAAATCTCTTTCACATGAATACATGTATTTCCTCTACAGGTTTACATGCTGATTTAATAGAGATTTCACAATACATAGCCTTCACATAAACTGAAGAGGGCATACTCATTCAGCTTTATAGAAAAGCTACAGGATTGGTATGAAGGAGATTATTCTTAACAGTTCCATCTTTGTACCAATTATGTATTTAAGCAGGTTTAACTAGACAATAGGAGAAAGATGATGAACATCAAAATTGAAAACAAAGCTCACAGTAAATACAAGAATGATTGTGTGTGTTAGAGGATTATGTCTGTAAAGTTGAGAAGCTGAATGTTAGCATCAAGAAATTATGACAGTATTGATTATAAAAAGAAGGGAAACTGTAACTGCAATGGTGATGGACATGCCATTGGCTGTGGCTACCATTCAGTTAGGCTCGGAAGCGGCGAGAGACACGCGGGTGAAAGCTCGCTGCGCCCCCGCTCCCCCGAAGCCCCCCAGAAGCCCCCCAAAA
>NW_005841861.1:2753843-2754173 GCF_000455745.1 Alligator sinensis | reverse complement strand
TAGCCAGCCTACCAGAGGCATGGCACGGATGGGCACGCGCCGCACACCGACGGTCCCCTCAGGCTCCACGGCGCCTCCCCTCTGGCACCTCAGAGACGGCCACCCAGACGGAGCCCCTGGTTCCGGGCTCCACGCAGACGGAGCCCCTGGCTCTTGGCTGCGGGGGCTGCCTGTCCCTTTTTCAGGCTCTGGGGCCTGGGAGCATGGTGACCTCCCCTTGTGGGGCCTGCTCCCTTTTGGGGTCTCTGGTGCGACAGCTGGACGAGCTCCAGGCCACAGTCCAGAGACTGCGTGCCATCAGGGACTGCGAGCAGGAGATAGACTCCTACT
>NW_005841861.1:2746726-2750796 GCF_000455745.1 Alligator sinensis | reverse complement strand
ATGCGGCGGCTAGTAAAGTGACCAAAACGCTGGCTTGCATCCATAGATGCTTCTCAAGCAAATCCCGGGACGTCATTCTCCCCCTGTACTCGGCCTTAGTGAGGCCGGAGCTGGAGTACTGTGTCCAGTTTTGGGCTCCACAATTCAAAAAGGATGTGGAGAAGCTTGAGAGAGTCCAGAGAAGAGCCACGCGCATGATCAGAGGTCAGGGAAGCAGACCCTACGATGACAGGCTGAGAGCCCTGGGGCTCTTTAGCCTGAAAAAGCGCAGGCTTAGGGGTGATCTGATGGCCACCTACAAGTTTATCAAGGGTGACCACCAGCCTCTGGGGGAACGTTTGTTCACCAGAGCGCCCCAAGGGATGACGAGGTCGAATGGTCACAAACTACTTCAAGATCGTTTCAGGCTGGACATAAGGAAGAACTTCTTTACTGTCCGAGCCCCCAAGGTCTGGAACAGCCTGCCGCCGGAGGTGGTTCAAGCGCCTTCATTGAACACCTTCAAGATGAAACTGGATGCTTATCTTGCTGGGATCCTATGACCCCAGCTGACTTCCTGCCCTTTGGGTGGGGGGCTGGACTCAATGATCTTCCGAGGTCCCTTCCAGCCCTGATGTCTATGAATCTATGAATGTAACTGAAGAGGTATTATAGGAGTAATTAGGAAACTTCACAACATTTATCATAAGTCTCACATAATAGTCTCTTTTCTCTAATGGGACAAAATTATGTTTTCAAGAGAGATGAAATTTCACTGTGCAATTATTGGACTTTACTGTAGTCATTTCAGAGTGTTTTTAGACCTGAAAACATATTGACTGGGGACAGTGGGGAGTCACTTTCTTGATGTGGTTAAGAAATTTCACAGAAGGAGAGACGTCAAAAGAAATTAGAAGTTAAATGGTCACATGCTAAATGTTTTCTAGTTACCTTTGTAATAGTTACTTTAGTATTTGCATTGTTGTGAAGTTGTTACCTATGCCAATGATAAGGAACATAGGGTGTGTCTACACAAGACACTTGACTGTGCAGTAGACTAATCTACCAGACAGTAAAGCAGCACCATGTATGTGTGTGCAGCATCTATTACACAATACATTAGTGTACTGTGCAGTTAGCTAATACCTGTAAGTACAGGTACTAGTTAACTGTGCAGTAGTTACTGTGCAGTACAGCTCGTGTAGACACTGACCAGGGGCAAATTTGCTCCTGATCAGCCACATCAGAAGGGGTCCTGGTCCTGGCACTACTCAGCTCCTAGCTCCCCACAGGGTCCCTCTCTCCCCACTCCCTGGTCCCAGTGCTACAGGAGCTGCACAGAAGCAGGGAGCTCAGCAGTGCTGGGACTGGGAGCTCTTGCTTCACCACTCAGCCAGGGGCTGGGCAGGAGCTGTCTCACCAGTGGGGCACCTGACAGCGAGCACCCAGCTAGGCGGGGAACCCCTGCTCAGCCAGAGGCTGGGTGGGAGCTATCTTGCTAGTAGGGCAGCTAGCAGTGAGCCCCTGGCAAGGCAGGAGATATCCCGCCAATGGAGCAGCTGGCAGCAAGCTAGCTGGGGGCTTGCTGCCAGCTGCCCCACTGGCAGAACAGATCCCCACCGAACCCCTGGCTGAGCAGGGATTCTCTGCCCAGCTGGGGGCTCACTGCCAGCTGCCCCACCAGCTGATTGGGGCAAGGGGCTAGGGAAGTGTCCCCTTCCCTGCAGCTGTTTCCCAGTCCCCTTCCTGAAATGGCTGATTGGGGAAAAAGGGCTGGGAAACAGCTGCCCCCACCACCCTGGAGCCCAGGCCTGACCCCAGTGTCCCCTGTCAGCCTGGGACTGGAACCCAGGGAAGCCTAAAGCCTCCCCCTTGCTGCTGCAGTGGGGCAGAGAAGGACACAAGTAGCCTTGCTCTGAATTGCTCCCATTGGGTGCTTCCAGATGTGCATGAACGTTTGGTTCCCTGGAGACAATGGCAGCAGCACAGTAGGGGATACTAAGGCCAGGACTGTGCTAGCCCCAGAAGCTTTACCTGGGGTCCTGGGGGCCTCTCAGAGATGCAGCCACAGTAATCCTACTGGGCAGAGCCTGGCTGGCAGCTGCAGTGCAGCACTGGATGCCCCAGCTCCGCTTTTCAGCAGCACACGCTGCCTGAGCATGTGCTGCTTTGGGGTTTTTTCCCACATTTTTTTTCACCCCTGGATATCACCTTTGCTCCCATTGGGTATATCCACACATGCAGGCATGTGCACTTGCAGCAGCTCAAATATAAGTGGCACAAATTTGAGCCAGGGCTTTTTGCCTCAGCACTCGTGCATTTTGGTGTGGGGCAAATTGTGCCACTTGGAACAAAATAACCCTGCCTGGCTCCTCCCAGATTTGCAGAGACACCTGCACTTCTGACCAGCTGCCAGTGGGCTGTGGCTGAACAGTTGGCCTTTGTGCAGCACTACTGCTATGTGTGCCACCGTCCAGCCATCTGGGCAGCTGTTGCCCAGATGATGTTCTCAGTGTTGTGGTCTGCTTTGAACTGTCAAAGCATGTCCTCCAGGCCCTAAGTGGCCAGGAGGTCAGCCACCTCCAGCTGGGTCCCAGGTGCCAGCTCTGAGAAGACTCCTCTGCCTGAGTCCTGCCACTTTTCTCAGTAGCAGGAATTCTGGTGTTCCCTATTTTAAAACTACAAAATCCCTGATAAAAAATATTCCAAAGTCACTCTTTAAAATACACCAAAATCCAAGTTCTTCCACAAGTTAAACAAGAGACCACTACAGAGAAAGAGAGAGAGAGAGAGATCAAATCAATTGGGCAATGTTTTAAAGCAATTTGGAAGCTTACCAGTGCCTCTGTCATCATAATAAAATATGTTCTAAATATCTAATACATCTAATATCTAAATATCTAATACAGTTTGGCATTTACCTTTTGCTTTTTTTGTCATAGAAAAATCAGAGCTGCCCCTACCCCTTTCGCTCATCAGGATGTGCAGCTCTGAGTAGGACTGATATGTCAGTGCCCTACCCCTGCGCTTGCCCCTCACTCCCAACCCACAGGGTCAGGCATGTTGGTGAGGAGTTTTTGGGTTGATTGTGCGGGGGGGAACTGTGGGTGTGAGGGGGTAAATGGGGGGCCTGATCAAGGGGGGTGGGTCCCCTGCTCACCACAGGGTGCAGCCCCCCTGCAAAGCTCATGAACTGCTGCCCCCATAGGGCCACAACCCCCCAACAGGGGCTCACAGCTCCCCAACAGGGGCCCAAAGCTACTGCCCCCACCCCATCCCCCCACTTGCTCCCCTACCCAGCCCCAGATTGCTCCTCCCATTGTTCCTTTGCCCAGCCCCAGCCCCTGATTGATCCCTATATGCTAGATCAGCAATTTTCAAACTGATCTTGCTAAAAGAGTAGGATAGTGCTGCATGCTCTTGTAAATTCTATACAAAGCATAACAGGATCTTAGTCTCTGTTTAAAATGGACAAAGATGCATAGATTCATAGACACCAGGGCTGGAAGGGACCTTGGAAGATCATAAAGTCCAGCTCCCTACCCCATGAGCAGAAAATCAGTAGGGATCATAGGATCCCAGCAAGATAAACATCCAAACGTCTCTTGAAGCTGCTCAAAATAGGTGCTTGAACCAGCTCCGGTGGCAGTCTATTCCAAACCTTGGGGGCTCGGACAGTAAAGAAGTTCTTCCTTATGTCCAGCCTGAAATGGTCATGGAGGAATTTATGACCATTCAACTTGGCATCCCTTGGGGTGCTCTGGTGAACAAACGTTCCTCCAGATCCTGGTGAGCATCCCTGATAAATTTATAGGTGGCCATCAGATCACCCCTGAGCCTGCGACTTTCTAGGCTGAAGAGTCCCATGGCTCTCAGCCTCTCATCTTAAGGTCTGTTTTCCTGATCTTTGATCATGGGCGTGGCTCTTCTCTGCACTCTCTCAAACTTCTCCACATCCTTTTTGAATTGTGGAGGCCAAAACTGGACGCAGTACTCCAGCTGCGGCCTCACCAAGGCCGACTACAATGGGAGAATGACGTCCCGGGATTTGCTTGAGAAGCATCTATGGATGCAAGCCAGTGTTTTGCTTG
>NW_005841861.1:2728912-2743635 GCF_000455745.1 Alligator sinensis | reverse complement strand
CCTCTCTCGCCAAAGAGCGGGCTGTGGTCATGAAAGCCAAAGCCTTCCCGACGACACCAGCACCGCAGTCTTTGGTTGACCACGTGGATCCTCCTCTCCCTCCTCGGCCCATAGCCTGAGACTGGGAGGATCGACGAGAACACCACCTGTGCCCCCAGACCCTTTAGCCCCGCTCCCAAATCCCTGTAGTGCCTCATGACCTGGCTGGGAGCGCTCCGAGCCGTGTCATTGGTCCCCACATGAATTAGGAGCATGGGATAGTCGTCTGTGGGTTTGAGGAGCTCTGGGATCCTCTCCGCAATGTCCCGGATGCGGGCCCCTGGGAAGCAGCAGACTTCCCGGGCTAAGGGGTCGGAGCGGCAGATTGCCCCCTCAGTCCCCCTCAGGAGAGAGTCTCTCACAACAAACACCCTACTTTTTGTCTTGGGGAGAGCAGGCGTGGGAGCTGCAGTTGGGTCCATGTTGCCTGCGGGAGCTGATCAAGGCTCTGGTCTCAAGATTAGATTGAAATTTTTTTAAAGTCAAGATATACGACATCAATCTCTTCTCCCTTGTGCAGGTGATAGGTCACCTGGTCATAAAAGGAAATAAGATTGATCAAGCAAGACCTACCCACAACAAACCCGTACTGGCTGTCCCTCAGGATGTTGCCATCAGCCAGTCTGTTAAAAATGGCCTCTTTGATAATCTTTTCTAAGACCTTCCCCAGGATAGAGGTCAGGCTGATGTGCCTGTAGTTTGCCGGATCCTCTTTCCTCCCTTTCTTGAAGATAGGCAGCACTTCAGCCTTCTTCTAATCTTCAGGCACTTCGCCAGAGCACCAGGAGTTCTCGAAGCTCCGTACCAGGGGCTGAGCTATGATGCTAGCCAGCTCCTTGAGTACCCTGAGGTGTAAACTGTCAGGGCCAGCTGACTTAAAGGTATCCAGCCTCTCACGGTGTTCCTTCATGAGGTCAGCATTGATGGAGGATAAGGAATCTCCCTCACCTGGGCCTCCCTGTCTCGTAATGGGCAGGGATGTCCCATGGGACTGGTGAAAAACCAACGCGAAGTACCCATTTAGCAAGTTGGCTTTTTTCTGGGCATCAGGTGTCCCATCTGGTTTAGCAGGGGTTCAGTGTTGCTCTTGCTTTTTCTCCAGCTCTCCACATATCTAAAAAAGGACTTTTTATTGTCCTTGATATTTGTAGCTAGTTGGAGTTCCGTTGCAGCCTTGGCTTTCCTGGTTTGCTCCCTGCAGGTCCGGACCAGTGCAGAGTATTCCTTCTTGGAGGTGGATCCAGTCCTCCATCCTTTGTAGGTCTTTCTTTTCAGACATAGGAGGTCTGCTAGATCCCTGGAGAGCCAAGGGGGCTGCTGTGCCCTTTTGCAGCCCCAGGGTTAGGGCAAGCAGATGGGCTTTTCCAGTTCTGGAGTTAAACTTCAAGTGTGTAGACATATTTTTGGTGACATCGAGCACAGGTCAGCCCAACCTACTTAGCGCACCTCCTCAGATGAACTAATTTCGATTGGGCCAGCCATTTGCTCCCCAATCTAAACTCCCTGAGCTTATGTACAGTTCAGCACTTAGATTGATCTAAGCCTAGTTAGGAGAGCATCTACATTTACCTATTTTTTTCATTCTATTAGATCATGATTCTGACTAACATGGTTTCACAGTCCAGTGTGACCCGTCAAAACAGGGTTAAAAATTATTCTTGATCACAGTGGAGAACCGGACTCAAGTACATTTTCAATAGCTAAAATAACAGTAATAATACTATTTTGTATGGAAACAGGCATATCACCAGGTTTAAAATATTTCTTAAGACCTGCAAACTATCAAAACCTGTTTTAATTGTGATGTGTGTGTTGCTATCCCCTACACAAGCTATAGAGAGAGAACATTAGTACATGGATGCATGCTTCATTTGGTACTGTGTTTCAGAAACTCAGCATAGAAACGAAGTCTGTGATTTTTCAAAGCCCCCTAATTAATTTACATTAATGGGTTTCAGTATCCACATTTCCTAAGGACTTTGAAAATCTTAGCCCTAAAGAATGATTAAATCTAGCATTATGGAACATCTATTGCACACGCAGTAAAACAATTTATTTTTTCTTTCTAGAATTAGCTGTATGATAGTTGCTTCTTATATTCTTTAGAAAGTGTTCAGGGCTACAGCTTGGTAGGAATGTAAAGGAAATACTGGAAAATAAAATTTTAAAAATTCCCCTTAATTTAAGCTTCAAAATACTTAACGCAACGTTATAATTGCTACTTTACTCACACATGTTCTGTGTGTACATCTATTGCACATGCAATAAAAAGGATTTCTTCTACTTTAATGTATTCATGTTAACACATAAAAAGATCCATTTTAAAGGCCCTGAAAAAATAAGTGACAGCTTCAACTATAACTGTCAAGAACAAGTGGATAGAAATTCCCACGTGCCATTAATGGCAGGGTACTTCTTTGTTTTGCCTTCAAACACTTCACAAACAACCTGCTCAAGGTGGGTGGCAAACTGCTATTTTATACCCTATGGATAAATGTCACAAAGGATGCTACTAGCTTAGCCAAGCAAAGATCTCCAAAAGAGCTGAAAGAGAATGCCAATAATGCTCATCTTTTGAGCTAGTTTAAGTCTTAATTTTGTCTTTTATATTGTCATTTTAGAAGAAAAAAAGCAAGTAGCAGGTCTTTTTCACAGTAGAGTAATCTGCGTGTCTCAAAAAAGCTCTACTTTGAATGTTTAAAACCCTCAAATCATTAAAGTAAAGCACATTGCTCAATTCCAATCAAAATCACTTTCATCCACAGAGAAGTGGCATTGTTAAAGCTTTAGTTTCTCCACAATTATTTACATAAAATGGCACTACTCAAAGAGTTATGTGCTATTCCTGATGAGCGATGGTAGCAGAAACTGGTCCCCAGGCCATTTCCTTATCGTCCAAACTGATGCCTTCAACTTCTTACTAGTAGCCATGAACAGAGGTCATGCAATAAACTTAAAAGGCACCCAGATAAATTTATGCCCAATCTTTACGTTGTTTTGAAGTAACTAGGAAAGAGCATGTAAAAAGTCAAACGTTAAAAACAAATGTTATTTTTTTAATTAAATGTGTTAGAAGCCCAGGATTACAGTAGTGTATCAGAAAATCATACCGACTTTAAAGAGAAGATTGACTTTATTGGGTAATATTCCTTTTAGTTATATCAGCATAACTCCACTGAATTACATGTTGAAGTCAATGGACTTGTGTTGTTGTGAAACACGTAAGTCTCATCAGGATCTGAACTGATATCCTTTTATCAGTTAGTGTCACAATCCAAATTGAGTAAAGGACCAGAAATTAAACTAGCAGCACAAAGGAGTGAAAATAAATAAATGTTTTTTAAAATGACTTTAATAATCCAAAATAGGGTGTGATATTTTAAGGGAATATATATATGAGTTTTATTTTGCAATATCAATAATTTATTTAGAAATAATATTTTCCTGCAAGTAATCCAACACATAAATAATTAACTAATACCAACAGACATACATGGTTATAAAGAGAGAAAGGAATAAAAATACTAAAATGACTTGGGTTACTATGCTGCAGAGTACAGAATTGAATCATATATAGTAAATCCAATAGTTAGTCTGTGATGCCTTTTGGAAATGCACCGCAGCTAGTAGACTGGTAGGAATATTTGCCTTAAGCTACGTACATTTGTCAGAGCGAAAATGTTTTTCAGAGTTTGTTCAGTTTGGATGAAGTTTTCATCTGGTAGTACTTTAAGGTCCAAGGCTCTTTGGTCAGGAGAGAGAGACCCAGATTGAAAGATCAGGTTTCTAATCCAAAAGTCAGCCATTTCAATACAAGCCCATGTTACAAATGTGTTCAAAATGTTTTGTTTCCATCCTAGTTCCCTGAGTCTCAGCCCCTGAGGCACCCAACAATATGATATGGCTCAACATGTAGAGCTTGTGGCAAAGTTATGATTTGCTTCCATGCTTGCTTGAGTACCTAATACAATGCATGCCCCAATGCAAATCCTTATCTAGTTCTGACCATTTACAGCCAATCCTGCAGCACAGAATGCAATCTAAGTTTTACCACTGACTGCAATGGAGACAGAACTAAGCTCTCTTAAGTCTGCTGTGGCTTTTTTTTACCATAACTATTAACTGACACAAATGGTGGTGACTGTAGCAACAAGCAGAATGCAAATATAATTTTGTTCAATTTATATGACAAGGTAGCCTCATATTTTTTAATTTATTACTTTAATTTTTGGAGCATCATTGAGAATAGAGAGAGCTGCAAGCAACCCCTAACACCAGCATTTCAAGTCTGTAGTAATGTCAGAGCACAGTCCACAATCAAGGTTTGTAAATTCTTTGACATCCTTTTGTTCCTACAACTGAATTCGCATGCAAGCTATTCAATCATTTCAATGCTTTTCACTCCAAAATGACTCTTCAGCTGAAATGTTGTCAGCAGAAATATCAAAGCAAAAATTATTTGGCATCTCTGTTAGCCAATGGTGTCACTAAGAAGGAGACTCAGAAAAGATGGTTCTTCCACATTCCCTTCTCTAAAAGTAAAGCAGAAGTTTGCAATTTCATTGAATTTTCATTGCATGATTTGTGTACTTCTTGCAAGGCAGCTGCAAATACCGCAGTCTGGGAAAAGAAATGGACGTCTCATCTGGTGATGGCAGAGGATTACTGGATCAACAAGAATCTTTTTGTTAAGAAGCTAGGAGATTAATTTACTCCCTTAAGAAGTGGGAGGGAAGGGGAAGGTGCAGTGCATGCTACAAAGGCTGTTGCTTCTCACCAGTTTTGCTCCTGCTCGAGGGAATGTAACTGAATGAGCATTGACTTCTACTTGTGCCTCTTGTATATTCCAGTACGTCTGAAGTAGAAAGGATTTGCTAGTTCTGGAAAAAAAATCAGAGACATTTTTGGTTTATTGCAGCTTTCCACCAGCTTATTGTGACTGTCAGATTCACATTCAGGCATTTAATATTTTCTTTGCACCCTTATTGCGCCAAACTTAATTTAAGTGAAAAACAGTACCTGAGTCCACACAAGTGCACAAAGGTAGAAGGAGCAGAATGGAGATTCCCAGATGGGACCAGATGCAATCATACTGGAAAGAGACTGCTAACTCCAAGTATTACCATTGATGCTATCAAACTAAAAGGGAGGAAAGCAGAATATTCAGCAGTGCTGGCCAGCATGGTAGCAAGGAACAAGGTGCAAGCTAAATCACTTGCAAGGGTTGCTGCATATCAAAACTGAAAACTTGGAAAAAAAATGCAAGACAATGGCTGGGGTAAGACTGGGTTGTGGTAACAAGACTGCCACAAGAAAATCAAACTCTGCTAATGGCTTGCAACCCATTAGGTGTTGAGACAATGGAGCTTGAGATACCCAATACCCTATGTCATAAAATAATAAAAGTGATGGTTAAAACTGTTGGCAGAGACCACCACTCATTGTGTGTATTTCCAAGTTAAGAAGGCACTAGAAAGAGGCTAAGCCAGTGTAACTAAAGGCAAGGAAACTACATGTACATTTTAATTGACCTAGCAACTAAAGAAGACAAAAGATTAAATATACACAGAGATGACCTGAACAGGGTGTGGGGCCCAGAGCAAATCAGTCTGGTTGCACAGCCCCACCTCCAGACACAAGGAAGCCAGCAGCAGATTTGGCAGTGGGGGGGAGGAGGGTGTCAAGCAGCCAGGCATGAAGTAGGCAGCAGTGCAGAGTCACCACACCACTCCATCTGGCTCCGTGGGGCCCCGGCAGTCGCCCCAATTCAGCCTCCCCCCCGGGACAGGCCTGAATATACATTTCAAGCAAAACCTGTAAAACATACACTGAATACAGGAAAAATGTCCTGTACATGACATCCTCACATTTCTCAAAATAGACATCCAATGTCTAAGGTGTTACAAATGTCTCAATCATTCAGTGTAAGTCTAGAGCTTTGTAAATATACCATTGCAAATTTGCCCCATTGATAAACAAATACCAAAAGACAGGTCTGTTAACCAATGCCTCTAAGCATCTTGTTGGACCACTCAAAATCTATCACCTGTTATTAACCTATAATTGCAGTGACTGTGAGAAACACAAGTCTTCACACCTAAACAAATCCAAAAAGAGGAGCCAGGCAATTTAACAATTGTAATATGATGGTCACCCTTTTCCTCCTTGTTTTGTTCAGACTTTTAATTGGTCAACCATCATTCTTTATGGTAAGGGTTGCATTCTTTACAGTAAGGGTTGCCAAAACATGGAATGGGCTTCCAGGGAAGGTGGTGCTTTCCCCTACCCTGGAGGTGTTCAAGAGGAGATTAGACAGGCATCTGGCTGGGTTACCTGACCCCAGTGCTCTTTCCTGTCTGGAGCAGGGGGTTGGACCCAATGATCTACCAGGTCCCTTCCAACTCTAGACATCTATGAAATCTATGAAATCAAGGAAAAATGCTTCGAGTCTATACAACTAAACAGTATAAGAATTAAGCAGCTTTGCCAGCAAGGTGTGTATAGTCTGGAGAAGACCAAGAAGCCAGCCTGCCACCCAGCTGACAAGTGAAGGATCCACGCTGTGAGGCTGTACAAGAACTGCTTCCTGCTTGCATTGGGTAAAGATCTCTTTGCAGCTAAGATAACACTAGGACTAATAACTCATTTTATATTGGGAAAATTATTTTTCTGTCATTTAGTTGTGTAGCTTGTTGGTAGTTATTAAAGCAAGCCTTTCTCCTATTCATCAACCAAGTGTCATGTCAACTCTTAGAGCACTAGGTTTAAAACTCGTTTTTAAGTGCAACAGGTGGTATAGCTGCTGTTCCACCATATGGTCCCAATGGATCTTAGAAAAGTATTCTATCTGAGTTAGCCTTGATTCATATTTGGGAATCCTGCTGCAGCTTAGTTCTACATTTCCCTTTCCCAGTATGCTCAATCCTGTAAAAGCCAGAATCCAGTGCTGAATATTTTCCTACTTTTTCTCTTTCTAAATCCCAAAGCAAAAAACCTCAGCCAGACTTCAGCTCTCTGAATCTCACTTAACTTCAGTGATTTCAGCATAGACATTGTGATTCACAGTGCTGAGAACAAAAGCCAGCATGCAACTTTTAGCCAATTCAGAGGTCCTGTGTTGGCTTGGAAACAGTATTTAAAGGTCTGTTTCTTTGGGAACTGACAAGATTGACTGTGTTATGTATAGTGATTGCATTTTGCTGTGTTTGTAAAATGCTATTGCTATAAGTGATTGTGATATCAACTGTGCTAGACTATGAAATGTGAAACAAAGCTTCTTGATAGGCTATGAAATACCTGCGGAGTGGCTACAAGAAATGGTGCATTGCCTCCAAGGCCTCACAGGGTTTAGCCATGCCAAAGATCAAGATGGCTGGATTGATTGTTTGCTTTATTGTTATCCTTTTTTCCCCCTTTTTTTTTCTTTCTTTTTTGTTTTGTTTGTGCTAGATGTATATTTTAGCTTTGTGTTGTGGTAATAGTAATGTAATGTAGTTTGTTTAATTCCCAGAATTTGTGCTGAGATTGGGAACACGGAATGAAATGATGGGATCCTAAGGAAGACCAAGTCTGGTCCTTCCTATGCAGACTGTGGAGGGCCAGTAGGGGGTGCTCCTGTGATAAGCCACCCACCTCTGCACGCGACCACCTTCCAGGCTCCAGGTGCCTCCCTGGGGGTGCCTCCTGTCTGGCTAACCCCCTTCCTGGAGCATACCCACTAGCCTGGGGGTAACACTGCCACCACCTGGGGTCCGGAGTGATCCTGGCTCTGTACCCCCTGGGAAACACAGGCCTCATAGTTCTTGAGGGTACTTGACCCACTTCAAGAACTTGGGGTGCTTCCCTCAGTCTGAAACACAAATACTGGTCTCCCTTAGTCAGCCAAACCAAGGGGACCCCAAAGCATAATCTAGCCCCTCTCCCAATAAGTTTCCCATGCTAGGTACAAAGGAGAAATTACTGGCTACAAAGACTAGGTTTTGAATAGGGTACAGGGGAGAACAAAATCAGAGAGAAATCCCATACAGCAAACAGGGTGGCTGGGTAGCCTTTAATCATGCATCTGAGTTACTGCAAGATATATATCTAGTTAGATCTCAGGTAGCTTACTCACAGGTATCATCCAGAGGCAGGTGGAGATTCCCTGTAGAGGCAGGCAGTTCACTGATCATGAGTTTCAAAAGAGAGCAAGTTTCAGATGGTCCAGCTTCTAAGTTTTCATCATGGCTACTGTTCCTCCTCCTGGGCAGTCCTTAACTTATATATAATTTATGACCTCATTTACCTGGTCCAATGGAGGCCAGCACCTGTTGGCTGCTAGCCAACTAATTTGAAATGCTTCTCTGGTTGTTGGGTAGACTGGCATTGCTTAGAACAATGGGAGCCTAAGCCCTTCACCCAGGTATGTGATGTCAGTTACATAGGTAGAGGGAGCAGGTTTCCCCGCTCCCTCAGGAATGTATCCAGCTCAGATTACAACTCAGGGACACCTGAGAAAGGGGGAAGAGGAGTCTGCCCTTTGCAGTGACCATGTTAATCAAATTGTCACATATCAGAGTTTTTGGGGAGAGACAGAGGTGGCATTCTGCCACACAGACATCATGCCTGCCTGCTTGGTTTCTATGGTTGGTTGGGAAAGTCCTAACCCTTGGCATTTCTCCAGCCTTTTACAGGATAGAGGGGCACTGGTAGTACTATGATGCCACCAAGCATCCAGTTGATATAATAAGAAAGCATTGCCTGGTATACAGGAGGGGTAAAGTTGCCAAGGACATGTCTGGTCCCCAGATCCTGACCATAAAATGTTTTTTTTTTCTGATCTGAATAGCCATTTTGACAATTGAATAAGACACTGACTGCAGAGCAACATGCTATCTGAAATACTGAGTAAAAGGTTTGGTAGGCATCTCGCGCCGTACATTCCCTGGTCCCAGTATGGGAGACCTGTTCAAACTTAATTGGCTAAAACTCGGTTGCCAGGCTAGGGAATGCTGAGGCAAGAGCCCGAGCCAGAGGGGTATGGGTGACATTGAACAATGAATGGTTAAGGATTCATCACAGCATCCAGCCTGTTGAAGCCCCTGACCACAAATGCTGTCATACTTTTCTGAGGATGACTGGCGGAGGTCCTCCCCACAAATTGCAAGGACATTCCAGGTGATGCCAATGTTTATGCTCCAGTATAGTGTGAAAGTGTCATACCTTCAAGGAGAGGAATATGTTGGCTTGGAAATGGTATTTAAAAGTCTGGTTTTTTGGGAATTGATTTATAGGTATATGCATTATAAGGGTTCAAGATGGGCAGCAAGGGTTAAATGGATTTCTAAAGAGCTTGGGAGACACACACATAGCTTCTCATGGCCCTGAAAACAGATGGGCTATCTAGCACAAGAAGGCCAACAGGTGGACACAGCCTGAGAACTGAGGGGGGCATGCCATAACACAAGGTCACAACCTTCAAGGCAGACAGGTTGTCTAACACAATAAGAACACACAGCCTGGGAACTGAGGAAGTATATTCCATACTATCCCATAACACAAGATAAGTGACACCAGCTACAGGGCCTCACAGCAGGGCAGGGGCTGAGTCCTGGTTTTGGGGGAACAGACCAAATTAGGAGAAGGCCCAGAAGTCTATGTGGATGTGTGACCACAGGGAGACAGCCAACCAGACATAGCCATGAATGAAGAGTCATCAGGAGTCATCAGGGGGGAAGAAGAATACAAAATCAGAGACTTGAGATTAACAAAGAGGCCCTTCCTGTCCTTCCTTCTCTTCTTCCTTGTTCCTCCCTGTCCTGCTCCCTGAGAGGGGTCCGGGTCTCCATTCCCATCCCCATCCCCATCCCCCAGGAAGGGTTCCCAAGGCCACCATGGACTAGGGGCATACCAACAGCCCATCTCATGCACCCCACTGGAGGGGGGGCTGTGGGCCTCAGCATTCTATCTCCAGACTGCTCACACCTGAGAGAGAGCCTCAAAGTGAAGCCTGCATCCTGGCCAGATGCACTTTGACTCTGATGACAGCCCTAGGATTGGTAGATATATGATAGTCTGAATTGTTGTTTTTCTGTTATTATTCTGTATCAATAAATTCACCTATTAATAACTGGCAGGTTGTGTGGTCGGTCTGAGGGTTCTGCTCACCCAGAACAAAGGTAAAAGGGCTTGGTCCAAATCCAGTGCCAATACCTGTAGTAGGCTGAATTGCCAATATAGCATACTCCAAAGTTCTCCTAACCCACCTGGCAGTATTTTTTACATAGAGTTACACCCAGTGAAGTCTGAATGCTCATTACAAATGCAGGGCATAGTCGCAACTCATCTGAGTTTTTAATTATAACATATGGAATAACTCCCAAGCTATGGCACATGACTCTGTAGAAGACTTGCCTTTTGGAACTTGGGTTGAGTCCCAGGCTTGAAATCTTGCTGTTTTGATTGGTGGAGCCCATCCACCAATCAGGAGACAGCAAGAGGAGTTAAGTCACGCCCCTTTCCTGAGGGGAAGGGGAGAGAATTTCCCCCCCACCCCCGGTCCTGATTGAAAACTGCAACACTCAGGTCTAGAAGACTTCAGGGGTGGAGGCCTAAAGAGTATAAAAGGAGCTGCATGCCCAGAATAAGGAAAGTCATCCAGAACAGAGAAGAGAAAAGAGTGGGGCTTAAAAGAGCTAAGAAGAGCTGCTCAGCAGGGTGAAGCAGTAGCCCAGAATCACCCCTGAAAACTTCCATCCATAGGGAACAGCGGATGGCTCCACCAACTAGGTTCTCAGTGTGCAGCATGGCATCCAGACACTGGGAGCTGCATAAGGCAGCTCAGGTCTGCAACCTCTGGCATGCAGCCAGAGACATGGTACACAGGCCGGTGCATGGAGTAGGACCTTTGGCACGCTTGGGCGGCTCAGGTCCTCAACCCCTGAAATGAGACTGAGAGCTCGGTACAGGAGGTGCTGCACGGAGGGTCTGGAAGCGGACCGAGCCTGGTGCTGTACAAGGCAGCCCTCCAAAGCATAGCAAAAGGTTGAGTCCAGGGAGCCAGACAGTGCTTGGGCTACCGAGCCAGCAGACAGGGCCAAGCCAGAGGCCCCAGAAGCCCTGCATAGAGGAGCCTGGTTCCAGGGGACAGTGACCCCCACTAAGCCCACTGCAGGCAAGAGAGCAGCTTGGCACAGAGGATAAGGGCCACCTTCCAGGCCTGGGAGCTGTAAGTTGCAAAAAAAAAACAAAACAAAAGAATTCCCACAAGGGAAGGGGAGTCCTCCCTGGTTAGTTAAGGGCTCCTAAAAGTAAAGGTCCCACTGGGAACGGCCCCCTAAAGTTACCAGCTTCCTTGTAGGGCTTGAAAAACCCCCAAGGGCATTGGGGTTTCCCCTTAAAATTAATTTTATCTTTGGGGTTCTTGCACCATAAGTGGTGTAATGGCATGCCTTATATTTTATAAACTCTCATGTTCATAAATTAGTAAATAAAAAAAATCCTAGGGCTCTGCTGGGACCCCCTGTTGCTATTATTCCACCTGTTGTTTACTAGTATTTATTTGTGGTTTATTTATTGTTCTCCCATACTTATCTATTGTTTATCTGTTGGCTATCTGTGTTTATTTTGGGGTTTATCTGTTTCAAGTCAGATACTTACCTGTAACTTACCTGTATCTAGAGCACTGGTATACGGTTTTATGTCATTTACCCAAAAGGTATTGTTTATGTTACTTGTTTAAATATCTTATAAATCTATACATATATTGTACATATGTGTATTTCCATATTCCTTTCCCTTGTAATAAGTTAATGTAAATAAATTTGTACATAGTTAAGTCCCCTGACTGTCCTGGCCTGGTTCTGTAGGAACAGAGGGAAGCTGAGCGGTCTGCAGTTCCCCCTCACAGCACATCTGCCAGCTAACAATCCCCTTCAATTGGAGTAGGGGAGTATATACCTGAGTTACCGGGGCTACAACCCTTCACACAGTGTCAAGCACAAAGACAACAGCTGAATGTCTAGACATGGAGAGTGAGGTGCAGGCAACCACAAAACTTAATATTCATCCTTTTAAGGGTATTGTGGGGAGCTGCACAATATTAACATTATTAAGTGTGGAAACACTTCCACATTATTCACAAGATAAACCCAGAGATTTCATAAGGGAATCCAGAGTACTAAAAACATTATGACCTGTTGTGCTCTGCATTCTTTGCAAGAATTGCTCTCTTATTTTTTCATAGCCAAAAGACAAGTGAAAGCTAAGAAGGTGCATTTTCTAAGAGGTGTCTTCAGTCTAAAATGTTGGGAATCACTGGTCTAAAGTATATTTAACATCAAAATACAACAGCCCAAAATTGTATATAAAGAAAATATGGAACTGAACTATAAACCATCAAGACAACAAATACATCGCATCATACAATTATATATGTAATCATATAAATTATTAACAAAGAATATTTCGCCCCACACAAAAATGTGTGTTCCAAGAGAGCTAATTTAATAGATCCATAGATTTTAGGGCCAGAGGGGAACCTGCTTAATGTCACTAGGAAAATATTCAAGCATAGGTTTAGGCTCATCTATTCCATCAGCTGAAATTCTGGAGCAGACCGTGTATCCAAAACAAGTAAAATCCCCTATGTCGAAATGCATCAGAAACATATTTTTATGTTCTTCTAACAAAGCAAAAGGAGAATTTAGCTTTTACCTTGTGTGATAAACCATTTTGCCCAACTTTGGTAAAAAAAAAAAAATTGTTTTTTACTTCTTCCATCTTCCTATTGCAATCCACAGCAGAGTTTGGTGCACAAAATGAGAAATTCTAAATGTGCTAGAACACAATGAGTGAAAACTTGATGCCATCAGAACATGAGAAAGACATCTAAAACCAACCAAGCAACCAATTTAGATCTGTTCACCCACATCGCTAGAGTTTTTGCAGTTGATTTTGCTCTCTCCTCAATCACCTGTCTTACCCCTTTCTGTCAGTCTTTTATAGTTCATTACATTTTTTTTTAAAGACCCTAAACTATCTTAGAATGGATCATCTTTTGGTTTCAGTTCACTTTGTTTTAAGAGGGATAATCTGAAGTTTTGTATCTTCCACCTCCTCTATGCAACCCAGAATGTTACATACCTCAGTCACATAACCTAACAATCTCTACTTTTCCACTGACTGTAAATATAATTTAATTTTCTTTTCCTGTCCACACAGCAATAATGCTTCAGAAGAACGAGCAAAATTCTATACTTCTTTCCTGTGAAAATGAGATACTTTGGAGAAAATGCAAAATATTGCAAAAAGAATAAAATAAGGAAGGGGATTTGTAATGCCTACCGCGTGCAAAATAATTTACTCATAGATCTGAAAATACTTTCTAAAAGGGGGAGCAGTATCATTATCCCCCTTTTCAACAAATGAACTCATAAAGTATGAGGGAAAAAGTGTCCTGCTTAATGTCATCCTGAAGACCAGTGGCAGAACCAAGAAGAGAACCCAGGTTTGCTAAGTCAGAGTTAAACACATTAACCTTGAACCACACTACTTGTCAACTTCTCCCTGATCCCACAAATTAGGTTGGAAATGCTAAATTTAGCCCAGATTAAAATCAGAGAATATGATTATGGGAACAATGCAACTAATTATGACACTGGATTATCTCTATCATGGTATTTGAAAGTTATGATTTAACTGCTTAATGTCAAGTCTCATGCCACTAATAATGTCTGTTTTTTCATGACACCTGCCAAAAAATTCAGACATTTAAGACTCAGTAAATTTTCTTCTTTCTTCAAGGCATTCCTAGGGATTTTTTCTTAGATAAGATCCTGTTTATACCACCTTTATTGAGGTTGGTGAAAATGTATCAAATACTCCCATTTCAATGAATGCAGCTACTGACAAAAGGAAGTGTTTACCATTGTGAAAAAGTGTTTCACAATCAAACCATCAATTCTTTAGAATGATGTTACTGTAGGCCTCCTTACATTGCTTAGTTTCTGTCTTAAATTTGATGGATTTTTAACATCAGATCAGATTCTGAAAAGAGATATGATTCTCCTCTCAGACTGTAATGGAACAATAAGCAACAAATCACCTGACAAATATAAGCATGCTGATTGATTGCAAAATAGTCGAAGTGAACAAAGTAGTTATGATAGCTGAATTATAGTAGATACATTGCCCATTAACATTTAAGCACAAAATTAATTGAGATCAACTTGATGGTCACAAGATAGATTTCACTAGCAACTTGTTTTGCTACTGTCAGATTTTGGGGCAACATTAAGAAACATGCCTCCTAACCAGAACTGGCAATGAGTCAAGTGTTGGTTTTGACTTCTCTGGAGCTATTCAACCATTCTTAGAGTGGATGACATATTTACTTCCCTGGGGACATCTCTATTAAGCATTTGTAAACATTAACCAGTGGTTTTACAAACATGGGACCATGGTTGATGAAACCAGTAGAGTAAATCATGGCAAGCTCTGAAATGACCAGGCCACAAAATAATATTGTTGTTTCATGAGCATAGGTAGCCATAAAGCTTAGAGGCTTTGGATTTAGTCTTCAAGGTTCAATTGGTTAAAAATTAAACTGTTTGTCACATAGAAATATTTTTCATATTCTTTATTAAAACTTATTTTAAACCAAAACACCGAATGACTGAATTTTTTTTTTTCCCATTTAGGAACAC